>NC_087211.1:53508869-53521369 GCF_015104395.2 Macrobrachium nipponense
ATTGTGGCTATTACTATATATATATATATATATATATATATATATATATGTATTTATATATATATACTCACATTTATGTCAGAAAATGGCAGATAGTAAATAAATGAAAATATGCTCTATAAATACACACACATATATATAGGTGGGTGTATAATATATAAATATGTATAGTATATTAATATTCTATATATATATATAATATATAATTATATTGAGTTATAATTACTTACAAATTTAAGTATACATGTGTTTGTGTTCATGTATGGATGCATAGTCGAATAGAAATTCATCGTTTATATAAAGCAGAATCACTCAATATGATAAAAACAAAACAAAGATAGCTCTCGACACGGGAGTAATAATTATATCATTAGCATAATGTCATCGTCACCGTGAAAGCAAAGAAACGAGGAGAAGAACCATATTCTAATACGAGGGGATTTCTATCAGTCAAACCATTATGAAGGGATCAGTATAGAATAGCAGATGTCACTGACATTTACTCGAGAAATTAGCAGTGTGTTTATTGGGTCAAGTTTTATCAATTAAAAGCGTGTGATAAACTTAGAGCATACATCTCTCTCTCTCTCTCTCTCTCTCTCTCTCTCTCTCTCTCTCTCTCTCTCTCTCTTTCTGTTTAACACTTGAGACATCCTTCTGTTTCTTCACAAAACAAGGATTCTCGCTCTTTAGCTCTTTTTACCAACCGATAGCTGATGCTCTCTCTCTCTCTCTCTCGCACCTCTCTTCTCTCTCTCTCTCTCTCTGTTTTATACGTGACATCGTTACGTTTCCTAAACAATACAAAAAAAGTCGCATTTTTTCCCACTTTTATCCATGTCTGGCGTTCTGTCTCTGTCTCTGTCTCTTTCTTTGTCTTATACTTGACATCATTACGTTTCCGAACCTAAAAATCTTTTATTATATTTTTTTCACTTTTACTCATGGCTGGCGTTTCTCTCTCTCTCTCTCTCCTCTCTCGCTTCTCTCTCTCTCTTTGTTTTATACTTGACATCGTTACGTTTCCCAACCAAAAAAAAAATCTTTATTTTTTTCCACTTTTGCTCATGACTGGCGTTTCTCTCTCTCTCTCTCTCTCCCATCGACCTGAAGAATATGACATAGGCACCTGGTTATTACACGACGGCTGTGGGTCTGGCAGCAAAGGTGGAGAGAAAGAGAAAAGAAAGAGAAAAGAAGAAGGTAAACTAGGAGTGTGTTCGTAAGTTGTTCTGTCTTCTATAGAAAATAATAGTGTTAGCTGTAGATATCTGTGTGAATGTATTTACATTAATGTGTGTGTGTATATATATATATATATATATATATATATATATAATTATATATATATATATATGTATATATATATATACACATATATATATATATATATATATATATGTATATATTCTTTTTTAAGTTCCCGACCTTCCTTTTACGCCACGTTCCTGAACGTGACTCGATTCCGTATCGCAAATCCATTAGCCAGGCACGTGGCTCCGTTGAGTAGGTTCCTCTCGGAAGCGTTTTTCCGTCATGTCTTGTCTTAGCCAGAAGCGTTCGTCGTCTTTTCCATGCAATTCGAGTGTCTCCAACAAACTTCACCCAAGCACGTTCGTCGTCTGATTTTTGAGGTGAAATGTTCGAATATGCATGCACACACAGCACACACACACGCACACACAGCACAGCACATATATGCACAGGCATGACCATTGTCGCTAGTGGAAAAGAAAAAGTTATATATCACTTTTTACGTTTCCCACTCGTAAAAGAAAAAAAAACCCTGTACAAAGTATAATCAAGGCCACCGAAAATAGCTCTATCTATCTGTGGTCTCGGTATAATGCTTGTACTAGTCGTGGCCCGTGAAACTCAGCCGGTCGTGGTGGCCTGGTATGTTGCGTTACCAGACGCACGATGAGGGCTAACTTTAACCTGAATTGAAATAAAAACTACTGAGGCTAGAAGGCTGCAATTTGGTATGTTTGATGACTGGAGGGTGGATGCTCAACATAGCAATTTGCAGCCCTTTAGCCTCAGCAGTTTTTAAGATCTGAGAGCGGACGGACAGACAAAGCTACCTCAATAGTTTTAACGAAAACTAAAAAAAAGAAAAAAAAATCAGAGATGCCCGAACACTCAAGACGAAAATATCCTTCCTTCATTCAGTGACGAGAAGTGGAAAAATTCTTGCAAGGTTTCCAGCCGATATATACCTGCGACGCTCTCTCTCTCTCTCTCTCTCTCTCTCTCTCTCTCTCTCTCTCTCTCTCTCTCTCTTATTTAACCATTGGCCTTGGATTCACTGACAGATTTAAGTACAAAAGATTTACAGTCTTTCGATTTGTCAATATGACCTTTATTTTAAGTTTTTGTTGTTGTTGGGGGGGGGGGGGGGGGGGCCCAAAACATGAGGGGAGGAACTGCAATGTTTTTTCTTACTTATTTTTCGTAGATATCAACTTAAATCGACTCTGCCTTTTAGGTTGAATATATATATATATATATATATATATATATAAAACTTTAATCAAAATTTGCCATAGTATTAAGGTCCTCATGTTCTCACTCTCCCCAAGTAGTTGTAAGCTCCTCTCTCTCTCTCTCTCTCTCTCTCTCTCTCTCTCTCTCTCTCATAAATCACTGTCATTGCCATCTCCCACCACTTAATGCGAGGAGACGCGCCCTTCTAACCCCATCATACATCTCTGGTAATGCGTTGGGGGAAATCCCTTTGCTCTTCAGGTGCAATGTGCTGGAGCAGTGTTGGGGTCTGTGTGGCCTCTTCTGTGATACCACCAGTAGTGCAGGTGTTCTCTGGTGTTCTCTGCACTGATGCAGGTGTTCTCTGGTGGCACTGATGCAGATGTTCTCTGGTGTTCTCTGGTGCAGGTGTTCTCTGGTGGCACTGATGCAGGTGTTCTCTGGTGTTCTCTAGTGGCACTGATGCAGGTGTTCTCTGGTGTTCTCTGGTGCAGGTGTTCTCTGGTGGCACTGATGCAGGTGTTCTCTGGTGTTCTCTGGTGGCACTGATGCCGGTGTTCTCTGGTGGCACTCTTTCGCGGCAGTCCTGGAGCATCGTCTTGGATTTTTTTATTTGATGGTCTCCTTATCAGCTCACTTTTGTTGCTGTTGAGTTGTCGTGAGTTGTGCGTCACTGTTCTTTGACGGACGTGGTTGGAATTGTGAATGACGTCCGTAGATTTATGCTTAAATTTTCGTTGATGATGAATTTTTTACATATATAATTAAGCCTTTCTTTATTTCTCAGTACTCATCGTTCCTCCTTCCAGCAGGATCCGAAACTTTACGTTCTCATTTCTTGCATACAGACCTAACTATATATAGCTGGTTCATTTCTCTGAAGATTTTCGCTCCTTAATGGTTGAAAAATTCATTCCCACTCAACCTCATTTTCACCTCACAAGAGCGTTTTGGAGGCTGCAAACCTCCACCAAGGCTGAGCAGCCCCCTAACCCTTTTGAACTACCAGCTGAGAGTTCTATACGCACCAAACTTATATGTTTATCTCTTCAAAAATCTAGTCCCTTGCTGCTAGTCGCAGGGTCCACCTATAGTCAAATTTTGGTAAGATTCCACACGTAACTTTTAAAGAATTCTTACCAACAAGCAAACTGACGAACGGAAACGGTAAAACTTAACCTCCTTCGGGTAGTAAAATATGACTAATAACCATCAGGTAAAAAAAAAATATCCCTTTACCTTAAATTCTGCTCGATAAAATATCCGTCATGCATTTTATCAAAGCAGCCTGGGATAAATCTGAAACGTATTTTATCCCAGGATGAAAAAAAACATCGTATTAGATCTTTGGGTTCATCGCCCAATTACAGACCACCCTCAGACCTCAGCAAAGCAGCAGCAGCAGCTGCATCGTATCCATAATCGTGGAGCCAGATTTACTGTATATTTGATGAAACGAAAATCACCCTTCTTCCCCCTTCGGTTCGTTTGCCACATTGCTGCTGCGCAGGCGCTGACATCTCTCAACTTTGAAGTGTGGTCATTTTCTCTGCTGCTCAGCAATGCTTCAGAGAGAGAGAGAGAGAGAGAGAGCAAGCATTCTTGTAAGAATGATGAAGAATGAATGTATCACGTCTCATGTTGTGCCTGCAGCTTCGTCATCTCGTCTGGAACGAATGGCTGTTATTGTTCTTCTTCCAAACCAGCGACAATCTTTCTGTAGTCATTGGTGTGAATGCGCAGGACAGACTGTTAATAATATTATTATTATCATTATTACAATAGCTGAGACCTATTCACACGGAGCGCCTCAGTGGCGTGATCGGTATGGTCTTGGCATGCCACCTCGGTGGCCGCGAGTTCGATTCTCGGGCATTCCATTTAGGTGTTAGAGATGTGTATTTCTAGTGACAGAAGTTCACTCTCGACGTGGTTCGGAAGTCACGTAAAGACGTTGGTCCCGTTGTTGAACAACCACTGGTTCCATGCAACGTAAAAACACCATACAAACAAACAAAGAAACAAACCTATTCACATGGGACAAGCCCACTCTAAAGGGGCTGTTTACTTGAAAATCAAACTTCCAAAAAATGCTGGGTTCAACAGACCCCACACTGTAGCAGCAACTGATCATGATACAGAGCCAATGTTTTTTTTCATTGCCCCGGGTGAGATGCGAACTCGCGACATCTGCGTGGTGTACGACAACACTAACCACCATACCAGAGGACCAACTAAAGCAACGCTAAACTGCTAACATTAGCAGCTCAATGGGTAGAATGTCTTTTCATCAGGAAATGTAGTTTTCTTCTTAGTGTGTGAAAACATTCTTCATTTACAAAACTTGTACGTGAATAATATTTATTTTATTCATTTCTAGAAAGATTCATAAACTGTCACGACTAGACTATCATTTCCTGAATTGTATGTATGTATGATGTATATATATATATATATATATATATATATATATATATATATATATATATATATATATATTATACATATATATATATAGTGAGCTGTGGTTGAAAGGTACAGCCCTCAACTCCAACTGACAGGTCCGTGAAGCGCTCCCAGCCTAACCGCCCATGAGAAAGTAGTAGACAAATGGCGCTGGGCCGGCCAGCAATCTCATCCTTACATATGATACTATATCGCATATATGTATATATATATTATATAATATATATATATATATATATATATAATATATATTTGTGTGTATATATGTGCACATATATATACATACATACGTAAAAACAGATGTTAAAAGATTAATAACCAGAAAATTGGCCCACAAAACCGTTAGCTGCCCTGACTTAAGGTAATCTTGAATCCCCTGTGATGACGAGCAACGGAGCAGCAGCTGTTTAGACGAAGACGGAGCGAAATGACCAAACGAGCATCTGAAATTCAGATGGCGAATTCGCATCCCTCCGAGTTACGTTGGTCCTACCGGCGCCGTTCTGGGAAGGCGGCATCTGAATTACTCTGAATATAGCGAGTTGCTGTATCCTACCATTCCGCACCTACCTTCCCTCCTGAAGGTCTGAAGCAACAAGTAGTACTTGGAGTAGATGGCCTGAAATCGGCTTCAGTGAGGCGGGATTTAGCCCTTTCTCTTATAACTGAAACTGTATCGATTTATGTGCTAAAACTGCGGATATTAATGCAAATGAAAAGCGGATATGTTTGCTGCGTAGATATTCAAATCCTCAATAACAACGGCCCCCAGTGAGAGAGAGAGAGAGAGAGAGAGAGAGAGAGAGAGAGAGAGAGAGAGAAACAAGCTCCGCTTCCTCATAATAGGATTGACGTAAGAAGCTTTCAGTAGAACAAGACGCAATCTTTATTAAAAAAATAAATAAATAAAAAAGTTGGTTCTTTTGCTCTCCCCTCCTGCACTTTATATCTGAATTCTAGGTTTCAAAAGCCGTTGAAATAGGCACCCAGTCTATTTAAATCAGGCGCACTGTAAGCATTACTTATGGTTCTTTGCAGCGTGTCTTCGGCCCCTAGCTGCAACCCCTATCGTGGCTTTTACTGTACTTCCTTTCATATTCTCTTTCTCACATCTTACTCTCCATCCTCTCCTAACAGTTGATTCATAGCCCAACTGCTTTGAGGTTTTCCTCCTGTTACACCTATAAAGCTTTTTTTATAGACAATTTCCGTTTCAGCGCTGAATGGTCTCATAGGTCCCAGTACTTGGCCGTTGGCCTGAATTCTATATTGAGTTCAATTCAACTATTTATAAAAGGGCATATATAGGCGTTGTGCTACATCGTTCTTATAACCCTAAATGGAGAAGGAGAAATCTGCAAATCAAGGTCTCTAATAAAAGCAGAAGCTCCCTAGTACATAAAAACCCATACAGAAGCAATGAACATATAATCAATTAGATCAAAGACAAACCAGAGAAAATCATGTACATCCTGTTGGAACTTCTCATGTTTCAAAGATTGAACTAAGAGGAAGAACATCAACAATCATGATTCATCTGCATCTAATCAAACACGCAGAGGTGGACTTAGCCTTTCCCGACCCTCTCTTACATTACCGGCATTTTTTTGAACAACAGTAAAACCATTTCTAATGACAATGAGGAGACATTATGCGAAAATGGTATTCATGGGGGCTGTAATCCCTCGGGGCAAAATGAGGTTCACGTAATCCTTCCTTCACCCGCCCTCTCTCTCCGGGATTTTGGCATGAGATTACTCCGGGGGTAATTCCTTGTCATACACAATGGCTGAACCCCACCATCAAGCTAACGAATGAGAGGCTCCTCATCTTCGGAATTTATGATAATGAATGACTGGGTCGCCAGGGTGCGTTTCCACGACCAACCCAATTTTTTTTATTTTATTTTTTTTTTTTTTTTTTTTTTTTTTTTTTGTCAAAGAAAACTATTGAGATGGCTTTTTGTCTGTCCGTCCACACTTTCTCTGCCCGCTCTCAGATTTTCAAAACTACTAAGGCTAGAGGGCTGCAAATTGGTATATTGATCGCCCACCACCCAATCATCAAACATACCAAATTGCAGCCCTCTAGCATCGGTAGATTTGATCTTATTTAAGGTTGAAGTTAACCATCATCGTGCTTCTGGCAACGATATAAGACAGGCCACCATAGGGCCATGGTTAAAGGTATACGTGGGCCGCGGCTCATACAGCATTAAGCCGAGACCACCGAAAGATAGATTTATTTTCGGTGGCCTTGATTATACGCTGTACAGAAAACTCGATTGCGTTGAAGAAACTTATGAGTATTTTTTACTTCTTTTTTTTAATGCTAATTTTATTGCTGACAACAATTGCTCTTCGAGACATAACATTATTCTAATATTATTGATGTTATTATTCCAGGGATAAATATAATTACAGTATTTGGTATTGGGATTCAAAGTCCTAGTTTTTTCTTTTATACGACTATATAAAAAAAATGCTTAGTTTCAAATGTTTTAGTGTGATGTATACATACAAACATACATACATACATGCATTTGGAGATGAATGCTAAGAGTTTGTTCTGAGAGAGAGAGAGAGAGAGAGAGAGAGAGAGAGAGAGACGGGTAAGGTGGATATAAAGATCAAAGGCGAACAGCGACTGAAACGACAATGAAAACAGAAAATAATGAAAAGGACGAATAATTGAAGCCTCTATAAAAAAAAAATGGAAGTGGCCAAACAAAACAGAAAAAAAAGATAAAAAAAAGACACAAAAGAGAGATCGAAGAATTAAAAAAAAAAATAGAGAGAGCGAAAAGAAAGCGAAAATGTCAGAATGAAAAAACGTACTGCATGCTTCGGTGACACAGTTAAACGACAGCTTACAAATCTTCGAGCGGAGAGAGAGAGAGAGAGAGAGAGAGAGAGAGAGAGGAAGTGGATTGTCAACGTGTCGTGTATCGTGTATTGTGTATCGTGTATCGAGGGATCTTATGTCTGGCTGAGTGAGGGCGATGCTGGAAGATAGAAGAGGGCAGGAGACAGATCAAGATAAATTCTTGGCCCAAGAAGGGATTACAGTTAACTGCCCAACGAGAGATACGATTTTCGTTGAATTGAATGAATGACTCAAAAAAGGGACTAAAATTTAATACGACTCGAGTAAAGACTTTCGTTAAATGAATGACTCAAAAACGGACTAAAATTGAATGGCTGACTCAAGAAAGTATTTTAGTTACAAGCTGAGCTCAAAAAGGGACTAAAATTTAATACTAACTTGAGGAAAGACTTTTGTTAAATGAATAGCTCAAAAAGAGACTAAAATTGAATACTGACTCGAATAAAGACTTTTTTTAAATGAATGACTCAAAAATTAACTAAATTTGAATACGTACTCGTAGGTTTAAAAAGTTCTTTTAAAAAGTTTGAAGAATGATTTCAAAAATGAACTAAAATTGAATACTGACTCGAGTTAAGTCTTTAGTTAAATAAATGACTCTAAAAGGGACTAAAATTGAATAATGACTCCAGAAAAGACTTTAGTTAGATACGTGACTCTCAAGTAAAGACTTAATTAAATACTTAACCCAAAATAAGGGTAATAAGACCCAAAAACCAGGACTATAGTTGAATACCCAACTCAAGAAATAACTTAATGCATACTTAACTCATGAATGGATTTAACTATGGTTAAATGCCCACCTCAAGAAAGGCCTGTTATTAAATACTTGACTCAAAAGATTCTACTAAAATGCCCAACTCAAGAAAAAACTATTCTTAAATAATTGACTCAGAAAGTGACTACAGTGGTTTGAAAAAGAAAGAAAGGACTTTAGTTAAATGCTTGACTCAAAAAGGGATTACAATTGACTACCTAACTCAAGAAAGGGCTGTACTTAAATAGTTAACTCAAAAAGGAACTACAGTTGAATGCCTAACACAAGGAAGGACTTTAGTTAAATGCTTGACTCAAAAAGGAACTACAGTTGAATGGCCTGCACAAGAAAGGACTTACGTTATATACCTGACTCAAAAAGGGACAGCGGATAATTGCCCAACTCCAAAAAAGAATTTTAGTTAAACACGTGACTCAAGAAGGGATTGCAGTTAGATGTCCATCTCTAGAGAGAGAAGTCGCATTTAATTAAACTCGAGCATGATTTGCAGTTAAACGCCCGACTCGAGAAATGCCTCTAGTTAAGTACTGAACTCACGAGGAGGAATTTAGTTAAATGTGTGACTTAAAATTGACCTTCAGTCATATGTCAAGCCAACATAAAGTCTTTCGATGAACGAATGACCCCAAGAAAGGACTGTGGTTAAATGCCACAGTCTAGAAATGGCCTCAGGTAAATGGTCCAAGTCAAGGAAGGGCTGAAGCTGGGACAATTTCCGAAATAAAGAAACTGTTATAGTCTAATACTTGAATCGAAAGGACTGTGGTAGAACACCTCACTCAAGAGAGCATTTTCGAAAATAGTTTGCTCAGGGGGGACTTTAGTTTAATACCTGTGTCTAGAAAGATTTTTTTGATAGATATAACACTAGAATGAACGTAGGTTAATCATCATGCTTGAAAAGTAGCCAAAACGGAGTAAAGGACTTCAGTTAAAGCACCAGATTCGACAAAGGACTTAAAAACGTAACGCAGATGGTGATTTGCTCCAAGAATGAAAAAAATCAAAACTTTGGTTTTTATGTGGGGGGAGAGGTAGTTGGGGGAGGGATGGGGGGGAAAGCGACTGAAATTCACCTTACAATAAATTAAAGACAGCAATAAAAAAAATTGGAATTACACTTGAGGCAAAATGTAGAGGAAAAAATCAGAAAATGAAAGAGAGAGAGATGCCAGAAAGAGAGGAAATTCTTAAATGTCAAAATGATGTGAATGATAACCGCAAAAGGAAAAAAATTAAAATGGAGTAATGATAAATGAGAAAAATATGAAATGGTACCAAGTAAAAACAATATGGAAACGTCGAAGTGAGTGTGGAGACCACAGAGAAGTAAGGAATGATACGATAACTCCATCAAGAAGCGAGAAATGTTGTAAAATAGACTCAATCTGCAAGGAAAATATGTCAAGATTTCATTCTTATGAGACTGGATATGTTTCGCTTCATTCAAGAATGAAAGAAAGTCACCGTGAGGAGAAAGCTATTGTAAACGTCAAAGTCTGTCTTTAGTTGAACCAGACCACTGAGCTGATTAACAGCACTCCGAGGCCTGGACCGAAGGATTAGATATTTTTATGTGGCTAGGAACCAGCTGGATACCTAGCAACGGGACCTTACTGCTTATTGTAGGATCCGAACCACATTATATCGAGAAATGAATTTTTAAGCACTATAAATAAATTCCTCTGTGCATCTACAATCTGCAAATATAACAAAAATTGTTAAATTTTACAAACACTTTTAAAATATATAAAGTTAAGAGAAATAAAAATTATTTGTGTGTGTGCGTGTGTGCATGTATGTGTATATATACATATATATGAATTTCTATCACATCATCGTGATTCATATACATGCATTAAGCTGCACATGGCCTGGTCGGTTTAGGCGTCACTAAAGTCCTGATTTCTCCTCTATGTGAGCTGGTTCGAATCCACGAGAGGACGAAATTATATTATCAACTAAAAAATTCGCCTTCGGTTAACGTATATTAAAATAAAATTCCAAGGTAGAGCGAATTGGATATTAAAGGGTATTTATAGCTTAATGCGTACATACATATGTATATATATATATATATATATATATATATATATATATATATATATATATATATATGTATATGTATATATATATATATGTTTAGTTTTTAATCTGTAATACTTGGAAAAATCCACACCATATCAGTACCTAAAGTGAGACTCCATCTCCGAAAACGATCAGAAATGAAAACCGTAATCATACGGTCAACTTCAACGAATGAAAATGTTCCACACAACAAATCATCGGCCTTGTTTCGGGAAAGATTCACGACTGTGATTGGCTGTTAATGGTGTCATTAGTGTCGTCTCTGATTGGTCGCTCGGGTGGAATCCTGCCTCAAACCAGGAACCAGATGATAAATAGTTTTGCGCTGGCATCGTGATTAGGTTGTCTTTAATCAAAGACAGCAGAATATCTGCGCATAATAATCGTTGAATAAGCACGACATTAAAAGAATACAATAAAATAGGCAATTAGTCAAAGCAGTAAAGCACAAAGAAGACTTTCGACCCCAAGATTGACTGAATCGTACTAAGGAGTGTCAGGTCTTGAATTGTCAATCTTGGAATGACAAACATAATTAACATTTTCAGTTTTACTTTTTTTTTAAGAGTTATTCTATGTTTTTGACAGTTTTACAGTCTTTGATACTTTGTATTCCCCTTCTTCACATTTCAATACCTTGCCATGACTTATACGAGCTGCCCTGTAAAAGGACCTGTTCTGGCATAAGGCCGGCTGAAACCAAACCAACCGACTAACTTATACCCACGCAGTATATCAAGTGTCTGAAGGAATCCTCCTCTATCGCAAACTAGGAAAAGAGAGAGTAGTTGAGGAGTGTGTGGTGGGGGGGGGGGGTGGGGGGGGGGGCCTCTCAGAGTTCCATTTCCCCTAGTCAGCAAGTCATTCCAGGCCAGCGTCACGGCCAGTTTATCCCAAAGACCTTGAAAAGGCTGTTGCTACTCCAGAGGCGCCGGAGGAAGGAACTCTCCGAGAATTTTAAGTGCTCCAGAAGCCCCGGAGTCCATTCCACCACCGCCAGATGCTGGACTCGTGTCGCGAAATTAAAGAAAGGGCGGATCGCACGGCCGCCCTTCCCCACCCCCACCAAACCCCGCCCCCCCCCCTCCCCCCCAAACCACCACTGCACTGACAGTGTTTTTATATTTTCCCTATTTCGGAAAGCAGAGGCCAGTGGGAAGATACCAGGTCCGTAAAATCCTACAGAAGAAGCGAACGATGAAGGTGTTTTATGTTGCGTCGAGAAAAAATACGTAAATATATGAATAAATAAATAAAAATCATTACTTCCTTTTTCGCAGTCACAGGTGTGGCCATCGTGACTGCTGTTGCGTCGTGGCAAAAGAATTTCATCCAATTAAAAACCTTTCCACTGAAGTTAGATGAGCACAAAAGAGAAAGGCACGGGTGGGTGTGGCCCCCCCAACCCCATCTTTCTACCTCCTGATTTCAAGTCCATTTGTCAGCCCCCTCTTTCCCGAGAGCCTCTCGATCATATATAGTATATATATATATATATATATATATATATATATATATATATATCTATATATATATATATACTATATATATATATATTTATATATATATAATATAGATATATATATTATATATATATATATATATATATATATATATATATATATATATATATATATATATATATATATATATATATATATATATATATATATAAGTATATAGGTAGATAGATAGATATCCATTTCATTACGTCATGTTCCACCAGAAAGGCATCTTATTCTAGGCTGTAATTTTTTTTTATTGATAACGAGAACTACACACACTATCTCTCTCT
>NC_087211.1:53526369-53616369 GCF_015104395.2 Macrobrachium nipponense
ATGGAGTAATGGAATAATTTTAATATCCGTAAGTCAGTATTTAGTTTTTTGTAATATGATAATAACTTCGAACCATTTATTTGGTCTTGTGTGTCTAACAGTGGGCGGAATTGACGAGTCCATAGTTCCACTCAACAGGAATCTGTCAGTACCATAGGTACTAGCCTAGTAGTAGCCTACCTATTTTATTAGAGTAAATAAATGGCGGACTGATGTTGTTTACGAAGTATTCTAATGTAGCTTATGTCTTATTCCGCATATGTAATATTACAATAACTTTCAAACCATTTATTTGGTCTTGTGTGTCTAATCGTGGGCGAAATTGACGAGTCCATAGTTTCACTCACAGGAATCTGTCAGTACCATAGGTACTAGCCTAGTAGTAGCCTACCTATTTTATTAGAGTAATTAAATGGCAGGTTGATGTTGTTTACAAAGTATTCTAATGTAGCTTATGTCTTATTCCGCATTTAATCCATTTTAAATTATTACATGTAATTCTTTGTGTGAAGTAATGTGAATTAAGCTTCCATGGGGTAGCTTAATGAATAACTATCCCATTGGGCAAGATTAACAGCAGCCTAGGTAGATCTAAGCCCTTATACCGCGGCGAACTAGACTATGCCAGTTGACGTTTTTCTATACAGTTTTACCTCCTGAACAAGAATTTAAAGTAATATTTTTTTGGCCAGCTGTAATTAACCTGTAATCTACGGTAAGGGGGACTGATGAGAATGCGGGGTTCTGGGTGGGGTAAAACATTTGGGAGGATTATGCTGTTCAACTCTATCCTACGGTAAGGGGGACCGATGAGAATACAGGGTTTTGGGTGGGGTGAAACACTTGGGGGAAGGGTTTGCTGTGTTATTGTGTTATTTCCTCTTATTTATGACATTTGAAACACAAAATACAAGCTGAAATAAAGCGATAAATAAACCGATAATGGAGCCATTACATAGCCGAAATCCTTTTATTACTACTGCTATTACAACGCTGAACCCTACTACACATGCGCCGTGATATAAGGCAGCTTTTGTTTAAGAAACAAACTTCCTAAGGAGAGAAATGATGGTGGTTTTTGTGGGAGGGGGTTGGTTTACATGTATTTAACCAATCATCTTACATTATTAACCCCACATTGCGATAGGAGGATTTGGGGGGATTCATGCATTGTTACATATATTCCTTTTCCACATCTGTTTTGTAATCGTGTATATTATTTCAAGCTTTTATTTCAGTTCCTTTTATCATAGTATTGTGCACTAACTTGTTTATCAAAATATGTGCACTGACTTGTTCTCACTTCATAATGTTGCCCTATATATCTTACAATATTACGTTACAATTGAGGGCAGGCCCCTGAAAGTCTCCTGAGGGGTGCCACGCTAGAAGGAGGTTTTAGGACGTTTCGAGACCATTCCATCAATGACATGAAAATTGATGGTATTACATTTTTACATTTTAGACATTCCAAATTACACATGCATTTTTTCTCCCTTCTTTTTTTATATTCACCCTTGCATGCCTTTTTGATCCATAACAATTTCTTGATAACATTTTACTTATTGTTATATTTACTTTCATATTATATCATCTTTCTCAAGGGGGTTACGGGATGGCCCCCCCAACCCCCCAGTCTTGTTAATACATTCTACTAGGTTAGGTAAGAATCCTAACCTGTATGTTATGGGGGGGCAGAGCGCCCCTGGTCAGGTAACACGTTCTAAGACTGTTTTTATATAAGGGGGGTACTCCGCCCCCAGTCAGGTAATATGTTCTACTAAGTTAGGTTAGTTTAGTATCCTAACCTATATGTTACACTTCTAAGACTGTTTTTATGTAAGGTGGGTATGGGGGGTCGGAGCCCCCCGGTCAGGTAACATGTTCTACTAGGTTAGGTTAGGTTAGGTTTAGTATCTTAACCTATATATTGCACTTCCAAGATTGCCTTCCTTAAAGGGGGTCTGCCCCCCCCCCATTAGGCAACATGTTTTACTAGGTTAGGTTAGGTTAGTATCCTAACCTATATGTCACACTTCTAAGATGCCTTCCCTAAGGGGGGTTATGGGGGGCAGAGCGCCCCTGGTCAGGTAACACGTTCTACTAGGTTAGGTTGGTTAGGTTAGTATCCTAACCGATAAGTTACTCTTGCTTTAACTTTCTTTCTTGAAGGGAGGGTATGGGGGCGGAGCACCACTAGTCAGGTTACACAATTTTTACAATTCGTCTCAACATTTCTTGTTAAGTTCAATTACTCCTAGAACTGGCCACTCTGATCCTTGAAAATTGATAATATTCTATTCATTATTCACTAAAATGGCCTCTTGACTTGTACTTGTAATTTATACTTAAGTACCAGATGTGTAAAACTGTGTATATATATAATATATGCACGTGTTTGTGCTTTATTTTTCTTTACCGGCGTAAATATTTACCCCCACCCCATCCTCCCTACCCTGTTTCTCACAGCCCCCCCCCCCCCCTCATTGTGTCGACGATAGGCTTGACTTACAAAGGAAGGTGAAGGTGCTTATGTAACATTTAAGGTAAGGTTCCTAATCTTTATGTACATTATTTTGTTACATCAATTATTTTGGTGTTCCTAAGGTTTAGTGCTCTTGATGTTGGTGATATTTATTGGGAATTGTTATTTCACATCATATGCCAGCGTGGCTTTACCAACTCGTACCTGTGCCTTCTTCTCTCAGTACCCCTCCCCCTTTACCGGACAAAAGGCTCCCTGTTGGTTATGTATCCCACACCCCCTACTAGCATTCAAATATGGCAGTTTGTTTACGTTTCTTGGCCCCAAACCAAAACTTCGAAGGTTGTTCAGTCGAAGTAGACTGTGGCAGTTGACGTTTTCCTATGTTATTTTGCTTACTTTACAAGAGTTTAAGGTAATATTTTGCCAGTCGACTGTAACTAATCTATTATTTACCTTTGAACTCTGTACATTGGTACATTGCACCCCTTGTACCTGCATGTTGTCTTCAAAGGTAAGTTGCAGTTTAATTACAGTCGACCGAATAAATATTACTTTAAATTCTTCTTCAGCAGGTAAAATAACATAGGAAAACGTCAACTGCCATAGTCTACTGTATAGCGGAATGCGGGCTTAGAATTACCGCTGCCTATGCTATTCTAGTTACAGTTATTAGGCTGAGTAGTTTTTACACTTGGTTTTATTGCAAGTGGTTTTAGTTTGAATCATAACCTAATAGAAGGACATAGCCTACTAATGTCTTGAAAAAAAAGTACTTCAAACCATACTAATTATATTCAGGAATTGATGATATGAGTTTAATATATTTTAGTGTAGCTATGTTTTGTACATTTTTAATATTCGGTACATTAGGGGGAAACACCGCAGTCGATCCATCATCATCGTGGGGCTCAGCCTTATTCACTCGATATTTAATTGGTAAAACAAGAATACAATTACATCTTTAAGCCATACCATTCAAAGGATTGAAGTTTCGTCAACATAATTTGATATATGAAAGTGGCATGCGAACTAAAATAAGCACATAAGGTCTTAGTAAAATATGTTTTCAAGGGAGTTTTAAAATCCAATGTGGCGGCAACCGCGTGACACGCCACCATCTTTCTCAGCCTTCCCAGCACTCATTCGAACAATGTTAGCGTATATATGTAACGTTTATTGATCTTACTCAAGATTGCAGTTGTAATCACTACAATAAAACAACATTTTGTTGCCTATATTAGTGAAAGTATGAAACTTTTTATTCCTGGGGTCATGGTTTGAACTGAAATTAATTTTTCCCTTGTAATCGGTGGTTTTATCCTCACTGCCATCACAACTGAAACTCCACAGTACTTATTTGAGTGTAATTATACACATTTTGGTCTTAATTCACTCCAAATGCACTTGAACTACGCTACGGTTCCTGGTTCCTAAGCGCTCACTCCACAAACACAGTTACGGGCAGCACATGAGTACACGGTTTATGAGGTGCAAAGCTTTATTCCTTAATTGTTTACTTTACTCATTATTTAGTTTAACTTTACATTGTTACTTCAAAATGTTTATTTAATTCATGTCTATTATTCCTTTTGTTGCAACCAAGTTAACCCTGAAAAATTACACATATTTCTGAAGTACATACGAGCAAACGATGGCAAGATGACTCATCATTGCCAATCTAGTGGAGCTTCACACATACGCCGATGCATTTACAAACTGTTTCCATAAATTCTAGTTGTCATAGTAATGCAGTAATGATAAAATTGCTGTAATATGTATATATACTACAAATAGTTACTGCACGCTAATTTCACTTATTTCCCGGGTTTTGTGTGAGTCTTATACCCAGTTTGGAGAGTAAATACATACCAATTGGCAACACTGATAAACAATTGAGAACGCCTGAGGTACTGTTCACAAGCAAAACTGTTGATATTTGAGTCAGGAATCTAGTTATACTTTTTCAACAACGATATTTTCAAATTAATAATCATGAATATGTAAAAATATTTATGCAATTCATGACTTTATACTGCCGTTTAACTATTTATTTAAATAATTATCTAGTGCACGCTTCTTCTACCAAAAATCGTAGTTTCCTTAAAAAAGTATTGGTTGGAAGTCTGTGTTTACGATTGTTGTGATGAAAGTGCCCCAGCGTCTATGGGTACAAGTGGTGTACGGATTTAGCGCAGGAAATGGGAAGTTTGTTGACACAAGCGACTCCACAAACATTGAGATGGCGTCAATCTTCTAAATATTTATAGTTGTAAGTAAAAATTTTGAAAGCATCATGGAGGCAGTATGCACTGCATATGGCTGCACTTTTCATTACCCTCTGTTTAATCTTAAAATATGGCCTTAATTTCTAACTTTGGAGAAAATGCTTCCTTTGAAATAAGAGTAGAGGTCTCGAGCTGCACCTCTCACCACCAACAACTCATGACTGATGACCATCTCTGGTGTCAGGACGTGTTAAAGTACTTTTTCGGAGGGTGGCCACAAACGCGGTAGTCAGTGGTTCGGCTAGTCCAGTCGGTTGTTTACCCTAATAACTCGTAAACACTAGCCTGGCTTAGGTAATTTGGAGGACCACGGTAGGAAACTGGGAACTTTGGATGAAGGAAAACCCAAAATGATTAAAATACTTAGGTTTAGTAACCTATCTTAACCAATCCTAATCTAAAGTCCTGGAGTCTTACCTGGCTTTTATTTAATTCTTGTCAGATAATCACAGTTTATAGAAAATAAAATTTTAGTTTTGTTCATGAAACTTACCTGTCAGATATATATATAGCTGTATTTTCTGAAGTCCGACAGAATTTCAAAAACTTCCGGCACACGCAGTGGTCGGCCAGGTGGTTAGTACCCATTCCCGTCGCTGGGAGGCGGGTATCAGGAACCATTCCCATTTTCTATTCATAATTTTTCTGTCGCCAGTGCTGGAAACACCTGTTTTCAGTACCTCCATCTTAGGATTTTGGAAACTTCATTGCCGCTAAGTATCCTAATTGTCTTTTGATTTATTTACTTGGATTTGTGGCTAGGCATACGCTATCTTAAATTGATTTGAATTTGATTCATTTTTGCATAAGATATCTGAATCTAGTTAGGCTAGTTTCAGAGGGTGTTGTCTGCAAAGATAGGGTGTGGCTACCGAAAGCTTCGGTAGATCCGCACTTGGTATGCACGAGGGATATGGGTCTTGCTTCTTTGTTGAAAAAGTTAAGTATATCTTAGTTTTACCAGACCACTGAGCTGATTAACAGCTCTCCTAGGGCTGGCCCGAAGGATTAGATATTTTTACGTGGCTAGGAACCAATTGGTCACCTAGCAACGGGACCTACAGCTTATTGTGGGATCCGAACCACACTATATCGAGAAATGAACTTCTATCACCAGAAATAAATTTCTCTGATTCCGCGTTGGCCAAGCCGGGAATCGAATCTGAGACCACCGGATTGGCAGCCCAGCTCGAAAACCACTCGGCCAGCGCGGAACTATGCTTCTTTGTTGAGATTTGTCATGTAAGGAGTGTGAGACTTTGTCTAATTCCGTAAGGAAGACTTATGATTCGTATGTACGCAATTAATCAGTAAACAAAAGTCAGGGTAGTGAACCTGCTAACCTTCCTGTAGACTTTATTTTGCCTAACCCTGTAGTATGGCCTACGGGCTATGAATATGCCTGCGAGAGGTGCTCGCTCTCCTTCATTGTTGTGAAGAGTGCTACTTCTGTAATTGTTACTCCTAACCCTATAGTGTTGCCTTCGGGCCCTAAAACAGTGTCTGTAGAGGGTATTGCCCTTTCTCTAATACTCTATCGATTCGTAACTTAGAATCGAAAGTGCTTGCTTTAGAGAGCAAAAGTGAAGTGGCTAAGTGCAGCGACAGTGCCCCTTGTGTAGTGGAGGGTGCGTCAGATCGGCCTTATTTCGCCTCTAGGCCTGGACCTCTGCTTGACTCCCAGGAACACAGGGAGAGAGCATGTCGAAAGCCGAAGGAAGGTTACAAGGAACCTCCACTGATCTGACATGCCTTCGGCAGACCTGAAGATACTCCCAGGCTGCCAAAGTGCGTGCACGTGCACGAATCCTGAAGGATTGCTTCTCGTCCTCCGAAGCGTCCTCCCCGCGCAGGGGTTGGAGCTTTCGGAAGGACTCGCGCCCCCTAAATAGAAGCTTTATAGAAGAGGAAGCTTCACGTCCTCTCTCCTCTCTCTCGTTATGCGTTTCAGTGAGAAGTAAGAAGGCGAACGTCGCCTGATCACGTGTACGTCTTTCCACCGAGAAATACAAAAAAGAAGTCATAGTAGCAGGACGCTTTTGAGAGCAGACGTCCGAGCTTTCTTACTGTGAGAATAAGAAGGCGTTCCCTCGCCCCTCGTATTCTCACATGATCAACCCTTCTCCTGAGACTGCTTCGTGCAGTCGGATTTCTCTCCAAGATGTATCTCGCTCTTCCCTGAAGGCAGTTTCTCTCGCTTGTTTTTATGCCTGTCAGGAGCGTGACGCTTTTCTGCACGCTTCTTTTGACACTCGGCTTGGACGGGACGCTCGGATGGACGCCAGGCGCGTGGGGGTGCACGCCAAACGCGCACCAGTGGACGCCGAGCGCACGCCAGGTGTGTCGCCTGGCTGAACGTTTCTGTTGAACTCTTCAAGCTCTTGTTTACGATTTGGGCCTAAAGAATTTTTACCTCTACCTTCGGTGATACTTTCTACCTCACCTGCAAAGAATGTGAAGTAAGCAGTGCTTCGGAGGAAGCTTTAAGTGAGCAGACAACTTCGTCTTCGAAACCCAGCAAGACCTCGGGTTTCGTGAATTCAAGAGGTCTCTTTCAATTTATATTGCTTTTCGCAAAGGTGGATGGAGTTAAGGAAAGCTCAAGGGAAGATCTCGTTTGCTCTACCGCAGTCAAGACTTTGCGATAAGGCAGTTACGGGTTATGTAAAAGCTCAATGTCCTCCACGTCATGATGCTCGAAAACGTTCGGTAGGATTCTTGCAAAGGCACTCATCAAGAGGACGCTCTTCAGGAAAGCGCAAGACAGGACTTCCTTTGCCATACTGCCAATAAATTTAGCTTGCAAGCTTTTTAGTCCATCTGAAGGGGCTTTTCAGATGATAGATTTTGTTAGTTCTTAGTTCGGGACTACGCTGCCGAAGTTGAACATCGGGGTCCTACCTGCCGTAAGCCCAGTCTCTTAACAGGATTCTTGCCCCTTCCTCGATTGATACGCGAATCGGAAAAATAATATGCTCGACTTCCTGGATTACGTTTTGTCAATGTCAATTCAGTGACTTTCCCCGATTGACAATATACTATCGTTTTGTCAAGTAAGTCATATACGCTTGCTGTAGTTACCTCTTCGGATGGCAACCGAGAGGTCTATTGTCTATTATTTTAAGGACATTTAATCGTTACTCCCTGCAGCCTTCCAGGAGTTTCCGATTTATCTTTTACTATTGTATGGTAGTGTTATGACGACACAAAAGCACCTCTATATTTAGCGTTTTCTGTTTCGCTTAAATATACCAGCTTGAGAGTCTCTTTCTGCTAAAAAAATAACGGACCCATTTCTTCGTAGAATAGAGTAGCTGGCAACCCAGGCATAACGGTAAGGGACGACGAAAGTAAGCTGCTGTCACTGTCCTCCAGTCCAACCGAGCCAGTATCAGCTCGTTCGCTGTCATCCGCGAAATCTTACATCTCTCTCTCCTGCGGGATTGACTGACTAACCGCATCTCTGCGCTGGCGGTTACGTCTCTCTCTCCTGCGGGTTTGACTGACTAACTGTATCTCTGCCCTACAATCACGGACTTTAGCCTAAGATTGAGGGGATTTATTACATGAATGAATAAACATTGCATTCGTTTTGCCTTACTATGTTCAACAGAGATATCTCTTACTTCTTTCGGTGCTCGTTACTACACGGTATAGGACTATGAGTCTACCGCAACATTGCACTATTATATGCTCCCCTGCTTAGGCAAAGCGCAGCCTTATTAGGGAAGTAAGCATACTCGGTGAGGGAATGGATGAGCATGCTGGGGACCATTTCCTTCCTGAAGAAGTTTGTTTCCCTGAATATACTGCAATTCAGACCTCTACAGTTTTTTCCTACCAGAAAACTGAAATTGTATCCAAGATCTAGGAATGATTCTGAACACCTCTCAGTGCGTCAAGTATCACCTGAGGTGATAGAGAGAAGGTGCCGGAAATCTGGAGAGGGTTTCAGATGTCCTGGAACATAATCTGAAAGAAGTGGAATCAATTCGGTCGTACCCCTCCAGTCCTCCCCTCGAAACGAGTTTTTTGGAACCAGTTGGTCAGATCAACTCGGATATTCCACAGCTCTCTCATATCTTAAGAAGATCTTCTCTCGGTCTCTGTTCGAGTTACAAGAAAGCCTAGCCTTATGTATGAGAACAGGCATAGAACGTACGATCCTCTAGAGGTTCGTTACAGTTGCAAAAGTCCTACGAATCTTCTCGTCGACGCAGCAACTACTGACTTCCGAGTGGAATCTTTGTTTAGAAGTATGTTGAGAGTTGTGGAGACTTTAGGGACGTCCTTTCATTCATCTCTTCGCTATGTTGAGGACGAAGAGGCTTCTTCTTCTCTGCTCCCTTATTCTCGATCCGGGAGCGGTAGCATTACACGCCATCCTATGGTATTGAAAGGGGGTGGATGTTTAGTCTCTTCCCCTTTTTTCAAATGCTTAGGAAATGTAATAAGATGATTTATGACGTCACAGGGAGCGACAATGACGCTGATCGCCCCATGTTGGCCTTCAAGATCCTGGATTCACAGAGGTCACGTCCTTCCTAGTTCACTTTCCAAGGACCTTTTCCGAGAGAGTTGGTCTATTCTAACACGAAAGGAACCTATAAGCTCTCCGCTCCGAGTCTAACTACGTTCAGACTATTGAGATGTTGACAGGAATAAGATTACTGTCTTCCCTTTCTGTCTGAAGAATGGGATAAGCTGGCAGTCACAACTATTAAAGAATACGCAAATATGTTGTTGACGGCCTTTGGGCTCAGAGATTTGCTTCTGTCAAACAACAAAGCCCTTCACGATCTTTGAGTTTGGTGGAATCTCGAAACTCGCTCACCATCTACTTTTTGTCTCACCTGTTTTCTCAGAGTCAGACACTCGTGCGAGATCAGGCGACATTTAGTAGCCCTGAGTTTCTTGTTGACGAAGTCGGTTACGTTGATACACCCCCGATGATCGTGTAACATGAGACCAGGTTGGACTGTCAGGCATTCGTCCTTCGGGACTGAATCGCCTTTTTGCTCTGCGCTCCTTTCTCCTGGCACCAGAAGCTCGAGTCAGGAGTTGCTCATGAGTTGATTCGCTGACGACGTTGGGTTGAGTTGATACACCCCCAAGGTTTGCTTAGCTTGAATCGCCCAGGCAGTCCAGACACTCATCCTTCAGCGAAGAATAGTGCATTATAGTCTTCAGGGTACAGCCTTGCTGTCCTTGATTTGTCTGACTGGTCACCTGGTCGGTCACCTGACTTTAGTACAGACGGACTGACTGTGCATGTCCAGATCGAAGCTTTCTATATGGAACTTAGACGTAGTCTGAAGTTCTTGATGTCAAAGCATTTCGAACCTCTCCTTTCGGTTAACTTATTGCACGTGACCAGAAAGGCCTATTTTCTAACCACTCTAGATACGACATGAGGGTTAGTGAGGTTTTAAGCCATCGTCAGAAGTTTTGGCTTTAGGGAACACAATGCGGTGTGTTCGCTAAACCTTCCGTTGTGGCCTAAGAATGGAAACCCGTCTAGTCCTTGGGCCAGGAATTTGGAATCAAGGGATGGCACAAGGTATTGGGCAAGAGCCAGAGAGAGTCCTGTGCCCTGTCGGGTCTCTCAAGTTTTATCTACATAAAACTAAAAGTCGAAGTCCTTCGGACAATCTGCAGTGTTCCGAAAAAGACCAGACTTGCCCATATCAAAGAACACCCTGGCTTGGCTTTAGTGTTAAGGAGTTCTTTCAAAAAGGCTCCTTCATTGTGTTTGCACAAAGATTTGAAATCTTTTGATCTGAATGCTCACGAGGTGAGGGCGCGGCCTTGGAAGCATTTCAACAGAGCATGGCACTCAGTAACATACTGAGTACCACGTTTTAGCGAAGCAACTCTGTGTTCGCTTCACACTTCCTGCGGGATGTGAAGACGGCATATGAGATCTGCTGCTCGTTAGGGCCATACGTGTCTGCAGACACAATCTTGGGGGCAAGAAGTACCACTCATCCTATCCTGTAGAAAATGGTTAGGAAGAGCTCTTAATTTAGTTATTGAGTCGCCGCCAATGGCGACTTCTTAACTCTTAAGCCTTAGTTAAACACCTTAACTTTGGCTAGGTTGGTCAGGTGGTGATATATATAATATATAATATAATATATATATATATATATATATATATATATATATATATATATATATATATATATTATTTATATGTATATATATATATATGTATATTTAATTTATTTATTTATTATTTGTTTTAACTTCTTAGCCCTCATGGTATGGTCAATATGGTCTAGTTATATTGTGGTCACGCCCCCGTTGACAGATCATCTGGAGTGCACCAGCTATATAGGTCTCTACCTCGCTGGCAACTCTAGTAAAGCAGAAGCAGACTTGGGTGACAGTAATCACGAAGTCAGCTATGCTAACAGGTGGGACCAAGATGTAAATCATCTGCATGCATTTGTTTCCCAAAATCCTTCTATTCTGTCCCTTCCCACCTCCAACGGTGGGATTCAGCTATATATATATCTGACAGGTAAGTTTCATGAACAAAATGATATTATGATACAATAAGTTTGTTCATACTTACCTGGCAGATATATATAATCAAGTACCCACCCACCCTCCCCACCCCCCTCAGGGGACAGTGGAAATAAAATTATGAATAGAAAATGGGAATGGTTCCTGATACCCGCCTCCCAGCGGCGGGAATGGGTACTATCCACCTGGCTGACCACTGCGTGTGCCGGAAGTTTTTGAAATTCTGTCGGACTTCAGAAAATACAGCTATATATATATCTGCTAGGTAAGTATGAACAAACTTTATTGTATCATAACAATATCATATTCAGAAAGAGCATTGAGACAGGAAAGTAGCCAAGAAATGGGTGGAAGGTATCATTGAATGCTTCTGAACCACCAGAAAAAGGCGCCTCAGTGGCATGATCAATAAGGTCTTGGCCTGCCTCTTCGGGGGACACGAGTTCAATTCCCAGGCATTTCATTGAGGTGTGATATAAGTTCACTCTCGACGTGGTGCAGAAGACTCGTAAAGCTGTTGGTCCCATTGCTGAATAACCACTGGTTCCATGCAATGTAAAAACACCATACAAACAAACGAACCACCAGAAATGTTTATTGAAGTTAGTTTGCCTTTATTTGCCTTTAAGCAAGATTTATGAATATGTTATGCACCAAATTCATATCATGATCGTAATTATGTTGATTATGAGGAAGAGTTCTCAATACTAAGATTTGCATACTACCAAATACAGTGGTACCTCGAGATACGAAAGGCTCAACTTACGAAAAACTCGAGATACGAAAGCAAATACGAAGACTTTTGTGGCTCTACATACGAAAATTGTTCAAGATACGAAAGGTTGTTGCTGTTAAGTCCGAGATTCGCCCGGACTTCCGATAACAATTTTAAAACTCGCGCGCCGCCAACTGAGTAGACTCGCCACCATCCTCCCGCTCTCCCATTACTTCCTGATGCTAGTCACCGCCATAAGATCCTGCTCTCCTATTGGTCAGCATCTCTCCCATCATGCATCTACGTAGCGGCGTGCTTCTTCGGCCACTTCGTGGCATCATCGGTATCGTAAGCACGCGGAATTCATTCATTCTATACGATTTTGTTTATTATCGTAAATTTGTTAGTGATTTCGTTGTAGTACCACTTTATTGTGTTGTGTGAGAACTTTACTTCATACGTATACGTACTACATAACTTAATTACGCATAGTATATACGTAGTCATGGGTCCCAAGAAAGTTGAAGTAGGAAAGAAGAGGATGCTTTCTTTGGAGACGAAGATGGAGATCATTAAAAAATATGAAGCTGGTATGCGGTTGAGTGTTATTTCCAAGGAATACGGCCGAAATCCATCAACAATAGGCACCATCCTTAAGCAGAAGGATGTCATCAAAGCAGCTGCACCTTCCAAGGGCGTCACTATTTTGTCCAGCAAGAGGAGCCACGTGCACGATGAGATGGAAAGGCTGCTTCTTGTCTAGATAAAAGACAAAGAAATTGCTGGCGATACGATAACGGAGATGGCAATCTGCCACAAGGCAGATTTGATTGCCCAGGCCAAAGACGACAGAGGAGAAGGGACATCGATGCCAACCCCAGAGTCCAAGGCTTCTCATGGGTGGTTCAAAAAATTCCGTAAACGGACTGGCATCCATTCGGTGGTGCAGCATGGGGAGGCGGCCAGCTCGGACACGAAAGCGGCCGAAGCCTTTATTAAGACATTCGAAGAGATGACACTCAATGAAGGTTACAGTTCTCTTCAAGTCTTCAACTGTGATGAGACTGGCCTTTTTGGGGAAAAAATGCCTCGTCGGACGTACATCACGCAGGAGGAGAATAAGCTACCCGGGCATAAGCCTATGAAAGACAGGCTTGCGCTCGCACTTTGTTCGAACGCCAGTGGGGATTGCAAGGTGAAGCCCCTACTTGTGTATCATTCGGAGACTCCTCGAGCCTTCAAGGCCCACAAAGTGCTTAAGGAGAAGCTTCCAGTGATGTGGAGGGCTAATGCGAAAGCCTGGGTAACGAGACTTTTGTTCACCGAGTGGGTAAATCTGTGTTTTGGCCCGACAGTGAAGAAATTCTTGGAAGAGAAGCGCCTCCCTCTGAAATGTCTACTGGTGTTGGACAATGCCCCTGCTCACCCTCCTGGCCTCGAGGAGATATCCTAGCGGAGTATTCGTTTATCAAGGTTCCTTATCTTCCGCCTAACACCACCCCTCTCCTCCAGCCCATGGACCAGCAAGTGATGTCGAACTTCAAGAAGCTGTATACGAAACATCTTTTCAAGAGATGTTTTGACATCACCGATACCACAGACCTCACCTTGCGTGAATTTTGGAAGGAGCATTTCGATTTTGTGATATGTATCCAACTCATCGACCAAGCTTGGCAGGAGGTTTCGAGGCGAACCTTGAATTCTTGTGGAGGAAACTCTGGCCGTATCCGCCCAAGACTTCGAGGGATTTGACGTGGGCGAAGCTGGTGCTGCAGATTCAGGAACAGTTGACGATCCTGAAACTGTTTCGCAACCAGATCTTCACGAGATCGTTTCACTCGGCAAGTCCATGGGGCTGGTCGTCGACGAGGACGACATCAATGACCTTCTCGAGGAGCACCAAGAGGAGCTTACGACGGATGACCTGAAGGAGTTGGAGGCCATGCAACATAACGTCGTTCAAGAAGAGTTCTCTAGCAGTGGCGAGGAGGAGGACGACAACGCTATGACAACGGCAGAAATTAAGGATGCTCTAGCTGCTTTTCATAAGGTGCAATCATTCGTAGAAAAGAGACACCCTGAAAAGGCTTACACAGGTCGTATGCTTGCACAGTTCGATGACGTTTGCTTGAGTCGTTTCAGGAACATTGTCAAAAGCAGGCAGAAGCTATCTTCCTTGGATAGTTATTTTTTAAAGAGGCCTTTAGTAGGAGTAAGCAAAAAGAAAGAACCAAGCGATACTACAAAAAAACATTAAGTTGAAAGTGGTGAAGAAATTGAAATTTTGTATAAAAAAAAAAAAACGTTAAGTATAAAAAAGTAAAAAAAATGTTAAAAATCAAAAGACAAAAAATTTAATTATTTTCAAGTTTTTTTGTAAAGTTAAGTGTTACAGTTTTGTTAATGTGTTTCGTAAAGTTTAGTTTATGTTTTCCCGACATTTTTTTATGTGTTTTGTAAAGTTAAGTGTACGTACTATAAGAAGTTTTCTATCGTTTGTCCTCCTCCTCTGTCGCCACTTTCGGAGATAGCCTCACTCGAAAGGTAAGCTTCCACATTTTACTACATTCATACGTATGTACGTACAGTATTTCTTGTATACCATGTACACTAATACACTTTATTTACAGGTACATACATATTAGTACTACTAGTATGTATTAAGTTAGGTACTGAATGGTCCAAATTGTTGTAGTCTTTCATTGTTTATAGGTCAATTTAGCTTTATTATGAAATTTACTGGGATGTTTTTGGAGGACTTGGAACGGATTAGGCATTTTACATGTAAAATGTGGTTCAAGATACGAAAAACTCTTGATACGAAGGCCTCCTCGGAACGGATTAATTTCGTATCTCAAAGTACCATAGTTGAAACTCGGGATACGAATATAGAAAGAAACACAAACAGAACAAAAGTTTATTTACAAGCTTACTAACAAAGATAAATGCAGAATGGTTTTTCCTATTTACATAACAAAAATAAAATCTTACAGTATGTGAACTGGAGAAACGGTGCCGTAATGAAATACTTGCTGGACAGTTTTGCAGCTGTCGAAAATCAATGCTCGAAGCGATGGCTTCACAAAGGAGAACTATAACTTCAGACGTCGTCTTGACTCCGTACTGCAGAAAGCAATGTCTTTTCTTGATACTCGAAGGGCAGGTTACTCCTCAAAACCACCTTGTAGGACGTTTCTTCTCTGAAGGCTTGCTCAACGTCGAAATATCTCTGTCGCTCTCTCTCTGACTGGACGACTTGACTCGAATCCGATCCCACTCTCTCTAAGTTTGTATTTAAACCTGACCTAGTTACTACCATTTCAGGCACTGGAATCTCACTTACAACAGGATTCACATTTTTGGATAAAGCTAAGTCATTACCGACAATAATGTCAATGCCATCAATGGCCAAACTGTCAACAACTGCTAGTTTCACTTCTCCTGACACTACCTGACTCTTTAAATTCAACTTCAACAAAGGACAAAGAACACAAGTGTTAGGAAATCCACCTAACATGACTTTTTCTTTCAAATTGATTTCTGCCCTGTTTGGCACACACACTCTCCTAATTAGTGAGACAGCAGCTCCTGTGTCTCGAAGCAAGACTACTTCTCTCGAATCTACTCCTCCAAGAGAGGAAACTACACCTTCTGACAGAAATTCACCAAAAAATTTCCTAGTGTCCCTCATCACATCATTCCTACTTGACGAAAGATTAACTAAAGACACTGGTTTCTTAACGTCCTTCCTTTCAACCTCACAATTTCACGCTAAATGCCCTTTCCCATTACATCGAAAACAAGTTAATTCTGAACCACTAAATGCCACTTTGTTCTTACAAACCTTAGACGTATGTCCAGGTTTTCCGCATGTATAACAGGAATAGTCACTTTTACTCGCATTGCTATTACTAGAACTGAAACTTTTACTGCTTTGTACTCTACCTTGTACTCTACCAGACGAAGGATCATTTCGCTTCTTACTGACACTTATGAGTCAAACTATATTCGTCTGCTAGCCTAGTTGCTCCTGCAAAAGATACTTCTCGCCTATCTTCTATATAAAGCTTAATCTCAGGGGATACGTTATCTTGGAAGTTTTCTAACAACGCTAAGTTCTTCAAACCATCAAAATCCTCAACTTTAGCAGAAGTTAACCAATCAAAAAACAGCCTTTCTAACTTCTTATCGTATTCTACATGCGTAATATTCTCGTCCTTTCTCAAACTTCTAAATTTCTTATGGTATGCCTCCGGTACTAACCTGTACGCGCTAAGAACAGTTTCTTTGACAATATCATAATCATCACATTCCTCCTTAGACAGGCAACTATACACAGGAAGCACCCTACCATGCAAAGCTGACTGTAAATATAGAGCACCTTTCTTTAGGAGAACTTACTCTTTCCATTAACTTCTCAAAACACATGAAATATATCGTTACATCTTCTTCATCAAACTTTGGTACTAATTTCAACACTGCACTCATACCTAACCTATCAGTTCCATTTTCATTCTCGCCTGTCTGACTGTTACGAGTACTTCGCCTTAACCGAGCAATTTCCAACTCATGCATACGTTCTTTCTCTCTTTCTTCCTGCTGCATTACCAAAATTTCTCTCTCTTGCTGCATTTTCATTACTTCTCTCTCTTGCTGCATTTTCATTGCTTCTCTCTCGTGCTGCATTTTCTCAGCCGCTCTTTCATCTGTCATACTTTTCTCTTTCTTTCCTTTCAACATACTCCTGGAGGTTATTCCCCTCTAGACCTAGAAGCTAACCAGACTCAATATATTAACTCTTTCACCATATCACTCATTCTGGTTCTTTCTATATTCTCCCTGCTTCAATGTTACGGTGCCAAATAGCCTAGCAAGGTCGCCAATAATGTCACGAACCCCTGGGGTCCAATACAGGTTTTTAAATATAATAAACAAAAAGATTCAGCACCAACAGTTGAAACTCGGGATACGAGTATAGAAAGGAACACAAACAGAACAAAAGTTTATTTACAAGCTTACTAACAAAGATAAATGCAGAATGGTTTCTCCCATTTACATAACAAAAATAAAATCTTACAGTATGTGAACTGGAGCAACGGTGCCATAATGAAATACTTGCTGGCCAGTTTTGCAGCTGTCGAAAATCAATGTTCTAAGCGATGGCTTCACAAAGGAGAACTATAACTTCAGACGTCTTCTTGACTCCATACTGCAGAAAGCAATGTCTATTCTTGATACTCGAAGGGCAAGTTACTCCTCAAAACCACCTTGTAGGACGTTTCTTCTCTGAAGGCTTGCTCAACGTCAAAATATCTCTGTCGCTCTCTCTCTGACTAGACGACTTGACTCGAATCCGATCCCACTCTCTTGTGTGCCTTCTTCCTCTCTTATCCTTCTTCTGTTCCTTCTTCTCTTATCTCTCACTGATGATCTCTAATCTCTTCTACTTCTTCAGGGCATATATATATATATATATATATATATATATATATATATATATATATACGGCAATCTGGGGCGGGACTGAAGGGGGAGGGAGCATAACAGCGAATATCACAGACTCCCGGGACGACAGGAACCTTTTAGAAGGATCTAGGCGAATATTTACATCATAATATGCGGCGTTTCTAATGACGCGTCGGCGCCTGTCGAGTTCCATATCCCACCTAGCAATTCACAAACAATCATGAGAACAGGCGCCTCCAACACGTGCACCAATGCCTCCTTGCAGCAGACCTACTCGAAGAAGATGCATTTTTCATTTCCTTTAACATAATTCTTCGCTATAAAGCGATTACCATGACAGCTGGTCATATATCAGTGTTTACATTTTTTTGCACATCATTATAGAAACTTGCCCAAGTATTCTAAGAAGATATGGAATTACCTAGCACTTGGAGTACAGTCGACCCCAGTACAGGCAGTCCCCGGGTTACAACAGGCTCGGCTTAGGACATTCCAAGGTTAAGGGACTTTTCAATTCATCAGAAATTATTTCCAGGGTTACGATGCCTACAACACTGATCTGGCAGATGAAATATGACACTAAAAATGCAAAATAATCAATATTTGAAGGGTTTTTTTTATGAAAAATGCAATAAGAATGCAGTTTACATAGTTTTTAATGCACCCAAAGCATTATAAGTAAGGTTTTCTTAGGATATTTTATGATGTTCCGGCTTATGACGATTTTCGGGTTACAACGCATCTCAGGAACAGAACCCCCGTCGTAACCCGGGGACCGCCTATATTAGCAGGGGATGTGTAGCACAACCCCCTGCAAATAGCAAGCTGGTTGGTACAAATGATTTGCATGCCCCAGTGTCGATGAGGAAATCTGTGTTCGACATTTCGTCCCTGGTGAAGAAACACCTGGAGTCCTTGCATTTGTATCTGGAAGAAAGACAGCAGAGAGCAGGCACAGCTGCTCTTACAGGCAGCCGGTCTTCTCACTGTTGACGGTTAGTTGCTTTGGTCATTAATGTGACCCTCTTGTATGTTTTTTTGAGAACAGTCGGTCTTTTTCACATTTCCTGGCTTTTATTCCAAATTTCCAGTGGAAGAAACACATTCCCTCTCCCTCTGACAGTTGGTTTTCTTCTGTCTCGTCTTTCTATTGTTCGTCTGCATGGGGAAGTGCCCTTTGTGGATGGGGGCTGCTGGTCCATCTATGTCACTGTCAGATTCTATGTCTGTTGCTTACTATGACCGTTGTGCTGCTGCTGCATTGTGCTGCTGCTGCTGCTGCTACGGGTGGCTGTATGGGCACCGCTACTTTGTGGGCCTTGTGTACTATTCCAACCAAAGGCAGGAATTTTTGTATTGGCATAGTTTATGCATTGGGAATGGCTCCTACTGTTTGACGGGGTAGTTTTTTAAGGAGGACCTCTTTTACAAGGTCCAAGATTGGTTCGGATTTGCTTTGCTGTGGGTGGTGTTACCAATTGGCGTAACTTCTTGTAGATGATGTGCTATAGCCTCATGTCTCCTATGGCTGCCCCCACATTGTCCAAGAATATTTTAGCTCTTATATGGCAGGTAGACGCCCTAAAGAACCAAGTTCCGGGTTGTGAGGCGTGAATGGTGGCAGGCATATGGAGGTGGCGGCAACGTTGTCAAAGGAGAGGCTGTCATCATCGTGGCTAATTGTGCTTGTCATCTTCGTGGTCACCATTATGCTGAGGCATGTTCAAGTAAGTGGTAACATTCAAAACTTGCTTCATTATTTAAACAACAGACAGATCAGTCGCTCTTGCAAGCGGAATTGTAGTGACTGACACGTGACAAACAAATAAGAGGTCAGAGTACACTCAACTGTGTTTGTTGGATCATGGAAAGATTTACATAAATCAGTATACAAGACACGAATTAACTTATGATACAGCTGGAAAGCTGACATTGTAATGCTGGTACTAAGAATATATGTACAAAGGATGAGTGACATCTGCTGGGTTTCTTGTATGCTTGTGCTTGGCACGTTTGTCAGGAGATGCTTGTTGTGAGGAGATCAGCCACCCAGGTAAGATGAACGGTGTGTGGATCCGCGTGGGACCCAATTAATTGGCTTCATCTGCAGGGTAGTCGGATTCAATTAATGACCATGTCGCACTATCTGAGGAGTGAGGCTATGGCTTACTTCCTCCAACCAGACATAGGTAGAATGACTGCCATATCTAAGGCAGACTAAATTCTTGCAGTCCTTCCAAGGTGACTAAGTCTCATATACCTGAAAAGTAGTCATGTTAGTAAACTGACTAGGTAATGATTATAGCTACAGTGCTGAAAAGGAGTATACTGCAGATTCATCAGTGTTTTATACAAAGTTATTTATGCTGCATTGGGTATGAGCATCCATGAACCCAGTTAGTGCAATACTACACGATTTTCCCATGGTGCACCTCACCTGAACTTGAAGGCCTGAAGATCTCTAGGATTAACATTGTCTTGTTCAGTGGTACTTGTTTGTCATTCCTGTTGAACCACACAATACAATACTATTCGAATGAACAAAAGAGAGCTATCACATGATAAATTAGGAAGTGCCTTTATGTAACCAGAGGATCTAATTGATGAAACACCCAAAGTCGAAGCCATTTTGAATGAAACCAGTTGTTCAGTTGACACTGGGATATATACTGCATCACTAGACTGTAAAGTCCTGGTCTTTTCATTGCAGTCCTAACAAGGCTTTGATTTTGATGCTGATACTACTCTGGTTTTCTTGCCCCCCCCCCCCCCCCATCTCTTTATTTCATAATTCAAAGCAAATTTTGCAGGAAAAATGCCCCGTAAGAGGATCACTATAAGGAGTTCTTTTGTGTCACAGCACTAACAGTCTGGAAAACGCACCTTCTTCTGAAACTTCATCAAGACGGAGTGTTAGTTCAGCATTTCACTGATGCATTTGTTTACAGTTTGCAAGTCCACCAGAAACTGTAACTACTGTAGTTAACATGTTGCAAGTGGCACTATACCCAGCCCTGACAGTTGGCCTTCAAGAACTTTAATGTAAATCTACATCTGCTGTTTTACTGTCCATCCATGTGTTTTTATCTCTAACATTGATAGTAGGATTCCATGTGTCTTTATCTCTAACATGGATTGTAAGATCTGTTTCTTATGATATTATCCCTTATATACTTAGACTAATATTCACAATGGTTTAGTGGAAAAACACTAATAGATGTGATATCACAAATAAACCTCAATACCAAGAGACACCTTTTCTGTGATAGTGGACGAGTTGACATGTACGACTTGACTAGGTTTTTGACATGATTGCCAGATTATCATTTTCTTTTACCATCCTGAGCGTACCTGTACTCACAATCAGTAAGCATGTACACTTATACATGACTGTTGCACATGAGTAAACTTTGGATAGTAGTAGAGAAAAGGATAACCTAGTAACCACATCAGAGATTTAGTCAGTCAAGTCGCACATGTCAATTCATCCACTATCACAGCAAGAATAATCACTTAATTGGTACTGAGGATTCTTCATATCTTTTATCTTTATAGTGGTTGCTAAATAGTGTTTTCAACTAAACAATCTATGACTGTTTGTGTCACATAAATAAGGGCTAATATCATAAGAAACAGAACTTGATATCAATGTTAGAGATAATGACAACTAAGAACTTGTTGTACTGTTGATGTGTTCTTCTAAGAACAAAAGCCAGTCCCAGCACCAAATTCCGGAGATGTATTCTACTAGTATTATTGCAGCCCCAGTTTTTTGGGGATGCCCCTAGGTTTGGTTAGGTTAGGTGAAGTTAGTTTAGTTCAGTTCAAAGAAGTATTGTAAAAGGTAAGTGGGAAACATCGTGAGATTATATTCTCAAGAAGATTCTAAGGTTAGTTTTTAAAATATGGAGTCCCACTTTTTTTTCAGACGGTCATGGTACTGGGATACCCGGCACAAGGATGAGTTACTCTGAAACAGCAGATGCACATTTAGGTGGTTTATTTAGCTAGTAGCTCTTGAAGGTCAGTTTGTTAACTACAGTATTAGTTTCTGCTGGACTTGTCAATTAGATGGACATAGGTCCCATATATGCTCTGATAGAAGCATCAATGAAATGTTGCACTGACACTGCATCTCTGAATTTTCTGGAAGGGTGAGTCTGACTCTTAATTGGGCTGTGGTACATTGGTAGTTATATGCAATTACATACCTTCCGTTTGTAGCTGTGATTATCTGTTTTGGTGAAATAATTGGTTATTATAATTAATTCACAGCACCTTGCATCTGGTATCCAGCTCCGTCCCTTACAACACTCCTGATTGGCCGGTATCCAGCTCCGTCCCTTACAACACTCCTGATTGGCCAGTTATCAGCTAGTCACAGGACTGGAAAATTGCCAGTCACTCCCAAGCTGTCACTGAGTAAACATCTCCACTCCATCCTCTCCTGCCGGACATGTCTTTCAAAAGTTAAGTTCATCAGAAGAGGACAGAGCAGAGATGAGACATGTTTGTCAGGAGGGGTCGGAGCGGAGATGTTTACATGGTGACAGCTTGGGAGCGGTTGGCAAGTAACTTTCCATCCCTATGACTGGCTGATCACTAGCCAGTCAGGAGTGTCATAAGGGATGAGGCTGGATACCAGAGGCATGGTTGCTGTGAATTGATTATAACCACCGATCATTTCACCCAAACAGGTTATCACAGCTACAAATAGATAAAACTACCATAAATGCAATTCCTTGCGGCCATCTTTTTAAGTCTGGTAACCTTCGCAAATTGAACAGTTGCTTTGACTGTGATTTATTATTATTATTATTATTATTATTTATGTTTAATAAGTAAGAATGTTAGTGAATTTTAAGGGTTGAATGAGTAAGTGTTTAGCAAGGGTTTAGTTTAGATTATTAGAGTTTCTATTCTGAAACCTACAACGTACAGAGTTATTTTCCGTCAAGTCTTTCAAATATTCAAAGGCTTTTCCAATAATTCCATTGGTCTGCAGATTAATGAGACGTAATTCGTGCACAACTGTATCAAAAGCAGTATTGATCGAGATTGAGACCAGAGACAGCAATTTAGGAGACTGCAGAGTTTAACTTTATGTATGTATTATACACTTTCCAGATGACTATATAGTTAGTTGCCCAAGAGTGTAATATTTAGTATTTGGACGTAAAGGATAAATCTGAAACCGGCCTCGTTTAACTTATGTTTCGATAATCAGTTGCACCTTTTAAAACTGGTTTAATAATAGCTACTTTCTTAAATGTAAGAAATTTTCTCTTATTTATATCTGATTCGAGTAAAGTAACAATTATATTCTTAAGTTTCTCCAAAAATAATGTCAAGAAAATGACAGTAAATAGCAGAAATTAGTGACGGATAAAGCAAAGGGAAAAAATTAACTTTAAAGACACCGTTTAGGGATGAAACGGGATACAGAGTGAAAAAAATTTCCTTTTTTTCATTAATTGCCAAGCTTGATACGACTTTATGCCCTTCTTTCTTGTATAAATTTGTCAGTAAGAAGAATGTATGTGACAAAATAGTATATGCTTTGTTTCGAAACTTTATGTTGTGAAATGATTCGCTAAATTTTGTTTCGATCCCTATATATCTTATAATAAACGCTTTTTGTGTATAATATATTACTAATAATATACAATATAATACTCTTTGGCAAAATATTCGTCTCGCGTACTTTAATACACTGCATTCTTTTCTTCTTAGGAAGACTGACCTGCAAGTTCACTGGGAAGTACATTCTGATTGCCGAGGCTGACGACATGAACGAAAGTTGACAACTTGACAGTTCCTTCGACGGCTGAAAAGAAACCTCATAAATTCCCATCATGTGGGCCGATACTTTATTTATCGTCGTCATATCCATATGCACTGCGCTTTTTGGCGAGGGTAAGATAAAGGATTGATAGACTGTCTTGCGTTTTAGGTTAAATATACTTTAGTTTGAACCATATTTTTGTGGTAAAGCTTTATTACCTATTAGGATAGTAGTAACTTGACCGGTAGCACAACTCGAACCTAGCTATGGACGGTACCAGATAGGCGAGCTTTAATTAGTGTCATTAACGCTTCAGAGGATAATTTCTCTTTAATTAGAAATAAAACCTGAAAGCTCATATTACGTAAAAGCAGCCTAACATTGTCATAGGCAGGACTCGCATACCTAGGCTAGGTAGTCTAGGCCAGCTCACTGAAGGGGTTTAGGGGGGGGGGGAGGAGGGGCTAACCGTAGGTATAATAGCTAGGTTGTATCTGTATTCTAATATTAGTGAATTATGTGGAGTGGATGTGCACTAGGGGGATGGGCTTAGGCACGAGAAATCCAACCATGAAAATGGGTCAATCTAACCTTAGCCAAGAATGCTGTGTCCTGACCTAACTAGAACTTACCTTCCTAATCTGACTTAGGGCACTGTGCCTTAACCTAGCTGAAGGGGATTTGCCTTCCTCTGGAAGTCTCTCCCCCCCCACCACCACCACCCAAGTAACAGTGAATATCGGAAATAGATCGGCAGGACTACTAAATTTGGGTAAATCTTAATAAGAGCTCCATTTTTTGTTTGCAGGAAAAAAATATTCCAATGCATTTGTAGTTGATTATACTATAATTTGGCAGCATTAAGTAATTACACTCCTTTTCCCATCTCACACTCCTGGGGGAACCAGGGGTTGGTAGTGGGGTGGCTGAAATGTATACGGCAGACAAAAATTTCATGATTTCCAATGTAGAGACATATGAGGGTACATATTTACGGTTAACCCTCTACTCTGCATACAAAACTTTGACCCCCTACTCTACATATAAAAGGAGCAGCTAGCCGGTGGCACAACGGCACTATGCGCCATATCTGCTATTTTTAAGAATTCTTGGCAAGCATGTATGTACTGGCAAGCGGTATTAATGCAGTACGCGCTAGCCACAGGGGTCACAGGATGTTAGGAATGAGGCGCACTGCATACAGAAGGACACGACTAGCTTAGCCTAGACGACGACATGCATGTACCGACATGCCCATCGTGGGGACTATATAGATAATAAATCATATAACTGAGAGACAATACTCCAGTGACTTGGGAACTTGTAACACTGTGCTGCTCTTAAGTAAACAAGTCTCAGTTGACAACATGCTTCACACGATAATCAAAACTTACAAGAAATAACTTACCTTAGAATGGAGGATACAATGCAACAGCAGCTTTGACAAAAGCGTGAAAGCTTCATAAGGGGTCTTATATTTGTAGTTTAAAATAAGACACTGCTAAATACCCCACAAAATGCACCAACCATTGATGGTCGGATCGGTGATGTGAAGCTCAAAACAAGCAAACTTATACGAAAATCAATCTGACACAAATGCCCTCATTATCTTTGTTATATGGCTTGCTTGTGTTTTGACTGGAAGAAAGTTGATCTAAACTAATAATGTCAATATAGTCATTTTTAACCAAGTAATGAGGGGAGTATGCTTACTTAGTATTGTATTTATTGTAACTCTTATAATTTTTTTTTACATTTCTTTTTTGGAAGTAAACACTTGTAAATTTTTCAGATTGAATAGCAAGCTTGTTTAGGTTGAAATGTTATTGTCTTCATTTGTATAGTAGTTTATTTTAAAGTTTCCATTCTAATTTACTGCCTGTCTTTTTTTGCAGGGCTTACTTGGTTGTTAGTGTATAGAACAGAGAAGTATCAGAAGCTCAAAGCTGAAGTGGAAAGACAGTGCAAGAGATGTAAGTAAAGTTTATTCGAGGGTGACAGGTTGTTTCCCATGAAAATGGTGATTGTTTCAGTGAACTGAAAACTCATTTCCTCCTTCTTATGTAAAATGCCTGCTGAATGACGATGAAACCTATTGTCAAGACTTTCTGTAGTTGAAGTTATTCATATACTGGCAGAATTTTTTTTATAAACACTTGCCTTTTTTTTTTACATATACTGCACCAATTGCTTTTACTTTCCTCCCAAAAGCCATGCAACCATCCTAAAAACCATAAAACCAACAACCCTTGAGTTTTGTTCCTTCAAGAACATACAGCTTTGTACCCCTTTTGACTCCTTTATCTTTCCCATTTCTGACTTTGAGCAAACCCCCTCAATCACTCCTCTACTATACTGTTTTTACCTCACAGGAAATTCTTTTCATCAACTTGCACCCATTTGTATGCAACTACAGTACTTTTTATGTTTATTGTCACTTTTCTTATAGTAAGCATTTCAGTTTATATACAAATGTACCCTTTTGTTCCGAATTTGAAGTGTTGCCACTGCCTTTCTTGTCTCTCATAGTCTTTTCCCACAGAAGATCATTATTACCCTATGACAACACAACATTGTAGTGGGACAGGGGCCATGTGCATAGTGTTTTGTGACTGTATATAGTGTTTATGATATTTTTGTATTTTGCTCGTCCTGTAAGCATAAGTAGTTAGAACTACTGCAATTGGCCACATTTTTGTTAGGCTGTACTTGTTGATAGTTATTGAAGCAATTAATTTTTCCATATAAGGTAAATCTAATAACTGATTACTATATGAAATTACTGTACACACTATGAGCAATATAGGTTCACTCTCGGGTATTGTGTAGGTTCGACCCTGACCTACCATCAAGTTGAGTTGCCACTTGGTATATTTCATAATTTTCTCTGATCCTCGGTTCATAGGAATTTCACTCCACAAAATTCTGATGAAAACTTTTATGATTTAGTATACATACAGCAGATACAGTTAGTACATTATATATTACAGTATTACACTTGTGTTTTTGATTCTTTTTATATAGTACTGACCCCTTAGAATCGTATTGTCCGGAAAGACTGCTGTATGCAAGAAAATATTATAAAATTAGATACATTGTGTGTTTTCCTTGTGTAATCTTTCTGTTTCATACATTCAACTTCCCTGTCAGATATATACTTAGCTATAGACTCCGTCGTCCCCGATAGAAATTCGAATTTCGCGGCACACGCTACAGGTAGGTAGGTCAGGTGATCTACCGGCCTGCCGCTGGGTGGCAGGAATAGGAACTATTACCTTCTAAGGACAGATTTTTCTCTATCGTTTGGACTGTAAACATACGTTTACGGATCCTCCTGATTTGATTTTCGTGTTTTATCGCCATCGATCTTCTGGGCTGTCTTTTGCAGGGAAGTACTGGGTCTTTGGTTCGGCATACGCTTTTATTAACTTTTTAATGAATTTCGCTTCGAAATTTCAAAGAAAATACTAAGTGAAACTACCGAAATCATCGGTAGACACTCAAATTGTTTGCCATAAAGAGAATTATTAATATTTATTCATTATTACATGTAATAAAGGTTACAACTTTATTAAGGAAATATTAAACTCTAATTTCCAGGATCTTCATCGTATATGGAGTTAGATCCTGATTCTGCGTAAGGTGAAAGACATTCGAGGATTTCTCCTGATAAGGACGGGAGTTGTTGCACAGGCGGCCGTCGCCCTTCTCAGGATAGTCTTAATGCAAGTAATGGCAAGAGCAAGATCGGTTTTTTTTCCTGGCGGGGACTCAAGATGTCGCACAGGCGGCCTTAGCCCTTGTCAGGTTAGAATCGGTACTGCTAAAAGCCCTTCACCTTACGGAAGGAGGCGCTCTCCTCCGGTTGCTCATTCTTCTCCCAACTTGATGGACAGGAAATGGAAGATAGATCGGAATTGGAAGCCAATAAGGGAGCAGGTCTCTCAGTTTATAAGACCTTAGCGACCTTTTTTATTGAAAAAAATTAGTTCATTACTAATAAGACGATATTAAAATCTTCCTCCTTCTAAAATAATGCAACCAACCATTTACAGAAAGAGTGGCAATCGTTTGCAAATTGAACAAGGTTCGTACGAGCTCTCATTCATTGATTAGAGGCTCTTCCAGATAATAGAGGCGTAGAATACGGCCTTATCTCCAAGAGAATAAAAATTTGAGGGATTCTCTTCGATCCGAGAGTTTTCATTGCGATCTCTTTCAACTAATGCTAATTCGTGTTTATTGACGAAAAGAACGGAGAGGGCAAAATTTCCATTCTCTCTCCGCATCGGAGAGGAAAGAATGTAGAAGGAAGACTTGCTGCATACGACTGCTGAATGACAAGTCATATACGCATACCATAGTTGCCTTTGTGGTTCGCTACGAAATTATCTATATCCTTACAGGATTTTCCTGGTAAGGACTTCGCTTAAAAAGTTTGTTACGACAATACCTACTCAGCTTCGGTATTTAACAAAGGTTGTTTGGCTTAAATTGGCATTATTGAGAGCTTCCTTAGGCTCGGGAATAATTTTATTATATTCCTTCATTAAATGAAGTAACTGGCAACTCACGATGAATGCAGCCAGGCAGCGAGCGAGACAGCCGGGCTGTCATTGTAAGCGTAAGGCCAACACAGTACCATCCAGGTCTCGGTCATTAGCAGTCGGTTGCATCTCTCTCTCCAACGGGATCGAATGGTTAACCGTATATTCCCCCTACAATCATGGACTTAGTCTCGAATGGAGGGGATAGTTAAGCTAACATAAATAAAATTTGTTCCGATACGTAATACAAACCCTCGGTCCTTTAACAATAGGAAGTAGCTAGCGGCAGCTGGAACGGTCGTAAGCTTCGAACAAGGGGAGAACGGTAGTTAACTGCTTGTCCGATCGTCGCGCGCCGCGCGACTGGGAGGTAAACAAATCACTTTTGCTTTCGGCCGTGTGTGGGAAGGACGTGTTCGCCATCGCTCTGCCCGCTTTGTCGTTTGCTTTGAGTTTGAGTATTTGCCTCTCTTTCTGTATAAATCAGGAGTGACTGTAAGTACTTTTACAATTCTATTGATCTTGCAATGAGTGAATTGGAAGAAATGGAGATATCACCGCGCCCTCCAGTCGCCCGTAGAGTGTGTCCCGGGCTGGAGGGGCGTAGATGTGGAGGTTTCAGGTCATTCGTTGACGTGGACCCCCATGAGGTTTGTACTCGTTGCCGGGGGCGAGAGTGCTCCCGCAACGAACCTTGTGTCATATGTATGAATTGGTCCGAGGCGCAGTGGGTGCTGTACGAGGGCAGGAAGAGACTTAGGCCGGCCAAGAAGTCATCGGAAAGTCCAGTGACTCCTTTGGTGACGGACACTTCGTCCTCTTTCCTGCCCCCCGGCCAGCCCCCACGTTTCGCGCCTTCCCCTGCGGGGGGGTAGCGGAGTCCTTTTCCTCTCTCGATCCGTCGAGTGTGGATGAGGGCGCCCGCTACCCGGAACGTACAGCTGTACTCGGGGTCTTCCGTCCGCTCTGGGGGTGTTTTCCTTCCCCTCCCAGGGCGCGAGGAAGCCCCTCCAACTAACCCGACTATTGCTTCCGCAGGTGTGCCATCAGCGAAGGACGACTTGGGACAGGTGTGGGAGTCGCTGGGACTGCAGGGAGTGCCCAGCATCCAGGGGTTGCTTCAGCGGTTGGCGGGGTCGGCGGTGGTCACTCATGGTGCGGTGACCACCACTACTAACTAACCACAATAACGACACCTCAGCGTATGAGATGCCACCACATCTGGTATACGCCCCATATAATGTCGGTGACACCCACGGTGGCTATACAACAACCCATTGCTGCCGTGCCAAGGAGGACGGTGCCACCACCACCTGGATTTTTTCCTTTGCCGACCCCAGACTTCCGCTGCCCAAAGAGTACCCCCCTGGACCTGCCGCCAGTGCCACGGATGACGGTGACTGCCGACAGGACGCCTGGCTCTCCCGTGGTACCTGCCGTGCCTGACGTACCTGTTGCCGTTCCAGCTAACTCTTTCCCTTTCAGATCGGCCTGCACATTCCCTTTCAGATGTTCCTGCCGTTCCTGCTGTTCCCGGACCTGTTCCTGTTGTTCCTGCTGCTGGTGTTGCTGTCACAGTCTCAGGTCTTTCCGGACAGGTGCAGTCGGGCCCTGTTGCTTCGGCAACTGCCCCGGCTCCCTCCTGGATGGAAGACCTGACGTCTGTTTCTGCGGAGCCTGGCGAAGAAGAAGAGGAAGAGGAAGAAGGTGTCGTCGTCGTCTTCATCGTCTTCTTCGTCGTCTGCTGCCTCTCCTTCCCCTTCGACTTCTAAGGCTAAAAGCCGAAGAAGAAGAAGGCTGCCTCCTCCCCCCCCCCTAAGAAGACTCCTTCGGGATCTTCTAAGGGCCCGGCTCGCTCAGGCGGCTGGGGAGCTCTTCTGCTGGTCTCCTGTTCCTTCGGGAAGGGGCCCGTCGCTTCTTCTGCAAAGAAGAAGTCGACGGGGACCAGAGGTGCACCAGCCTCGGCTGGTGCGTCCTCACCTGGTGCTAGCGGTTCTGCCGCTAAACCAGGTTCCGTCTCGGCCGCTTCTCGTTCGCGAGAAGCACCGAGTGGACGCTCTTCCAAAGAGGACCGTCCAGCCAAAGTTTTGACGCCCGAGCTCGCTCGCCGTCAAGACAGCGGCGCGGAGCAGAAGACTGGCGAGAGTCGTGCACACGACTCTCGCCAGGCCAGTGGACGCTCTCGCAGCGATCAACTGGCTGCTCGGGCTGACGTGACGGTCGCTGACCGGCCACGGGTTGAGGCGAGGAAGGAGTCCCCACTGCCGCCGGTACCAGCCACGGCTGGTACCAGCGGTTTGACGCGCCGAGAGGACGCTGGCCGGTCTCGACGCGACAGAGAGCCTAGCAGGTCACCCGTCCGCCGCTCCCGATGACCGGGCGGAGACGGTGACCAGCGGCAGCTCGCCTGACGCTAGAGATCGGTCTCGACGTTCTCAGCCGAGCCAATCGCCCCAGGCGAGCGGCAAGGCTAGGCCTGCTGCTCGACCGTCACCGCGGGTTGACGATCAGCAGCAGCCCTCCACGCACGCTGGTCCTGCCAGCGAGCGAGGGGGGAAGCGTCAGGTCTGCCTCTCCCGTACCTTCAACCTCCTCGGGCATCCGAGATACCGGGAGGAGCGAGGTACCAAGGAGCGATCACGAGAGGTGCGCCGCTTCGTGACCCAGCTATGACGCCGTAAGGACGGCCTCAGGCACTGGTCCCTTAGGACCGACCCAGAACGTACGCCGCAAGTAGTTGGAGGCCGACCGTCAGGGGTCTGTCGCTGTTCCTCCTTCTGAAGGAGGAGTATCGAGGGATATGCTCTTGCTGGAGGGACTGGACGGTCCTACTCCACAAGACGCTGTAACGCCTGAGATACAGAGGAACTTCGCAGAGGTCATTAAGCTGATGCGTCTGCATAATGACCTTGCGGAAGGATCGCCGCTACCACCAGCAGAGCCCACGTCCCGGCTCGAATCATTTTGGGGTCCCAAGAGGGAGCCCAAAATGATGATGGGGTTGCCACGATCGGAGCTTGCGGACTCGGTCCTGGATCAGGTGGAGAATCTCGTCTCCGGACGGGAGGACTCGCTAAAACAAATCCGGACGGTCCTCTAAGCTGCTTCCTCCTCCTCTACAGCGTCAGAGGCGATTTTTACGTGCCATCGGAAGACCCGATACTGCCGAAACGGTTAACCCGGAGTTAGCGAGGCTGACTCCAGGTGTGTCCCTGCAGCAGCTCCTGTCGGAGAACCTATGGTTCTCGCAGCAGGAGGCACTTGCCTGGAATCTACGCTATGGCAGCATTCCAGGACAGTTTCCTGGTTGGAGATTTGTGGTCCCTCACAATATCCAAAGTAGCGGCCGGCTCTGGGAGTTCTGCTCTCGAAGACGACGCTTCTTTCAGGAGACTGTGCCAGTCTGGAGGAAGAGCAATCTCTTACCTCGCCCATCAGACTGCTAAACCTGTGGGCCAAACTTGGTTCTTCGACGTAGGGACGCAGTCCTTACCCGAGTGACCAAGGGGGTGGGCCGGGCGTGAGGCTGGCACTCGGGCTACGAATGGACCTCTTAGGAGTTCCCCAGCTCTCTTTCCTGGAGATGGTGGACGCTGCGGTGGAACGGCGGCGCACTGACGAGAGTGACCGCTTAGTCCACCAGGCAGTCTCGAAGGTTTCTGGGCAACCTCGAGTAACTGCGGCCAAACCAAAGAGCTTGGCTAGCGCTTCCACGGCGCGAAGACGGTTGCACCGTCCAAACCCCGTGTGAAGACTCCAGTTGTTTCAACTTCTGCTAGAGGAGGCCGCAACCAGCCCTCCTCCCAGCCCTCCTTTCCTAGGAGGTGCTGGAAAGAAGTCGAAAAACGAGGAGGGAAACGCTAGGGACGGCGTTCCCCCTCACCTGCTGCCGGAAGTGGGGGGGTGCCTAGCGAGCCATTGGGCGACTTGGCAGCGCTACGGCGCCGAAAAACTGGATAGTAGACGTCCTTCGGGAGGGATCTACTACCCTTCGAGTCTCGGCCCCCCCTCTCATCTCCCAAACCGGTCCATCTACAGACCTATGTCCGGGGATCAGCAAAGGACAACGCTCTTCGACAGGAGATCAAGACCATGCTGGCGAAACGAGCTGTAGAAATCGTGGAGGACCAGTCACCGGGCTTTTACAGCCGCCTCTTCCTAGTGGAGAAGGCATCGGGGGGCTGGCGTCCGGTGATAGACCTCTCTCCCCTGAACCGCTTCGTTCGCACGACGCGGTTCACGATGGAGTGGCGGCACGCTCAGTGCTCGACTCAATCAGGGGGAAACGATTTCATGCTTTCAGTGGACCTGAAGGACGCGTATTTTCAAATACCCATCCATCAGTCCTCCAGAAAGTACCCTCCGCTTCATCTTCGACGGGACGGTGTACCAATTCAGGGCACTTTGTTTCGGTCTCTCAACCGCCCCACAGGTGTTCACGCGAGTGTTCACTCTGGTGTCGGCTTGGGCCCATTCGAACGGGATACGTCTTCTGAGGATCTCGACGATTGGCTAGTCTGGCGAGCTCCCGCTCGCAGTAGCTACAGGACAGAGATCGACTCCTCAAGTCTTGTCGCGATCTGGGGATCGTGATAAACTACGAGAAGTCCAATCTCGAACCCAAGCAGAAGATGAAGTACCTGGGTATGCTGATAGACACGGTAGCAGGGCAAGTCTTTCCCGCAGACTTGCGTACAGCAAATTCAGGGAGGCAGCCGGCCGGTTCCTGTCTCGCAGGAACAGGCAGCACAGCAATGGCAAGTCGTGATCGGCCATCTGTCGTCACTCGAGAAGTTAGTCCCTCACGGGCGTCTTCAAACCCTGCGGTCTCTCCAGTGGAGACTAAGGGAGAGTTGGTCTCAGGCCAAGGATCCTCCTTACTTTCCCGTGGCTATCACGGACAAGGTGAGGCAGGACCTAGCCTGGTGGCTCGACGACAAGAACCTCTTAAGAGGAGTGCCCATACGCACTCCCCCCCGGAGATGCTTCTGTTCTCAGACGCATCGACCGAGGGTGGGGCGCACACCTGGAGGAGTTGCTGACTGCAGGTGTGTGGGACCGTCACGAGAAGCACCTTCACATCAATTGTCCTGGAACTCAAGGCGGCGTTCAACGCTCTCCAAGAGTTTCAGGACCGCTTGGTGGGACACTCAGTGGTGTTGATGTGCGACAACACCACAGTAGTGGCATATGTCAACAAGCAGGGGGGGCTATGTCTCTTCCGCTCCATCAGTTGACGGTGCAGGTGCACGAGTGGGCCCCACGGCTCACTCGATAGAGCTGTCAGCACGCTACATTCCAGGCAAGAGGAATGTAGTAGCAGACAAGCTCAGCCGTCGGGAATCAGGTGATAGGGACCGAATGGTCTCTACACCAAGACGTGGCGGAAAGGCTCTTCAACCCCTGTGGGGGCGACCGGTCGTAGACCCTGTTCGCCACCCGCACAACAGAAAACTTCAGGTTTTCTTTTCAGCTGTGCCGGACCCCATGGGCAGCTGCAGAGGACGCTCTCCAACACCCCTGGGACAACCTCTTCGCGTACGCCTTTCCTCCTTCTGTCTGATTCGGAAAGTGATCAGTCGAGCGCTGGTCACTCCCAATCTCAGAATGATCCTGGTGGCTCCCAAACGGCCATACAAGCCGTTTGGTATCCGGACCTGCTGGCTCTTCTTGCGGACGCACCGAGAGAGCTACCCACTTGGCACACCTTCTAGCCCAGCCACACGTAGAACGGTACCACCAAGCAGTCCAGTCCCTTCAACTTCACGGCTGGCTGTTATCCACCATCTCTTGCGAACGAGAGGCTTTTCTCGTAGCGCAGCAACAGAGAGGCTGGACACGTCCGACAGTCCCTGCAGCTGTGTACCAGGGGAAGTGGGCCGTCTTCTGTGGTTGGTGTCGTAGACAGGGTCTGTCTCCTCTCAGAGCCACTCTTCAGCAGGTAGCGGATTTCCTCGTGTTTCTTCGCCGGAGAGAAGCTCCTCTCAGTACCCACAGTTAAGGGATATAGAGCCGCCCTGGCTCTCGTCCTAAAACTGAGGGGACTGGACATCTCGAATTCGTTCGAGATATCCTTGCTAATGAGGAGCTTCGAAAGGTCTTGCCCACCCAGGGAACTCAGGCCCCCTGCGTGGGGATGTGACTCTCATACTTAGGAGTTTGACTCGAAGACCCTTCGAGCCACTCCGAGTCGTCAGACAGGGATCTGACCCTCAAGACCCTCTTCTTGCTGGCCCTGGCATCGGCGGAAGAGAGTAGGGGAACTACATGGCCTTTCTTATGATGTTAAACATCCAGAGGCTGGGGATCTGACGCTCGATTTCGTCCCGAACTTCGTAGCTAAGACTCAGAATCCATCGTCCCTGACGACAGGTTCGAGTTCTTTCACGATCCCCTCCCTCCTGGACTTCACCGATAATGATGCGGATGAGATGCTGCTTTGTCCTGTGAGGGCGCTACGGCGCTATCTGAAGAGAACTCGACATCTCAGGCCTGAGTGTCGACGCCTCTTCGTTAGCACTGGGGTTACCAAGAAAGAAGTCTCCAAGAACACGCTTTCTTTCTGGGCTGCGTGATGGTGATCAGGAGAGCGTACGGAAGCTGATGGTAGCGACGACATCCTACGCTCCGTCCGAGCCCACGAAGTCAGAGGTATCGGACCCTCCTTAGCGTTCCGTAAGAACTTCTCCGTGGCGCAGGTCCTGAAGGCAGGTGTCTGGGCCAACCAGACCACCTTCACGTCCTTCTACCTTCGGGATATTGCCCACAAGTCCTTGGATACTTTTTCCTTGGGACCTGTGGTGGCTGCTCAACACGTTGTGTAAGCTTACCCAGCACCCGAGCAGGCAGAACAGCATCGATTCCTGGTATGACTGGGAGAATGAATGCGTGAATGAGAGAGTGACTGCTTCTCTTCACCATCTTTTTCTACCTCTACCTGTGGGCAGAGGGATACGGTCGTTACCTTGCTGGAAGGGAGTCAGATGCAGGTAAGCTATTCAACAGAGCCCCATCCTACCTCTTTAACTAGAGATAGGAGTAAATATCCACCACTTTCTCCAACAAGGGGGAGAAAGTGGATGCCGACATGAGACAAACCCATTACTTTGACATTTGCTCATGTATGGAAAAAGTTCTTACAATGCTGGTAGCAAAGAGATACGCTTGCCTCTCTCTTAGTACTCCGGCCCAGAGGTCTGACCATTGATCCTGCGGTGCACACCCACCCCGATCAATCGGACAGAGGCTTGGGATCCCTCCCTCGCTCTTACGACCAGGGAGGCATTCCAGGGATGGACGAACACCAGTCTGTTCATCAAAAAGACTCAGATTCCTCCCACCAAGAAGTGAGTCTTCCTATTGTTAAAGGACCGAGGGTTTGTATTACGTATCGGAACAAATGACAATTTGTCGAAAATTGCATTTTTCCTAACTATACAAACCTTGAGGTCCTTTACATATAGTTCCCTCCTCATGCCACCCCTCACTCTGCGTATTTTGCATGGGCCAAAAGCAAAAGTGATTTGGTTACCATCCCAGTCGCGCGGCGCGCGACGATCGGACAAGCAGTTAACTACCGTTCTCCCCCTTGTTCGAATCTTACGACCGTTCCCAGCTGCCGCTAGCTACTTCCTATTGTTAAAGGACCTCAGGTTTGTATAGTTAGGAAAAATGCAATTTTCGACAAATTGTCATATTGTCTGCCTTTTGCTAAGAAGCTTTCAATAAGAAAGATATTATAACCATTCAATGCTGTTTACCGTAGGGAACATTATTAAAGGATTCTAACAGAGCAGAAACGTTATATATATGCTCTCATGTTTACGAAAGCATGGCTTATTAGAATACATGCTTAGTGAGAAGATGGATGTAGTAGAGAATTCACTTTAAGACTACGGTATGGTCAAGTCTTTCGAGAAACGCACACCAACCTTTTAGAATCAGATATTGCTCAAGAGAAGATGGATGAGTGGAATGGGAAACATTCTCTTCGTGGCAGAAATGGTTTCCCTGAATAGAATACACTACGTATATAAGAGTTTTTTCCTACTAAGAACGGAATTAACATGTGTAAGGATGTCGGGTACCATAAAGGCACAGATGTTCTGGCACATACATATAGAGTATTAGAAGAAAGCGCCGGTCTGAAGCGCCAACCTGGCGCAATGCGCCAGAAGCGACCAGCCTGGCGCAATGAGCCAAGAGCACCATCCAAGATATTTTCTCGTTTTAGCGAGTTATTAACATAAGAGTCCAGTAGCCTCTCAGACAGCACGCTCGGTAAACGGCAAGATTCGTTCCTGATTTCGTTACCCATTTAATCACTTAGGCCAATTCCACGACTCTCTCATATTGCAAAGAGCATTGAGAATCTCTTTTTTCGCTCCTGTTCGTGTTAACAAAGAGAACCTATTTGGAAAAAGAGGTTCGATGCAAGATTTTGCATGTCCGTGAGAACCTTCTCGATCAACGAATACTGTTATCATATGTCTAACATTTATTGCAAAGAGTTGTGAGAACCTACGGAAAGTCTTCTTCATAGATCTCTTAGCAAGGTAGAAGACGAACAGGCTTCCTGTAGACTGCTTCCTTTTCTTGAACCAAGAGAAGTAGCAATATACACCATCTTTATTTTATAGAAAGGGGAATAAACTTTAGTTTTTTTTTTTTTTCCCTAAATATAAATTGCTTTACAGAATTTAAGATAAAGGGCGTCAAAGAAAGAGAGGATAATACTTTATGCTCATTTGGCCTTAGAGGTTTGGATTCACAGAGGTCACGTTCTTCTCACAGCATGTTTTGGAAGTCTTTTCCAAGACAGTCTGAATATTCTATAAGCATCTATTATCAAATGGACCTTAACAACCTCTCCACTCTGAGTCAGTCTTCGTGCAGACTGCCAGAAGTGGACATGAATGAGAGGATTTTAAAGGTGAATGACAATAGTCATAGCCAGGACATAGAATTGCTGCAGATCGTGTTTGATGGAAGAGGAACTGTCCTCTCCGCTACCTCTGTGAACCACATATAGGTTTTTTTTCTTCCTTTTCAGAGGGCAAGAATCAACTTTATATATATCTGCTATCAAAGAGCACAGTAAAAGGCTATACTTCCTGTCTATACAAGGAGAATTAGAGATAGCAGAGGATTAAGATCTTCGGGATCTAATATGATCCCTCAATCATGACAGAGTAGGATATCATGTACTTCGAATGGTATCTTTTGTGGCTTCAGATTCCGTGTTCCGACAAGATGGAACTGCTCCTCATCAAACTTCTTTGAGAAATTTTATGAGGGAATTCTTTGTTTCATACAATCAACTTACCTGTCAGATATATACATAGCTAAGACTCCGTCGTCCCCGACAGAAATTCAAATTTCGCGCCACTCGTACAGGTAGGTCAGGTGATCTACCGCCTGCCCTGGGCGCAGGACTAGGAACCATTCCCGTTTTCTACTCGTATATTTTCTGTCGCCGGTGGTATCAACATCGTTGCTGCCACCTCTTGAACTGGAATTCGCTTTTCTAGACATTGATCATCTTTTTGTGGACTTTTGGTGACGTACCTGGATCGTTGTTTTGGCATTCGCTACTGTGGACTGGATTTGGACTTGCTTTTGATTTTTCTTCAAGAATGTCTGATTCAAGTGGTTGTGTGAGAATGTGTGTGAATGTAGGCTGCAAGGTGAGGATACCGAAAGCTTCGGTTGATCCTCACACTGTATGTCGCAAATGTAGGGGTTTTGATTGTTCTATTTCTAACACCTGTCATGAGTGTGAGAGGTTGAATGTTGAGGATGGAAGACTCTAACTTCTTACTTGAAGAAGTTAAAAGAAAGGGTAGAGTCAGAAGGGCTGCATCTAAGATTGCGGGTAGTAGTACAAGGCCTATTGAGCCTTTGGATAATTCTAACTCTTCTCTTAATTATGATTCTAATTCTGTATCAGGGCCCTCACTGGCTTTACATTCAGATTCGGCCTCGGAAAATTGCTGAACTGAAAGCTACTCTTCACAGGATGAGATCCAAAATGGCTACCATGAAAGGTAAGGACTGTGAAAGTGATTACTATAGTGAAGTTGAGTGTCCCCCAGTGTTGGGTGGAGGGGGCGTTCTGACCGTCCTCTGCGACGCTCCCAGGCCTAGACCTCTTCCAAGCTCCCAAGCCCAGAGGAGAAGGAACGTCGAAGCCGTACGGAGGTTGTGGAGAATTCCCCCCCGTCATGGCGTCCCTTCAGCATGGTGCTGTATATAGACAGACTGCTCAGGACCGCTATCAGAAAAGCGTCCTCAGAGAGTGCTTCTCTTCGTCCGCTTCTCCCTCCCTCCTCCTAAACGAGGGTGGTAAGGATTCGGACTTGTCCAGCCCCTGAAAAGGCACTGGAGAGATCCGGTGTTTGGATTCAAGCCCAGAACGCTTTTCGGAAGAAGCGCCTCCTTCCATCAAGAAGGCGAAGAGGGTTTTGACGTCCCATGATGTGGGCAAAACTCCTTCGAGGTCTCCCTCTCAGTTCAAGAAGACGCAGGAGAGGCTTCCAAGAGGATCATTTTGGCGGTGCAGGAACAGCTATCCGCCTTGGTAGGAGTCCTTTCGAAGGATCCTCCTCGTAAGAAAGACGTGAGACTGCCGGTCAAGAAGACTCGTCTTCCTTCTCCGCCAGGAGTGAGGCTCCTGTGGGACGTGAGTCTTTTGAGATTTACTCGGATAGAGAATCTTTGGACGATTTTGATTACGCCAGACAAGCGCGTCGCGCCAGTCAAGCGCGAGGCGTCCTACAGACGAGAAGCGTCTTCTAGGATTAGAGCGTCAGACAAGCGCGAAACGCTTTACAGCGCGAGGATATTCCCAGATGGGATACGTCTGCCAGACCAGCAGCTTCAGCCGAGCGCGAGGTAACAACCAGCGTGAGGATTCGCCATTACCAAGCGCGAGGCGCCAGACAAGCATCTGACATACAAGGATGTGGCACCAGAAAGCGCGAGACTCCAACCAGGCGCGAGGCGTCAGTCAGGCGCGAGAGCTTTGAGAGGCGCGAGACACCAGTCAGGGCGCGAGGCGCCAGCCAGCGCGAGGACCGGTCAGACCAGCGCGAGACGCGAGCCAGGCGCGAGGATCTGCCAGGCGCGAGGCGCCAGCCAAGCGCGAGGAGTCAGCCAGGCGCGAGACGCCAGCCAGACGCGGAGACGCCAGCCAGGCGCGAGGCGCCAGCCAGGGCGCGAGGCGCCAGCCAAGCGCGAAGAGCCACCAAGTACGAAGAGCCAGCCAAGCATAGGAGCTCTTTACACTCTCTTAGCCCCTCTCCTATTAGGAGTTTGTCTCCCGTAGAGAGAGTTTTTTGGACAGGAAGACCCGGAACGGGAAGTGGCCTCTCCTTCTGATCCGATTTTGGAAGAGGACTCAGAGGACGAGACTCACGGCAAAGAAGGGACTGTCTAACTCACAAAGTTTTGACAGCTCTCCTACTCCAGGAATACGGAGATGCATTGATCCCTGCCGCTCCTCCTTCTCCTCGTTCACTTTTTTCATGCTCTAAGACGCCGAAATCGTCGGCTTTCTTGAAGATGAGACCGACGATTTCTATGAAGAGAGCTCTGCAATCGCTGGATAGCTGGATGCTAACCAAGAAAGAGCTAGTAAGGACAGTGTTTTGCATGCCTCCCGCTAGACTTACGGGCAAGAGAGGGATTTGGTACCAGACTGGGGAGAATATGGTCTCACACTCCAGCTTCAGCTGAAGCTGACTTTTCCAGTCTGGTAGATGCATCCAGGAGACATAGCCTTCACACTGCTAAGATTACTTGGGGTCTTTCAGAGTTGGATCATCTCCTCAAGGGACTTTTTCACATTCTAGAAGTCTTTAACCTCCTAGATTGGTCCCCTTGGGGTGATGTCCAAGAAGGCTCATGCCCTGAAGGGCTAGAACCGGACGTACTCCTTGCAATTTTGGTCCTGCATTGACAAGGCGGTACAGGACGGCTCAGGGGAAGTTTCTTCTTTTTATTTGGAGCAGGTCTCTTGAAGAAGAGATCTGTTTTTAGCGCTTTCTTGACGAAAGCAGTATCCCATTCGCAAAGAGCAGCCTTGTTATTCGCCCTAGGTCTGATTTTCTGTTCCCTTCACAGTTGGTGAGGGATATTTCCCGATCTCTGACGGAGAAGGCGAACACAGGATCTTCTCCTGCAATCTTCCAGGAAGAAGAGCCAGTGATGGTGGGAGAAAAGAAAGGGGTGTCTACTCCTGTTCGGCCCTTTCGAGGAGGCCTCCCGCTAGAGTTACCGCTAAAAGGAAAACGACCGAGAAGAGAGGTCGAGCCTCGTTCCGCCCCTTTAAAAGGGGAAAGTGAAGTGGCGCTCCTCCCCAAACACCACCAGTAGGTGCCAGGCTCCGGGGATTTGCGGAAGCCTGGACTCTCATAGACACGACGCTGGTCGATGTCTGTGCTTCAGAAGGGATACCTCATTCCTTTCCTGGACAATCCTCCCCTGACGTCAACTCCGAGGGAATTGTCCGCCAATTACAAGGACCCTGTGTGAAAGATACTCTTCAACAAATGGTGGATCAGATGTGAGACAAGAGAGCTATAGAACTAGTGCTGGATCAAAGCTCCCCAGGGTTTTACAATCGTCTTTTTCTTGGTTGCGAAAGCCTCGGGGGCTGGAGACCAGTTTCTGGATGTCAGCGCTCTGAACAAGTTTGTTCAGAAACAGAAGTTCTCCATGGAAACCTCTGCTTCAGTCCTTGCGGCTCTTCGCCAAGGGGATTGGATGGTGTCTCTGGATCTCCAGGACGCCTATTTTCACGTCCCGATCCATCCTTCGTCGAAGAAGTACCTCCGTTTCATGACGGGGGGAAGGATCTTCCAATTCAGAGCCTTGTGTTTCGGCCTGTCTACGGCTCAGGTTTTCACAAGCCTTATGAAAAATGTGGCGAGATGGCTTCATCTGAAAGGAATCAGTATTTCTCTGTACCTAGACGACTGGCTTATCAGAGCAAAGTCAGAGAAACAGTGTTTGGAGGACCTGACTGTGACACTAAACCTGATAAAGACCTAGGATTACTCGTGAACCTCGAGAAGTCCCAACTGATCCCCAGCCAGAACTTGGTCTATCTGGGGATCGGATGATGGATTCTCGGGTTTTCGAGTATTTCCTTCTCAAGAGAGACTAACGAGAGGTTTAGAAAAACTCCTCTCGGACAGTTTTCCATTCCAGATCTGATAAAACGCCATTTGAGAATGAAGTGGTTACTCCCACTGAGGAAAACAAGGGTACTTCCCTGGAAATACAGAGCCCAAACCTTGTATTGTTTTCCGACGCGTCGGAAAAAGGTTGGGGAGCAACTTTGGGAAAGAGAGAGGTGTCAGGCACTTGGAATGCTCTTCAAGTGTCCTGGCACATAAACTGCAAAGAACTGTTTGGCTGTACACCTAGCTCTAAAGAGCTTCGAACCGTTAGTGAGCAACAAAATAGTACAAGTGAATGCGGACAATACAACCGCTCTGGCATACATTCGGAAGCAAGGAGTACTCACTCGTATGCCCTTTACGAACTCGCAAGAGACCTGCTGTTGTGGACATCGCAAAGGAACATCTCTCTATTGACTAGGTTCGTTCAGGAGTAAGGAACGTGAGAGCGGACAGGCTGAGCAGGAGGAACCAGGTCCTTCATACCGAATGGACCCTCCACTCAGACGTTTGCCGCAATCTCTGGTCTCTTTGGGGGACTCCTCATGTCGACCTCTTTGCCACGTTCCTCTCGAAGAGACTGGAAGTCTTCTGTTCAGTAGTGGAAGACCCCAGAGCTCTAGCAGTAGACGCCTTCCTGCTAGATTGGTCTCAGGTAGACGTTTACGCATTTCCCCCATTCAAGATTCTGGGGCAAGTGCTCAGGAAGTTTGTTGACTTCAAGGGGACAAGAATGACCCTGATAGCCCCCTTTTGGCCAGCTCAAGAGTGGTTCCCAGAGGTACTGGAGTGGATAGTAGACTTCCCAGATCCCTTCCACAAAGAAGGATCTTCTCAGACAACCACACTTCGAGAGGTTTCAACAAAACCTCCCCGCTCTCTCTGACTGCCTGCCTTTGACTATCGAAAGACTTGTCAGAGCGAGAGGCTTTTCTAGCAAAGCAGCAAGCTCGATCGCTAGAGCCCGGAGAACTTCCACTATCCGGGTTTACCAATCCAAGTGGGAAGTTTTTAGAAGGTGGTGTAAGTCGAAGAAGTTGTCCTCCTCCAGTACCTCTGTAACAGAAATAGCTGATTTTCTGTTATTTCTGAGAGAAGAATCGTCTCTCCGTAGCCACGATAAAGGGCTATAGGAGTATGCTATCGGCTGTCTTTAGGAATAGAGGCCTAGATTTGGGAAACGATAAAGATCTACATGATCTGATTAGGTCTTTTGAGACCAAGAAGTCTAAGATTACTTCTCCCCCTAACTGGAATCTAGACGTAGTGCTGAAGTTCTTGTCTTCAGAGAGATTTGAACCCCTACATTTGGCCTCGTTTCGTGATATCGAGAAAATGTTTATTTCTTTTGTCACTGGCGACAGCGAAAAAGAGTTAGTGAACTGCACGCCTTAGTGACAAAGTCGGGTTTCAATATAGATTCAGCCCATCTGTTTCCTTCAAGGAATTATTCTTGGCGAAGAATGAAAATCCTTCGAATCCCTGGCCGAGAAACTTCGAGGTAAAAGGATTATCGGGTCTCGTCGGCAGGGAACCGGAGAGGTCTCTTTGCCCAGTAAGGGCGTTAAAGTTTTACTTACAGAAAAACAAAAGGAACAGTTGGGAGTTCTAGACAAGGTCTTTGGTGCTCAGTGAAGGATCCATCAAGACCTATGTCTAAGAATGCTTTAGCCTTTTTTGTCAGGAACGTAATTACGGACGCTCATTAAGGCTTGCACGGATGATTCTTTCAAACTCCTGAGAGTAAGAGCTCATGAAGTGAGAGCAGTGGCGAGTCTCTCTCTTTTCAGAGAAATATGTCCACTGAAGAATATCTTGGAAGCGGACATATTGGAGATGTAATTCTGTGTTTGCGTCTCACTATTTGAAGGACGTGCGTGTGACCTATGAAAAACTGTTTTTCCTTAGGTCCTTTTGTGTCTGCGGCACAACAACTGGGTACAGGAGCTGACAACAATCCTTAATTTTGTTCATGAAACTTACCTGTCAGATATATATATAGCTGTATTCTCCGAAGTCCGACGAATTTCAAAACTCCCGGCACACGCAGTGGGCGGCCAGGTGGTTAGTACCCATTCCCGCCGCTGGGAGGCGGATATCAGGATCATTCCCATTTTCTATTCAGATTTTTCTCTGTCGCGGTAGTGAAAACACCTGTTTCCATTACCTCCGCCTAGGATTTTGAAACTTCATTAGCCGCTTAAGTATCCTACTTATTTTTTGAATGATTGACTTGGATTGTGGCTAGGCATACGCTATCATAAATTAAATAAAATTTTTCATTGCATATGATGTCTGAATCTAGTTAGCCTAGTTTCAGATTTGTTGTCTGCAACGGGTAAGGGGAGGCTACCGAAAACCTTCGGTAGACACTCGTTTAGTATACATGACGTTTACATGTTTTCTTTGTTGAGAGATCAATGTAATTAGTGTAATGTTGACTGATTCGAAAGAGACGTATGATTCGTATGTACGCAAATTAGAGCGTGATAGAATCAGGAGGTCTTCCTCCACAGTAACAGAAGTTGAGGATAATGAACCTACTAACCTCCAGTAGACTTTATTTTGCCTAACCCTGTGGTATGGCTTACGGGCCTAGAGGAAGTTCTGTGAGAAGTAATGCCCTTTCTATTATTGTGGATTACATCAAGTAAGCTTGAAAAAGTGGCGCGCTCTCCAATCAGTGTTGTGAGTGTAGTGATGTTGATTTTGCCCCTAGTGTTGTGGAGGGGGCGTCAGATCGGTCCTATAACGCCCTCTAGGTCTAAACCTCTGTCGGACTCCCAGGACCAGGAGGGGGCAAGTTGAAAACCGAAGGAGGGTTACGGAACCCCCCCCACCCACCGATCTGGCGTCCCTTCGGCAGGATAACGGCTGCCAAAGATCGGGTGGCACGTGCACGAATCATGAAGATTTGCTTCTCGTCCTCCGAGGCGTCCTCCCCGCAAGGTTGGAGCTCTCGGAAGACTCGCGCCCTCTAAGAAGCTTTAGAGAAGAGGACGCTTCACGTCCTCTCTCTCGTCAGGATTGGAACGTCAGATCCGCCCCATAACGCCTCTAGGCCTGGACCTCTGTCGGGACTCCCAGGACTAGGGAGAGGGCATGTCGAAAGCCGAAGGAGGGTTACGGGGAACCCACATCGATCTGGCGTCCCTTCGGCTTGACTTAATATCGATAAGCGTGACCAAAGACGCAAAATGTCGCACAGGCGGCTGTCGTCTTGGTCAAGAGATTAAAAATGTCCTTAAGGCAGGACCCTCACAAGGATGCCTTTCGAGACATTCAACGCTCTATCGAGAGGAAGGAACGTCTTTATTCTTGTAGCAAGGATTGTTTTTCTTGCTTTTCCAAGACGCTCCACCTTCACAATTTGCCTCATCGAAGGCCAGGAAGGCCCCTGGCTTCGTTAAGATGGCCACTTCGCTCTCTGCGAAGAGAGCGTTTAAGAGAGTCCAGGATTGGATGGATTCAAGGAAGGTTAAAGGGAAGACTTCGTTTGCACTTCCTCCATCTAGACTGAAAGGGAGAGCTGGGATCTGGTACGAAACAGGAGAAGAAACAGGATTGAAAGCACCGTCTTCTTCTCAAGGAGATTTCGCCAATTTGGTGGACGCTCCAAGGAGGTCTTATTTGTCATCGGCTAAGGTTTCCTCCTCCCCTCATGGCCCTTCTGCAGTGTCGATGAGCGTGACAAAGACGCAAGATGTCGCACAGCCGGCCGTCGTTTTTGTCAAGAGTGGCGAACGTCCTTAAGACTCGTCCTGATGACGATCACCGTACTTATGCTTAGGACGCTCGCGTTTCATGAGCGGCTCTCCCCTCGCCAGGAAGCCTCTCAAGTTACTCGTGTTGACGCACGTCATTCACTATGACGCTTCCCTTGATGTTCGTCGCTCTTCTATTCCGGACGCTCTTCAAGACGCTCAAAGAATGCAATCAGGACGTTCGGCAAGCACCTCGCGACGATGCCTTTCGGAACGCTCGGCGTTCCTTTTTTGAGCGCGTGTCTGGATATGTTCATTTGCATTACTAAGACGCAAAATGTTGCACAGGCGGCCACCGTCTTTGTTAGAAGGTAACGAAAGTCTTTAAGGCCGTCTTGGAGACGATAGCCTTACGTCTTCCTATAGTGCTCTCACACTTCAGAGCAGTGTGCTGGCTCTCCAGGACGCTTTCGGGTGGCCTTTCAGAAGACGCTCGACGTCATAAACATTGATAGCTTTTTTGGAAGACGCTCGATGTCTACACATCTGGACGCTCGCCAGGACGCTAGCGAGGACGCTCGCCAGGACGCTAGCGAGGACGCTTTTGAAGACGCTCGGCCATCCTAACACGTCATGACGCTCGGTAGAGCACTTGCCAGGACGTTCTTCAGAACGATAGGCGTCCTACGCATCAAGACGTGCGGCAGGATTCCTGCAAGAACGCTCTCAAGAGGGCGTCGTCGAAGTAGAGGAAGGAGTTTGGTCTCGTCAAGATGTCTACTTCGCTTTCTACGAAGGGAGCGTTCAATAGAATCCATCACTTGATGAATTCCAGGAAAACTGTAAGCAGATTTCGGTGTCATAAAACGCCTCGTCTGCTTTCGGGATTGCGCTGCCGAAGGGGAACATTAAGGTCCTTCCTGTCGTAAGCCCAGTCTCTAATCAGGAATCCTGCCCTTCCTCGATTTCTGCGGGAATCGGGAAGGCTATATGCTCGAATTCCTTGGATTACTTTCCGTCATGCAATTGGGTTAGTTCTCATTGACAAGGTTCTTAATAACATTTATCGCATAAGCGGATAAGTAACAAAATTTCGAAAGAGCTCTCATTCATTAGTCAGAGGCTCATCCAGGAAAAAGACTTATAGACTACGTTCCATGAAGTCTATGTCAAATATCATAAGAAGCTTGAACTTTCCTTTTCGATCTTCGGTTCTCACTTGAGGATTTCCATTTGAATAATATTATTCCTTTTCTTGGCAAAAAGAATGAAGACAGTCGATTTCCATTCTCTCTCTCTTCCTCGTCGAGGAGGAAAGAATGTAGTAGAGAATTAGATGTTCAAGTGACTGCAATACTTAGGTATTTTATCTTCGCGTCATATTACTAATGTAAAGTTCAAGTCATATACGCATATCGTGGTTACCTCTACAGATGGCAACCGAAAGGACTGTTATTTTAAGTGTATTTAATCGGTCCTTACTGCAAACTTCCAGGAGTTTCCGTGTAAGGACAATGCTTGAAGGTATTGTTACAACAACACCAACTCAGCTTCTGCATGTAGCGAATTATGTTTCGCTTAAATATGCCTGCTTGAGAATTTTCTTATGATCGATAATAGTAAACGAACCTATTCCTTCGTAGAAGAGAGTAGCTGGTAACTCAGGCAGAATAGTGCGAAACGAGAGGTTGCTGTCATTGTGGATGACGCAGTATATTTAATCGGTACTCCCGGCAACTTTCCAGAGTTTCCGATTTTAACATTTGGTTAATTAAGCGTAATGTTACGACAACACAAAAAATCAGCTTCTGTATTAGCGAATTCTGTTTCGCTTAGATATGCCAACTTGAGAGTTTCTGTTCAAATAATGGAAAATCTATTCCTTAGATGAATAGAATAGCTGGCAACTCGGCATAAGCTGCTGCCTGTAACTGTCACAGTGTCTCACACTGTCACCAACTCAGTGTTAGGTAGCTCGTTGTACTGCTCAGTCGGTTACGTCTCTCTCTCCCGCCGGCGATTGATTTACGAACCGTATCTCTGCCCTACAATCATGACTTTCGCCTCGGGTTGAGGGGATTTCTGGTAATCATGAATAAACGACTTCCTTTTGCTAAGAAATTTTCAACAGAGATATCTCTTAGACATGTTCGGCGCTGCTTACCGCACTGTAACAGAATTCTGTACGAGTCTACCGCAGCATAGCACTATAATAATGCTCTCCTGCTTATGCAAAGCGCAGCCTTATTAGGGAAGGAAGCATGCTTAGTGAGGGAATGGATGAAGTCTGCTGGGGACCATTTTCCTCGCTGGAGAAGCTTGTTTCCCTGAATAGACTGCAATTCAGACCTCTACAGTTTTTGCCTACAGGAGAACTGAAATAACATCAAGATTCTAGAGATAATTCTAAACGTCTCTCAATGGGTTAAGGATCACCTCAGGTGATAATGAGAGGGTGCCAGGCATCCGGACAGAGGTCCTGGCACATAATCTAAAAGAATTGGAAGCAATTTGGTTGGCTCTCCAGTTCCTCGAAGAGTGAGGTTTTGGTCGAGTGGTCCAAATCATCTCAGATAATTCCGCAGCTCTCTCATATCCCAAGAAAAGAGAGATGGTTATCGGCATAGGCACGGAACGTAAACGATCCTTAAGAGGTTCGTTACACGATTGCACGTCCGTGCGGATCTTCTCGATCGACGGCAGCAACTACTGACGTTTGACTTTTGAGTAATCCCTGCTTAGAAGTATGTCGAGAGTTGTGGAGACTTTGGGGATGTCCTTTCGTAGATTTTGCAATATTGAAGACGAAGAAGCTTCCTCTACGTTGCGCCCTTATTCCTCGATCCGAAGAGCGGTAGCAATAGACGCCATCCTATAGTATGGAATGGGGATAGTTGGTTAGCCCTTTCCCCTATTCAAAAGCTTAGGAAATGTAATAAGATAATCGCTGGCGTCAGAGGGAGTGAGAAAGACGCTGATCGCCCCATGTTGGCCTTCGAGAGGCTGGATTCACAGAGGTCACGTCCTTCAGAGAGCACTTTCCAAGGACCCTTCCCGAGAGAATCGGTCTACTCTAACAGCTCACTTCGAGAGGTACCTAAAATCTCTCCGCTCTGAGTCTGAATGCGTTCAGACTGTCAAGAAGCGAGAGGATCTTCAAGATTAATTGCAAGTCTCATTGCCAAAGCAAAGACAGTGCTGCATATTTTGCAGTGTACCAATCGGAGTGGGCCGTTTCTGGACATAGGGCAGAAGAATGACTGTTCCTCCACCTCTGACCTCTGTGAATTACTTTACGCCTTCCCATTCCGTCTGAAGTATGGGATAAGCTAGCAGTCCCAACTATTGTAGAATACGGAAAATATGTTGACGGCCTCTAGGCTCAGAGATTCGGATCTGTCAAACAACAAAGCCCTTCACGATCTTTGAGGTCTGTGGAAATCTTGAAATTTTTTAGATCGAAGCTTCCGGCATGGAACTTAGATGTAGTCTGAAGTTCCTGATGTCAAAGCATTTCGAACCTCTCCTTTTTTGTAAACTTAATACACGGTAACCAGAAAGGCTAATTTTCTAACCACTCTAGCTGCGGCAAAGATGGTAGTGAGGTTTTAGCCATCATCAGAGGTTTTGGCTTTAGAGGACATAATTCGGTGTCCTCTAAGCCTTCCGTTCTTGCTAAGAACGAAAACCCGTCTAACCCTTGGCCCAGAGACCTGGAGATCAAGGAGATGGCACAAATTTTTGGGCAAGGAGCCACAGAGAGTCCTGTGCCCTGTCGGGACTCTCAAGTTTTATCTTGATAAAACTAAAGAAAGTCGAGGTCATTCGGACAATCTGCGGTGTTCCGTAAAAAGACCAGACTTGCCCATGTCGAAGAACGCCCTGGCGTTATTTTTAAGGAGTCTTTCTAAGAGGCTCATTCGTCATGTTTGAACAAAGATTTGAAACCTTTTAAAGTAAATGCTCACGAGGTGAGGGCGCGGCCTCGGAAGCATTTCAACAGAGCATGACACTCGGTAATATCCTGAGTGCCACGTTTGAGCGAAGCAACTCTGTGTTCGCTTCACACTCCCGACGGGATGTGAGACGACATATGAGTCTGCGAGTCGCTAGGACCATACATATCCGTAGAAATATTATTGGAGGCAGGAAGCAGCACGAATCCTATCCTATAGAAAAGGGATAGTGTGCTTTTAACTTTGAAGGGTTGGTCGCTTGAGGCGCTTTCCCTTTCGTTAGCCTAGAAGTTATGGGACTAACTTCGATAGGTTAGGTCAGGTGGTGGTTTTAGCTTCGTTGCCCCACTCCACAGTATGGTCAATATGGTCTAGTCACATTGTGGTCACGCTCCCGTTGACAGATCATCTAGGAGCGCACCAACTACACAGGTCCACTACTTGCCTTGTTGGCAACTCTAGTAAGCAAAAGCAGACTTCGGTGTGACAGTAATCAAGAAGTCAGCTATGCTAACAGGTAGGAATCAAGATGTCAATCATCTGCACTTGAGGTGTTTCCTAATCCTTCTATTCTGTCCCTTCCCCCACCTCCAATGGTGGGATTCAGCATCATATATATATCTGACAGGTAAGTTTCATGAACAAAATGTTATTGTTATGATACAATAAAGTTTGTTCATACTTACCTGGCAGATATATATAAATTAAAGTACCCACCCACCTCCCTCTCAGGGGACAGTGGTATGAAAAATCTGAATAGAAAATGGGAATGATTCCTGATATCCGCCTCCCAGTCGGCGGGAATGGGTACTAACCACCTGGCCGCCCACTGCGTGTGCCGGGAGTTTTGAAATTCTGTCGGACTTCGGAGAATACAGCTATATATATATCTGCCAGGTAAGTATGAACAAACTTTATTGTATCATAACAATAACATTTTTTTACTACTTAAGCCTAATAGATATGTTCTAGACTTTCTGCTGAACAAGTGCAGATACCGCACAGGCGGCCAGTCACTTCCGTTCAGTAAGGAACTCTTGTGATATCTTTTAGTAGATGAGTATCTTTTTTTTTGTAAAAAAATTATTGTGTGCTGTGTGCAATTTGGTTTGAGTTACGGTTGTTGCGAAGATTGTTGGGGAATAACTCGGAGCAATTTTTAATACTAACCATGGTGGTTAGGATCAGGTGGTCGGGATTGGTTGTGTGCTCCTTAATAAGGTGTGTTGTCATATAAGTGGATCAGCACCCATTGACAAAATCCTTTCAGGCTCTGCCGAGTAAGTGGATAAGACCCCTTCGGCAGACCCACAAGAATTCTTGGCCATAGATCACATATCTCGCTAAAGTTTCTGAGGTGATGCAGACTACGGGGCAACACCCACGAAGTCTACCACCTATCAGGTAGGAACCAAGGTTTTTATTTTATACCTACAAGATGTTGTTTACCTGTCTATTCCAGTAGTAGCTGTCTCTTACCCTCCACCGAAGGGTGCCAATCAGCTATGTATATATCTGACAGGTAAGTTGATTGTATGAAAATGATATTGTTATAATACAATAAAGTTTCATACATACTTACCTGGCAGATATATACGATTAGGGCCCACCCAGCCTCCCCGCAAGGAGACAGGTGGAAGAGAAAATATATGAGTAGAAAACGGGAATGGTTCCTAGTCCTGCCGCCCAGGGCAGGCCGGTAGATCACCTGACCTACCTGTAGCGAGTGGCGCGAAATTTGAATTTCTGTCAGGGACGACGGAGTCTTAGCTATGTATATATCTGCCAGGTAAGTATGTATGAAACTTTATTGTATTATAACAATATCATTTTTCTCTTGGCCCTTAACTACCAAGAAGACAGGTGAATTTTTTGTGCATTGGAATCTCGCATCAGATTTAATGGAGACTCGGCAATGGGTTCTTGCCAGCATAGTATGTCTGGCAAGAGAACTAAAACCCTCTATTCCTGACTCAACGATTTCAGATAGAAGTTTTCGTTTGCCCAGGCAGGGTACTTACTTTTCACCTACATAGAAGAGATGTTTAAACGTTTTTGCCCTACAAAGTCTTTGGATGCGATGAGGGTTCGGAATGCTTCCCAGAAGGTATTCAGAGAGATACAGTAAAGAGCTAGAAATCAGGAGTCCTCCCAATTTCAGCTCGGAGTCTCCTTCGACTTCCAAGCCCCTTCCCTTCCTTCGGACAAGGATAGGGAAGGTTCTGCAACGAGGAACTTCATCAGCAAGTAAGAAGAGATCTCGTTAGCAACGGAAGGATTCAAGAAGGATCCTCCTCGGAGGAAGACTCTTATCTCTCGTACTGTTAGATGTCCTATCGTCTAATGGATGTAGTTTACTACAATCACCTTCCCTTGCCGGAGAGGCCAGAAGCTCAAAGTGGAAGAATTTCTTCCACCCTTCTCCAATCTCCTGATAAACCATTGTGGAGTTTCAGGACTTTCGGACAATGTAGCGCCAACCAGGCGCCAAATGCCAAAACAGGCGTAAAAAACGCCAGAGCAGACAGTTTCAAGGAACACTGTCATTGTCTGATGAAGAGAAAGAGGGGGCCTCCAACCTAGCGCAGATGCGCTGGAGGCGAACAAGTCAGACAGATAAGAGTGTCTGATGTGGGCATCACCAGACATCCTCGGGACTTCTACCAAGCTCGAAGCTCCAGCAAGTGGAGAGGAGTCAGCCAGGGGCCAGACGCCAAATAGTGCCAGTCTGGAGCCAGGCGCGAAGCTACTTCCAGGCGCGAGGCGCCAGCCATGAGTCAGGCAAAAAAGCGCCTTCCAGGAGCTAGGCGGCCAACCAAGTGTCAGGCAGGCGCGAGGCGCCAGCCAGGCTCGAGGCTCCAGCCAGGCTCGAGGCTCCAACCAGACTCGAGGCGCCACCCAGGCGCAAGCCAGGCTCTAGGCTTCATCCAGAAAAGATCCATTTCAAAGGAAGCCCTGGTCTTCTTTGAAATAAGTGTGATCGCTAAAAGCACTTCATGAATGATTGACTTTGATGATTCCTTCAAACAGCTGAGAATTAAAAAAAGCGCTTGAAGTGCGAGCTTTTATGAATTCTTGTTCGTTACATAACAATAGTCGTGAAGGACATATTAGCTGTAACTTAAGGGAGATGCAACTCTGTGTTGACTTCCCTTTGCACGAAGGAGGTCAAGTTGACCTACGAGAGATCCTTCTCTCTTGGTTTTACGTGTCTACGGATACGTTGCTGGATAGGGAGCCGACACTGATCCTTAACTAAGTGAGTTAATTTGTTCCGATACGTAATACAAACCATCGGTCCTTTAACAATAGGAAGTAGCTAGCGGCAGCTGGAACGGTCGTAAGCTTCGAACAAGGGAGAACGGTAGTTAACTGCTTGTCCGACAGTCGCGCGCCGCGCGACTGGGAGGTAAACAAATCACTTTTGCTTTCGGCCGCGGGTGTGAAGGACGTGTTCGTCATCGCTCTCTGCCCGCTTCATCGTCGTATGCTTTGTTTATATTGTGTTTTCTACTAATGGTTTGTTTGACTTGAAAATGAAACTGTAAGTACACTGTTTTCATTTTCATTACTTAATTATGAACCCTTGAATTATATGTCTCGGTGCGAGGGCGGGCGCGCTCGCGCCGAGTCATGTATGGGCGAAAGGGTGTAATTGAAAAATGTAAGTACTTTTTTCATTATATTTTTGCCCTGTGCGTTCGTTACCGAGAGTGTGAGTGCGCTCGGCACGAACTTTTAATTTTTGTATATGAAGAATGCAATGAAAGTGGATTCGCAATTGCAATATTCTTTTCATTTTCATTTATTGAGTGCATGAATTTAATCTGGATCAATTTTCGTTCTTACCCGGGAATTGATCCTTACGATTTTTTATTTTTTATGTGAATGAAATCGCAAGTGCAGTATTCTGTTTCATTTTCATATATATTTTATGATAGCATCATATTATTGGATCAAGTTTCGTTCTTACCCGGGAAGGAATTGATCTTTTCTCCTTTAAGTTCTATGAAGTGAATCGCAAGGGCAGTATTCTGTTTCATTTTCATATTACTTTTCACTGCTGTGCGGGGGTGGGGGAAGCGAAGGTCTGCCAGGAAGTTGGTAGCCGATTCTTCGTCTTCCTTCCTGCCCCCGCTCAGCTTCTCATTGTATTTTGTATGTGGGCTTCCTTGCGTTCGGGGTGGGGCATGTCTTCCCCCGTGCGTGAGGAACCCCTCTTACTAATCTATCTATGTTACCGCAGGTGCTACATCCGTGGGAGACGACCTTGAATGTAGATGTAGATCCTCACGAGGTTTGTACTCGTTGTCGGGGGTGCGAGAGTGCTCCCGCAACGAGCCCTGTGTAACGTGTTGCATTCGTCAGAGGCGCAGTGGGTGCTGTACGAGGACACAAGAAGTCATCGGAAGTCCAGTGACTCCTTTGGTAACGACGTCCAGTTGTACTCGGGGTCTTCCGTCCGCTCTGGGTGGGGTTCTCTCCCCCCAGGCGCGAGGAAGCCCCTCTAATTAACCCGACTGTTGCTTCCGCAGGTTTTGCCATCAGCGAGGACGACCTGGGACAGGTGTGAGAGTCGCTGGGACTGCAGGGGTGATTCAGCGGTTGGCTGGGGTCGGCAGTGGTCACTCATGATACGGTAAACCACTACAACAACCACAATCTCGACACCAGCATATGAGATGTCCACCGCACCTGGTGTCACACCACATGTCATGTCGGTAACACCCACGGCTGCAATCCAGAACCAATTCCTGCCGTGCCAATCAGGACGGTGCCACCGCCACCTGGGTTCTTTGTATTGCCGACCCCGGACTGCCGCTGCCCAAAGAGCCTGCCGTACCTGTTGCTGTCCCAGCCGCTCATTCCCTTTCAGATCAGGTGCCTGCTGCTCATTCACTTTCAGTGTTCCTGCGGTTCCTGGACCTGTTCCTGTTGTTCCTGCTGTTGGTGATGCTGTCACAGTCTCAGGTCTTTCGGACAGGTGCAGTCGGGCCCTGTGCTCGGCAAACTGCCCCGGCTCCCTCCTGGATGGAAGACCTGACGTCTGTCCTGCGGAGCCTGGCGAAGAAGAAGAGGAAGAGGAAGAAAGGTGTCGTCGTCGCTCTTCGTCGTCCGCTGCTGCTCTCCTTCCCCTTCGACTTCTAAGGCCAAACAGCCGAAGAAGGAGGAAGGTTGCCGCCTCCTTCCCCCCTAAGAAGACTCCTTCGGGATCTTCTAAGGGCCCGGCTGCTCAGGCGAGCTGGGGAGCTCTCTGCTGGCCTCCTGTTCCTTCGGGGAACGGGGGCCCGTCGCTTCTTCTGCAAAGAATAAGTCGACGGGGACCAGAGGGCACCAGCCTCGGCTGGTGCTCCTCACCTGGTGCTAGCGGGTTCTGCCGCTAAACCAGGTTTCCGTCTCGGCCGCTTCTCGTTCGCGAGAAGCACCGAGTGGACGCTCTTCCAAGAAGACCGTCCAGCCAAAGTTTTGACGCCCGAGCTCGCTCGCCGTCAAGACAGCGGCGCGGAGCAGAAGACTGGCGAGAGTCGTGCACGACTCTCGCCAGGCCAGTGGACGCTCTCGCAGCGATCAACTGGCTGCTCGGGCTAACGTGACGGTCGCTGATCAGCCACGGGTTGAGGCGGGAAGGAGTCCCCCGCGGCCGCCGGTACCAGCACGGCTGGTACCAGCGACTCGACGCGCCGAGGAGGACGCTGGCCGGTCTCGACGCGACACAGAGCCTAGCAGGTCACCCGTCCGCCGCTCCCGATGGGACCGGGCGGAGACGGTGACCAGCGGCAGCTCGCCTGACGCTAGAGATCGGTCTCGACGTTCTCAGCCGAGCCAATCGCCCCAGGCGAGCGGTAAGGCTAGGCCTGCTGCTCGACCGTCACCGCGGGTTGACGATCAGCAGCAGCCCTCCACGCACGCTGGTCCTGCCAGCGAGCGAGGGGGGAGCGTCAGGTCTGCCTCTCCATAACGGGTTGAGGCGAGGAAGGGGTCCCCGCGCCTGGCCTCGGTACCAGCCACGGCTGGTACCAGCGGCTCGACGCGCCGAGAGGACGCTCGCCTCTCACCGTGACAGCGAGCCTAGCAGGTCACCTGACGCGCTCCCATCGGGACCGGGCGGGGAGACGGTAACCAGCAACAGCTCGCCTGACGCTAGAGATCAGCGTCGACGTTCTCAGCCAAGCCTCTCGCCTCAGGCGAGCGGCAAGGCTAGGCATGCTGCTCGATCGCCACCGCGGGTTGACGATCAGCAGCAGCCCTCCAAGCACGCTGGTCCTGCCAGCGAGCTAGGGGGGAGCGTCAGGTCTGCCTCTCTGTACCTTCAACCTCCTCGGGCTACGCCGGGAGGAGCGAGGTACCTATGAGTGATCGCGAGAGGTGCGCGCTCGCGACCCCCGCTATGACGCCGTATGGACCAGGCACGGTTCTAGGACCGACCAGGACATACGCGCAATTAGCTGGAGGCGACCGTCAGGGGTCTGCCGCTCTTCCTCCTTCTGGAAGGAGGAGTATCTAGGGATCTGTTCTTGTTGGAGGGACTGGACGGTCCTACTCCGCAAGACGCGGTTACTCCCGAGATACAGAGGAATTTGCAGAAAGTCATTAAGCTGATTCGTCAGCATAATGACCCTGCGGAAGGATTGTCCGCTCCCACCAGCAGAGCCCACGTCTCTGCTCGAGTCGTTTTGGGGTCCGAGAGGGAAACCCAAACCGACGGTGGGTCTCGCCGCGATCGGAGCTTGCCGATTCTGTCTCGAACCAGTGTCTCGTCTCCGGACCAAGAAGGCTCTCTCAGTTCTGGCCGGTCGATCAAGCTACTTCCACCTCCTCTACTGCGACAGCGGCGTTTTCTACGTGTCTTCGGACACCGTATAAATACTCCTTCGGTCCTCCTGAGAGGTTTCGACCTCGACGAGGACTGGAATGAGTCGGAGGACGGTATCGGCTCTCTCCTGTCAGGTGCGATCAGCCCCACCCAGACGACGTTCACAGTGGCGGCAGACCCTTACCTTACCACAGTGAGAGTTCGTAACCCTCGCGGGAAAAACGTTTTCTCCTGACGATACGTTTTTCCCAGACTCTGAAGGAGGCCATTCGCCGCAAGGCGATGGCTGCTCCTACTCTTCTCCAACTGCTAGTTTCCACTGGGAAGGCGAGCGAGTATCCAATTCCTTCCCCATTCCCTCTCTCCTTACGGCTACGAGGGAAAGGGGAAGGATCCTACAGAGATTTCTTTGTAGGATCCCACGTTCGGGACTGCGCTACCGGGGGGACCTTCGGGTCCTACCTGACGTAAGCCCCGGTCGTTGAGGAGGAATCCTGCTCCATTCTCGATTTCTACGGGAATCGAGAGGACCACCAGCCGATACTCGTTTGACGAATTCGGTGGGGGTTGGGGGTTTCGCAGACTGCTTATGAATTCTACGGAATTTCTAGCGCATTCAGAGTGTTCGAGTTTTTTACGATCTTCAAACACTTACGCGAGACCACGGTCCAAAGTGAGCGAGACGAGAATCCCCGATATGTTACACGATAATCGGGAACCTCGCCTATGCTCGAATTCCTGGAATTTCTAGCATTGTGAAGAAGACTGCTGCTGAAAGAAACTATCTCACAGTAGGCGACCAACCTGGAATAGAGGAGATCGGACGGGGATATCCAGTTTGGCTTGAACTATCGTCTTAGTATTCTGTTCACCATTGAAGCTTTCCTTCGAGGAAGACTTCTCCTTCACTCTCTTTTGATAGAGAACTAAGGTGGTCGATCTCCAATCCTTATTTTGTTTTCTTGAAGGGAAAGAATTTAGGATGGAGATCGTTGTTCAGAATCCTACAAATATACTACGTATATTAACCTCGCGACCTGATTCTGCTAAGCAGTTGAATTGTCCGAGGGGTAGGCGCATATCCTAGTTATTCTACGGATTGCGACTTAGACGAGAAGTATTATAATTGAACTGCAACTCGGGTTGCCTGCAACCTCCCAGAGTTTTCAGTTTCAATTTATATACTTATGGTTTTGTCACGACAACACCATTTCAACTTTTATATTTACCGAAATTCGTTTCGCCTAAATATAATTGCCCGAGCATATCTTTTATGCTCGGTAGTTCTAGCCGAACGCATTCCTTCGTGGAATAATGGATTACCTGGCAACTCAGGATGACGAGTCAGCAGGCTCAACCACTGCGTATTGAACTGCCTGATATAAGCAGCTCAGTATCAGCTGGGCCTCCGAGATTCACGGTCATGTATGTCTCTCTCTCCCCTGCTTGATTGACTACCGAACCGTATCTCTGCCTAACATCATGGACTTAGGTCTCTGATTAACGGGGATTCTCGCAATAATGAAGGACCATCTACTGCGGTGACGCTAGATTCCATCGCCTTCGACATTGCGAGAATTTTCAACAGAGATATCTCTTGGACTCTTTCATCTTTCTGTTTACCGCACGGTAACAGAAGTCTGTACAAGTCTCCCGCTGCATCGCACTGCGATAATGCGAATGATTTTGCAGACATCTGAGTTTGTCTTCAAAATATCTCGTATTCGTAGGTGTACAATTGTTCATTGTTCAACCCGAATTAACAAGATGTGTCAGAAGACATCGCCTACTCTCCGACCTGACAGCTCTACCTCCAAATGTTCAGCCCATGAGAAGCAGTTCTTCAGGCGGCTTTCACCTGTGTTTTGCATTACTGAAGAACGCCCCGCTTTCATTGCAACTACGACTTCTCACCGGACAGCAATGAAATAGCGGGTAGCGTTTTCAGTCATTTGTAAGCACAGGTTATGAATCTTTGAGATCCTTCTCTCGATTCATATGTGAAGACGTAGGTTGCATTCAATATCTACCTTCGTCTTCAACGGTACATAGTGTTTGTTCTCCTTAGCTGAGATTCAACAAACATGAGATGTTTTACCTTCAGGGACCTCGGTCTCTAGAAGGCAATTGACTTTCGCCTGTTGGGTACATGCCTTAAGAGAATCATCACCTCGCTGTCCGGCAATGGTGACAAACAAAATACATCATTGGTTTGGTCTCTCGGCATAACCCTTTAAAGGCGAAGGTCCACGTGACTACTCGGATGCTTTGACAACTTGCCTCCTACCGAACGCAGTCGGTCGGCAGCTGTCAGAGCGCCCGAGTCAGTTACGAATTACGCTGTTGACTTAGTTCGGGTTGTTACACAGCAACCATTACTTCGTTTTGTTTTAATAGCTTGTCACAGTACCCATACCATTGACACCCACCATGGAGTGTCGGTGTCCTATCCACTACGAGAACTTCGCTGCATGGGGATAGGAGGATGCGAGAGACTTCGTTGCTAACGGACAGACCAGTATGGGTACTGGACATCACCGAAGTAGAGAAGAGGGATAGGTCATGCGACTATTTCCTTCTTTTCCTCTGAGGAACTGCATGATTCTCCTGCGAGTCAGGCACCCAGGGGATGGGGATCCGTGACGCTCGATTTCGTACCGAACTTCGTAGCGAAGACTCAGAACCCTTCGGTCCCTGACGATTGGTTCGAGTCGTTCACAATCCCCTCCCTAATGGACTTCACCGCCTTCGATGCGAAGGAGATGCTGCCTTGTCCACAAGAACTTCTCCTTGGCGCAGGTACTGAAGGCAGGGGTCTGGTCCAACCAGACCACATGCCCTTCCTTCTACCTTCGGGATATTGCCCACAGGTCCTTGGATCTTTTTCCTTGGGACCCGTGGTGGCTGCTCAACACTTTGTGTAGCGAACCCAGACCCTCGCAGGCTGAACAGCATCGAGTCCTGGTGTGACCGTAAGAATGGATGGTGAATGAGAGTGTGACTGGCTCCTCTTCCCATCTTTTTCTTCCCCTCTACCTGTGGTTAGAGGGACACGGTCGTCACCCTGCTGGATAAGGACAAGATGCAGGTGAGCTACTCAACAGAGCCCCATCCTATCCCTTTCACTAGGGATAGGAGCGTATATCCACCACTTTCCTCCAACAAGGGGGAGGAAGTGGATGCCAGCTTGAGACAACCCATACTTTATGTTGCCTCTTGCAAACAGGAACAAGTTCTTGCTTGCTGGTACGAAGAGATACGCTTGCCTCTCTCTTAGTACTCGGCCCAGAGGTCTGACCATTGATCCTGCGTGCACACCCCGATCAATCGGACAGAGGCTTGGATCCCTCCCTCGCTCTTACGACCAGGGAGGCATTCCAGGGATGGACGAACACCAGTCTGTTCATCAAAAGACTCAGATTCCTCCCACCAAGAAGTGAGTCTTCCTATTGTTAAAGGACCGATGGTTTGTATTACGTATCGGAACAAATGACAATTTGTCGAAAATTGCATTTTTCCTAACTATAAAAACAAAACCTGAGTCCTTTACATATAGTCCCTCCTCATGCCACCCCTCACTCTGCGTATTTTGCATGGGCCCAAAAGCAAAAGTATTTGTTTACCTCCCAGTCGCGCGGCGCGCGACTGTCGGACAAGCAGTTAACTACCGTTCTCCCCTTGTTCGAAGCTTACGACCGTTCCAGCTGCCGCTAGCTACTTCCTATTGTTAAAGGACCTCAGGTTTGTATAGTTAGAAAAATGCAATTTTCGACAAATTGTCATTTTTATGTTAACATAGTGTTTTTTTTTTTTTTTTTTTTTTTTTTTTTTTTTTTTTTTTGGTTTGTTTGTTTGAAAGGAGGATTTGGGGATAGCTCTTTTCAAACTAAGCACAAACCCTCGTGTTAGGATCAGGTGATCGGATCGGTGTTGTGCTCCTTAATTATGCCCCTAGGCATAGGTGGTATTGTCATGTAAGTGGATAAGACCCCAGTTGACAAATGACCATTAGATTCTGTCGAGTAAGTGGATAAGACCCCATTGACAGATCTACAAGAACTCTTAGCCATAGGTCACATCCTCGCTGAGGCTCTTGAGACGAAGCAGACACCTAGCAATAGCTAGGAAGTCTTAACCTTCGTCTAAACACATAGGAACCAAGGTTTTATTTATCTATTACCTACAATGTATGTTGTTTACCTGTCTAATCAGTAATTAGCTGTCTCTTACCCACCGCCAAAGGTGCCAATCAGCTAAGTATATATCTGACAGGGAAGTTGAATGTATGAAAAAGAAAATGATAATTGTTATTGTACAAAAAATAAAGTTTCATACATACTTACCTGGCAGATATATACGATTGAATGGCCCACCCAGCCTCCCCTCAGGAGACAGGTGGAAGAGAAAAATCTGTCCTTAGAAGGTAATAGTTCCTATTCATGCCACCCAGCGGCAGGCCGGTAGATCACCTGACCTACCTACCTGTAGCGTGTGCCGCGAAATTCGAATTTCTATCGGGGACGACGGAGTCTATAGCTAAGTATATATCTGCCAGGTAAGTATGTATGAAACTTTATTGTACAATAACAATATCATTTTTCCATGTATAATCTTTCAGTGGAAAAGAAGAAGGAAGTACATGGTGACAGCATTGATCGTCAACAGAAGCGTAAAATTGAACGAGAGGAAGAGAGACTGAAGAACAGCAACAGAGACCTATCTCTGGTAAAAATGAAGAGCATGTTTGCCATTGGGTTTGCCTTTACTGCACTTCTCTCCATGTTCAATTCCATGTAAGTTGTTTTATTGCCATATCAATTGTGTTTGATTCAAAGATAGTGTTAAGTCCTTGAGTTATGACTTGGTTAAGTTCTCAGTGATCAGACTTGTAGTGGCATGAACTACATCAAATGACAAAGGGATTTGGGTTTTTTTAACCAATTGCTGGAAGTCAGAAAACTCATGTGTATATACGGTAATATATGCTAACTAGAAGCAATAAAATTCACTCAAAATTGAGTTAAGTTCGCCAAAATAAAGTCGTATTCGATTAGCTGATTTCCAAACCAAAACATTTACTACCGCTATATGTTAATATTTTATAATACAATAATACATGAGAATACATACAATATTGGATACAGTGAAGTAATGTATAACTTTTTAAAAGATTCGTGAAAAAGATACATATTCGTTACATGTTTATTTTATAATTATACGTAGCCATCAGCAGCCTGACATCACTCAATTATACTGATGCCGGACCAAGTCTGATTCTCGTTTTTTTTTTTTTTTTTTTTTTTTTTTTTTTTTTTTTTTTTTTTTTTTTTCTTCTTCTTCTTCTTCTTCTTCTTCTTCTTCTTCTTCTTCTTCTTCTTCTTCTTCTTCTTCTTCTTCCTACTATCATAGGATATAATCAATTTAAGACTAATCTCTCGCTAAAATCAGTGATATGTTCTTATGTACTTGTAGATCAAAATGTTTGCCAAACTTGACAAAATATTTCTTTCTTACTGGGCTGCTTGCCATCTTAGGGCTCATTGGGTTGTAGTTTTCTACTAATTAGATTTAGTATAGTTTTGCTGCTGGTTGCACATTCTGAAAGGTAGTGAAAATCATGTATCACAGTACTAACATAAATCCCCTAAACAGTAAAATCTAGTCTAAAGTGTACTGCACTCCATGTTATGTAGTTTACAAGAATGGTAAAGGCATCAAGTCTAAGAAGGTAGCCTTGTAAAAATCACCATCTGAGTGAAGTTGATACATAAAGAAGTTCAGGAAGTAGAGGGGTTAGTTTTTACAACTTCACATAATCTGTATTAGTTTCACCTATACAAAACTTTCTCTTGCAAGTTCTATAATGTACAGGCAGTCCCCAGTTTACAACGGTTTCAGCTTACAACATTCAGAGGTTACGACACTTTTCACTTATATTCATCAGAAATTATTTCCAGATTTACGACGCGTGTTCCAGGGTTATGGTGCCTACGACTCCAATCTGACGGAAGAAATACGACTCCCAAAAAAGCAAAATAGTCAATATTTGAAGGTTTTTATGAAAAAACAATGAAAATGCAGTTTACATAGTTTTCAATACAACCAGAGCATTAAATGTAAGGTTTTCTTAGGATTTTTTTTTATGTTTTTCGATGGTGTTCCAGCTTATGACGCGTCTCAAGAACAGAACCCCCGTCGTAAACTGGGGACTGCCTGTATTTAATAATTATAAAGTAACTTTGCAAGATCTCGTAAGTTACATTTTTGGACATTTGGGTAAATTTTAAAAGTGAAAGTTTTAAGAATTAGATAAGTGGATTGAGAGACTAAAGAGTGAATGAAAAGTTCAAGATTGGAAAAGGTACACCTTGGGCCAATTTGAAGCTTCAAAGAGCACCCTAGTATGCATAACATGTTTATCTGTGTTGCTGTATAGTTTGCTTAATTATTTGCCTTCTTATTTTATTTACTGGTCTTGTTTTTCAGTTTTGATGGACGAGTTGTTGCCAAACTTCCTTTCATCCCCATATCTTGGCTGCAGGGTTTGAGTCACAGAAATCTACTTGGAGATGACTACACCGACTGCTCATTCATTTTCTTGTACATTCTTTGTACTATGAGCATTAGACAGGTGAGATTTATATTGCTATATTCATAGCATTTTATATTCTTTGTTAGTTAAGACTGATTTGGTTTATTTAAAATAAAATGTTCATTTGTAATTCAGGTGAGTAATATAGGATTTGGTGAGTTTATTCTAATACTTATGCTAACTCTTACGTTACTAAAGTTTCCAAGTCACTTACATAATCCTATCACAGCTGATCCTGTCATTCAACCTGATGATAAGTCCATGCTCTGTCCTGTTATTTCCATATGCAGTGCCTATAGGTCTGATGCTGTATTTTCTTTTTTTTTAAGATGGGGTTTGTGTATTTGTTTACTCCAGTATTTTTCTCTGCCCCTAAACTCTTTATTTCTATAGGAGTTTGGTGGTAAGCTTACTTCTGGTTTTTATATTTTTCATTCTTAAACATCGGCTATTATCCTTCACTTTGGAAGTATGCACTTCCAAGCTGTTTCCAAGAAAGATTGTCCTGATAATTTCAGCAGCAGTCATATTGCTTACACTTCTTTCTCGAGAAGAGTCTTTGAATTTACTCGTTCCTCCTCTCGCCATATTTGAAAAACTGCAGCCTTCTCTATCTTGTTTCTTTTAGGCAAGCTCAACTGGTCATGTCCATCTTGGCCTACTCACATTGATCATCCTTCCTCAGAAAATTTGGGCTTCTTATGTTGTCTCACTTGATACCAGTAAGGTGGTGTTTAACATGGCCTGGCATGTTTCACATTAGCTAAACTTCTTGAATATGTGGAATCATTGGTTCTTCAAGATAGTCTTGTTTTTGTCATAGCATTTGAACGTGGTGTTTCGGCCCCTTGCTGTATCTCTAGTAGTGTTCTATGAGGAACCAGTTGTTTGCTTACCCTTGCTTTTCTTGTCAGAAGTGGCTTTCTACATGTCCCTTCTTGTCCCTCTGATTTATATGCAGATCATCCTCATCCACATTCCCAAAGTGTGCTGTGACATCCCCATTTTTATGTATGCAACTTACCAAGTAGTTACATAGCTATAGTTTCTAAATCTGTCGGCAGCTAGAATTGTTTAAATCCATGGTAGCGCCAGTTTGTTTTGGTCAGGTGATACCCCCTGCCCACTATCGAGGGAGAGAGGAACCAACACTACACAAAATTCAGTTGTTTCTGCTGGCTGGTGCTGTTAACACAGTTCAGTAGTCAGCGGAATTTTGGAATTACTTTGCCATCACTCATTGTTGGATTTATGTGGTGAAGTACTCTTAAATATTGGTAGCCATTTTGGCGATATTTAGCTATTTACGAATTCATATAAATAGTTAGTATATTTCGCTCCTAAATTATTCTCTTAGTATTGGGTTAATCCGCAGGCATGTCCGATACTAAGTATTGGGTTAATCCGCAGGCATGTCCGATACTAGCTCAACAGGAATTAGGTATTGCAGAAAAGGCTGCAATACACGGATTGCTAAAGCTTGTAATGCTCCGCATTCAATGTGCATAGGTTGTAGGGGTCAGACTTGCACACCAGATCGAACTTGTGGGGAATATGTATATTAATTGGGACAAGAGAACTTGGAAAATCTTGACTAGCTACACTAACAAGTTAGAAAAAGATAAAAAGAGGAAAGCGGCTTCTAGAGCTAAAGCTAAATGTTTAGTTAGTCAGGAATTGTCAACTGAAAACTTCTTTCTGAACCTACCCCATCACTTGTTAATCCTAGTCCTAATCTTGGCTCTTACACCTGTACCCAATGCTGTTGCCAACCTAGAAGCAAGAGTAGATCAAAAATTTTCAATCATGCTTCAAGCAATGGAAAAATTAGGAGCGTCTTTTAAAACTAATGGGAAGTTAGTGCCAGTGTTAATGTTGTGGAGGAGGTGGCTGTTCGTTCCACTGATTCTCCTAGGCAAAGGTCCCTGTCAAACTCCCCAGAACCTGGGAGGAGGCTTACTGGTAGCCCAAGTGAGGTCAGTGGGGTCTGCCCCTCATAAGTCCCAGGTCGCAACAGAGCACCATTGGAAAGGCGTCTCTAAGGAAGTGTGTCTTTCTTTTAGAGCATCCAGCTCTGGGTAGCCTTCTCCCAAGCGCCAGTGGCACTTCATCAACGAGTCTCGTCCATTGAAAAGGAGGGCTCATAAGGTGTCACCTTTTCCTGTCCCCTGTAAAAAGGCTAATCCTTTACAAGAGGATCAACCTTCATGTAGTTTTTGGGACTCTCCAGAGAGATTTCTCTTAGGATCTGGAAGAAGAGAGAGACCGAAGTGAGAGGATTTCCTCCTCCAAGTCTCAGTCCTTGTCGAGAAAGTCTTACTCTGGTAGAATTTTGGAGGTCGCAGGCAGGAAAGGCTCAGAGCGTTCTTTGGTGCCAGATCCATGTCCTCCTGTACCATCCACGAGTGTTGGGAAGTGTAAGATTCATGCAATCTCATTGGCACCTGTTCGTACTTTTTACGCAGAAGAACAGGTAGTGTTACCACCAATCTCACCTGTAGTTCACGAGACTTCTTGGGTGCAGGAGCCACGTCTGGAGTATGAGGTTTTCTCGAGCTGTTCAGCTCTCTTAACAGGTAAGAACCATCAAGCATTCTCATGGATGCTAGCACTAGTACATGTTTTATATTCATTAATTTTAAAAGATATGTGCATATCCATGGATCCCACTTCTTACAATGTGGGGTTCAGCTATGTAACTACTTGGTAAGGTGCATGCATAAAAATGACATTTTTATAATAAAATAAGATTTTATATGTACCTATCAAGTATTTACATGATCAAGCCTTCCCTCTTCCCCTCACATGGATAGTAGGGCATAAACAACTGAACTTCATGCAGTCTTGGTTCCTCTCTCCCTCGATAGTGGGAGAGTATCAGTATTACGTTACCAAAACAAACTAGTACTACCATGAATTTAAACAATTCTAGCTGCCGATGGATTTAAGAACTATAGCTATGTAACGACTTGGTAAGTATACATAAAATCTTATTTTATTATAAAAATGTCATTTTTAATTATTTCAAGATCAGTTATCATCTTTTGTGTCCCATACTTTGTAAAGTATACAGTAGTGTTTGATTATTCTGATCTCTCAGCATTTTTGGCATGCAGAAAAATCTTGGAAGGATCCTTTATGAACCAGGTCAAGTTTGGTCTTAAGCAGCTGGGTTTTGCCTTTTGATCCCAAATGAACTTTCTCTCTGAGCACTTCTAAATTTTATGGGGGACTTAGTATCTAGCTTAGTTTGAAACATTATCTTATGAGCCTCATGATTTTGTGCCACCACTACCACTCCCCTAACCTCATAATCCTATCAGTATTGTATGGAAGTCACCAGTTCAAAGGTCCATCAGATGCTTTCTTCAGTATTTCTCAAACTTTGCACATTTTAGTTAGATGTGTCAACATTTGAAGTAGTACTTGTGAAACTTGGCTACTAGATTTTGCACTTTTATGATTAATGAATTGTCATGCAACATACTCCTTTACAAGGATACAAATATCTTTGTACATACAATGTCTTTGAAAAAGGAAGACATGCAGATAGTTTTCCTCATTTTTACTCAGATACTGTTGTGTAGAAAAGCAGCAATGGAAGTAGCAGAATGAGGGCCTATAGGAAGTTACAGGAAATTATGGAGAAAGGGAACAGGTAGAAACCAAGACTTGATGAAAGTTCAGGCAGAAAGATCTTGGGACAGGAGTGTAGAGAGAAGCCTTTTAATTTCTTAACTCATGAAGGGAATACGGACAAAAATAGTTTTTGATGATGATCACAGTATTTTTGTCTAGTAGTTGAGTTTATTGGTAAAGGCATAAAAACCACCTTTGTTTATTAATAAATTTCCAGTAATGAAAGCTAAATGTAGCATGAAAATCAAGAATATAGAAACTATGTTCATATTTTTTTCAATTAAATATATGTAGTCATGGTATATTTCCTATTAATACCAAAATGATTTTCTGGAAGGAGGAATACCAAAATGATTTTCTGGAAGAAGGAAGAACATTCTTGTCCTATTTGCAAGAGCAGGTTGTCAAGCCACTGTAAATAGCTCCTTTTTACTAGTACATAATTACCTGAAGATATAGATTCTGTGCCTCTATACAGATGCTTTTGTCGTCATCATAAGGTTTTATCTGTATAATAGTATTTTGAAAATTGAATATATTGTATGTTTAAGGAGCACCAAAGAAGGATATCTATCCAGCAAAATAATATGTCAACAAAATCATATCCAAGAGTTACAAGTAGTTAGTTATTCATGACTACACAACTGAGCTATTCCCTCACAAACATTTCTGTGATGGTATTTTATTTTGTTAAGATTGTTCTGTAAAGTAAATAAGCACAACACTATTCCTGATCATTCATTGCTGGTCACATTCTTGTCTGAGTCAGTACTGCATGCTCTGTTGAAAAAGAAATGCACAAGTGTTTCATGTTTCTGACCTAAAGAAGATATCTTGTATTATTGAAGATTTCTGTATCATCAGTGAAAATAGTAAGTAGTTAAGCATTAATAAGAGCAAGTGTGTTATGTAATGAACTTATTAACACATGGGTTTAAGCTAGTTTTGCGTAAATCATCCCATACCTTAAATACAGTTTTGTTTTTCACTTAAAATTTTTTGTGTTCTCTTTATTTTTATTACTTAAAATTTTTTCTGCTCTCTTATTTTTATTACTCTTGAAAATTTCAACTTAATGGTTTGTGTAACAGAGAAAGTAGTTCATAGATTTTTTTTATTTCACTCATTTTTCTCGTGTTTCCGTAGTACAATGCATGCTTTGATATTCATATATGTACTATAGTATAGAACATTTTATTATTCTCTTCAAAAGTGTTAAATTTGATTGTTTTCCTAGATGCAACCATTTAGGTTTTATATTTTTCTGTTCATCGCGATTCTGTAAGTAAGCGCAGCTAGACAAAGAAGAAAGTCCCTAGAATACAAACCCTTACTTTTATGAACAAACCACAAATATTTTGTCATTGCATAAAATACTTTTAAGAATTTTTTTCAAATGATATGAGGGAAATATATTATCTTGTGAGCTGAGCTACTGTTTTCCAAGTGTTTAATGCCATGTATGGATTGCAGTTACAGCCTATTACCTGCTTTAGCATGTACAGACTACTGAATACAGTTCTTTATGAATTTCCTCCCTGTTCTTGGTTGTTTTTTGTGACTATGTCATAGCTGAAGTTGAGATGCAATTCTGTATGTTTAGAGGTAGTTATCAGTGAAGTGTTCCAGATTCTTAAATCTCTGTTTTCAATTTTTCAGAACATCCAGAAATTATTAGGCTTTGCTCCATCTCGTGCTGCCAATAAACACAGCACAAACTTGTTTGGGCCTCAGCCACAGCAGCTCAGCGGATATAAATAAATTCAAGGGTTATCAACTCGTTCATCTTTTGTGTAACTTGAAATGTGAGTGTAATTAGAGCAGTGAGAATTTAATTTTTACCAACTATTTTAAACGTTTTGATAATACTGCACTATTTTTCCCAATGTTTTTTTTTTATTCTAAGTAAAGTTCTTTCAAATTCACTGGACAGTTGGAATGGATGGTAATTTACACTAAATTTCTGAAAGAAATTTACTATGTAACCTGTCCATACTGAAGGTGCAGCTGGTTAATCCACACTGAAGGTACACTATTTGAAGTTGAAAATGTTAAAAGGAAATCCAGTTGGCCAGAAAAAGCCAAAGATATAGTATGAGTATTCCAAGTTCTTTGAAGACCTTATCGGTATTTTCATATCTTGTGACAATTGGTACTGTACTTTATGGCATCCTTTATTAGTCAAGGTTTACAGTCTCGGTATGAAGTTGATGTTAAATATTTTGTGTTAGATTCTCTCTGTTGTATATTTTAAGGATTATGATGTCACTGCTCTCCAATTGCAAATTTCTAGGATTGTGTACAGCATCCTGGTTAAGTCGGTTAAGTCTGTTACCGTGACTGGAAATACTATCACACCACTGTATCATTGTAAGAAGAGCAACATTTAGCAATATTCCTGTTCTGTTTGTTCTGCCGACTTGGTTATTAAAGGTAAGGAAGAAAAAGTGGAGTTTTCTTTCTCATATTTGCACTTGCTTTAGGAACATATTGTACCAGATCAGTTTGTATAAATAATAAAAATTTTATCAGAGAATTATAATCACAGTGTCAGAGATAATTGTAAAGTAGCTTAACAAGACTACTGAGTGATATACCTATTTTTTCATAAGGCTCTCCAGATTTCATCTTGAGTGTGGCAACCACATTGAAATAGACTAAAGGAAGCTGTGTGGAGTTTTATTGATTATAAAATTCAAGTCTTCCTTGTAGCCTATATATTACATGGGTATACTGTCAGTGTCAGACCAATTAACAACTTCAAACTTTTTTAGTTGTCACCCTGTTTAGTGCCAGGCATGGTTCTTGGCTAAGTATAATGTATGAGATTATTTTTTCTTTTTTGTTTTCCCTGACACCATTTCTATGTTACAGTTTAGAGCGCCTCAGTGGCGTGGTTGATATGACATTGTAGGGGTTGAAACGATGGACATAGATCTGGTAACAAACAGTAGTACCAGATGAGGTAGTAAACTACTGTTTTTACTCTGCTCAAAAGGCAAAGACTGGCAGACAGTTGTTAATTGGTAACAATGTTTGTCCGTCGGACATTGTTCGACCATGTGTCCGCACCTTTAGTCTACCAGCGTGAAAATTTTAATTCCCTTTCTTGAGGAATAATCTACTCGCACAAACCTTCTTTACAGTAAAATTTTTTAATTTTTTGACCCAGTGACCGGGTGTTCTTCAGAGATCCCTGCTCTGCCAACATGGTTTCAGAGGAATTTATTTCTGGTGATTAGAAATTCATTTCTCGATATAATGTGGTTTGGATCCAACAATAAGCTGTAGGTCCCATTGCAAGGTAACCAATTGGTTCTTAGCCACGTAAAAAATATCTCATCCTTCGGGCCAGCTTAGGAGAGCTGTTGATCAACTCAGTGGTCTGGTTAAATTAACCTTCAGAGATCACTAGATTGTGTGTGGAATTGGGATTTTTAAATTTATTTTTTTTTTTTTTTTAAATGGTAACATTTGATAATTCCTGTAATGGCTTATTTGACTAAAAACATCTTTAATCTAAAGTAGCTTTGGAAAGCAACTTGAAAAACTAGGCAGCAGCACAAATCTGAATGACTCGGCCATTAGCATGCTAAACCACCAACCTTATGAACTGACGCTCTCGGAAAAGGAACTCGCATGATACATGAGATACATGACAAAACCACTGTTTATTGGTGAAAAGAATTTTGGGGAGGGTCGCTATTGATATGCGAGGATCGCTAACGTTATACCCTTAGTATATAACGGTAATTTATTCTTAAGTTTTTTTTGTCTTTGGTTTAGTCTGTTGAAGTCTTCTATTAGAGAATCCTCGACAAACGCTTCATTAGGCTCTTGTCATTTCTTTTATTGTTGATGACTACTATGCAACTAATATGACTGATTTTTTCTTTTAATCCCTCTATATATCATAAAATATTTTCTTTTGGATGTTTTTATCATTCTTTTGTTTCTGTAGCACCTTTCTTCACCTCATTCAAAACTATTTCTCCACCTTGGGCTTCATGAGGCACACGTAAGTTCTGATGGGCAGATATAGAACCCTTTTTTTTTTTCCTTTTTTTTTTTTTTTTTTTTTTAGGGGATTTTGCTTTAATTCTTGATATTCAGATCATGTAGATGTTAGAGGGGGAAACTGTTTAGGTCTTGTTGTTGGAGGGGATGCTGCTTTAGTTCTTGAAATTGGATCCTGGAAAACATTGCGTTGCTGAGATCACAACCTCAATGGATTAGATCTGCTATCTATTTACATCTAACCTTCGAGCATTTTTTCCTGCCTCAACCCTTGTATCTTTGAAATCTCTTTAAATCTGTGATTTTTTTAGAGTTGTATTCTAAAAGCAAGTTCCCTAAGGATTCTAACAACTGCAAAACTTCTGTGGATGTAATTTGGCTCTTATTTCCACACTAATTACTCTGTGAATGATATCAGTGGCCCTGATCCTACTGCTTTGTCATTATGCCTTCCTTTGTATAATTGATATAATTCATGTTAAGATTTGTACTTCCTTGAAGACAAATAGTACATCTGACCTAGATTGTTTCGGGATGAATTTGCTGGTGAATCAGGTCCTGGTGATTCATCTTCACCATTGTGTAATCCTAATCTTTGCACTTGGCCCTTCTCCAGGAAACATGAACTTTTTCACCTTATTGTACAGGAAGTTGAGTCTATATTCTTCAAACTAAACTTGTATGGTTTTTCATTTTATGGCAGTGTATCACGGAACATGGCCTAACAGTCTTAAATTCAAATGCCTAAGCTTGAGAATACACTTAAGCTGTAATTTGTATAGGTATTTATACTTTTACATATTTTTGTATCTATTTACTGTATAATGTATTAATTTTTTTTATACATGTCCCTGTCGGCAATCATATACATCAGTTATTTTTATTATAACTTGTCATATATGTTGAACCCCTGCTCTAATTGTTTCACATGAGCTTGCTCTACTGTAGAATCTTGGTTGAAGAATTTATAGCCTTCTATCTAGTCTCTTTGGAACAAAGTTGAATGTATGTAAAGAATTAGTAATAATAAAAATAGTCATGAATTTTAGATTGCTCTGTGCTGATTTTCTTCTTTTAGGTCATCAGTTTGACTTTGGTAGGACAAGATCTGCCAAGAACGTTTTGTATTCTATGGGAATACAAACCTTTGCCTTCGAAGTGGAGTAAATCTTTTGCTTACTGATGAGCAGTTGAACGAACATAGTTACGTACAGGGATAGCTATATAGTGGCACTAATTAATGAGCACCCCCTATTTGCTCCTCACATCAGACTCTCCTTGTTTTTTTACCTTATTGCAAGGTTGTGGCTCGCTTCCTCTCCCTTGAGTGAATGTAGCCAAGTTAAAACATTTCTATGTTTTTCCGATTATTTTGCTTTGCTTTTTTTTGTTTTTCTCAAGTTGCTTTGCCTTTCCTCTCGAGAATAAACAAGCAATTCAAAATCCCAATCCACACATGGGGCAGAGCAGACACAGAATTTACCTCAGGAATGGCAATAAATCTTTTGTGAGCCTACAGATGTAGGAGATGTAGCGGTTCCTATATCTGTTGGTTCATGTAAGTTTTATTGTCATTCCTGAGGTAAATTCTGTCTGCTCTTCCCCATGTGTGGATTGTGCTTCTTCTTAGTATGAAATCTTTAGTAAGAGGGGAAGGTAAGATTTGAGGCATTCACCAGCATTGCTGGGGAGTTTTATCCCATCGGTGAAGTCAGTGGACCCTCCAAGTCCTTTCGTCCACCTTCTGTGCCCTTAGCACCTCCAAAATTGCTTCCCTTGACATTGAAAACTATATATGCACATCACTTTAAAATGTACCTATACCCAAGAAGGTTTTTGAAAGTATAACCCAGATGATTAACATTTAACAAACGAGATCAAGCTCAGCTCTTTGTTTCAGCCAGTGATGGAGAAATGGAAATATTATATAAAGTAATGCGATTAGTGTGTTCACACCAAGAGACCTGCAAGAACTAAGGGTAATCATGTACTGAGGTCGAGACAGGGAAACGGGTAGCAAAAATTTGGAGATTCCTGACAAACTCAGGATATTTGACAGGTATGGCTTTGCAACATTCGTAAGTGCGCCATAGTCTAATACTGTAGCATAATATATGCTCAGAAAATTACATATTGTAGAAGCACTTCAGCAGTAAGAAGGTTTAATTCGAGGGTTGGAAAGAAAAATGCCATGATTTTATTTTTTTTATTTCCTATAATAAATTAAAAAATAAATAATGGTGACTGGATCTGGCTGACAAGAGACAGGGTGTGAGATTGTTAAGATAGACATACATGGCAAACATTCATACAACCAGTTAATCTGCAAAAGCTCAACAGTTTTCTAGCATCCTCAATGGTCACAGCTACCAATCATTTCTGGCATATGAAAGCTGAAAATAGATGATCTTCACAAAGTTGTAGTAGAAACACTGAAAATAGATGATATTCTCAAAGTTACAGTAGAAACGTTAGAAAAATTTTTAAGGGCAAAATATCAATAGCAATTAACTTCAAAGGGGCAACTAATAAGTTTGCATGGTTTGAAACTAACATTAAATTAATCAACTTTGTTTGAAATATCCATAGAATACGTATTGCAATCAAATGGCTGTGTAAATTAATTTATCTTAAAGTGTTAGCGCTAAAAGTTTTTTTCCAGTAGGTTGATTGGCGATTGGGATAAAAATCTTGGAAACCATTTTTACCGTACATATACTGTACAATCTACAGCCAGACAAAAACATGTTCAATATAATATTAAAATAATCTTGAAAAAGACTATCCAAACATTGAAATTTAAGAATCTGAATTCCAACACACAGACAAGGCACTACCTGTAGAAGGGCATCTGGTGAATATTAAGATTAAAAAATAAGGCACTTCAGTACTGCATATTTGTGTTGAACATTCAAGTACAGTAATAGGATGAGAAAAGCAGCTTAGGAAATTAGGTCTTGAATGTTATCTCACCCATCACACACCCTAAACAACCTTTAACCCTTACAGGGGTGGTGTTATTTACCATTAATGAAAGAATATACTAATTTAAGACTGAACTGTATTTAAGTTAAATTAATAATGTATCCCCTTTCGCCCTCGACACAATGACCAACTCGGTTGTCCTCTTGATATATTTAGTCAAAACATCTTGAATAAAAAAGAATGCATATTAGGCCATCATTATTTACCTCTGAAGTTCATATGTTACGTACAGCACACATGTATCACAAGTGTATACAGTGTCAATGACTATGCATGGATATGCACACCAGTGCTATTGATATGGGTACACAAGCCATTACAGGGAAAATGCTCCCTTACCTTCCTTGCATCTTGGGTACTGTTATTATCCCTGGCCCACTTTATCCCCACCATAAAAGATATATTGCAGATGTCCATACTTATCCCCACAATAAAGGATATATATATTGCAAATGTCCATACTTGGCACCATGCCAAAACCTTTTCAATATAAAGCACTAGTGCACAAAGCCATACATAAATTCACGTACCTATACCTGGGCTGATAAACTCTGCCACATGAGGGGACTTCTTATAACCATATATCTGTGCTGTTGGGTTTGTCATGAATGTATCTCCCGCAAAATTTGAGCTATATATATTATGCTGCAGACCCAAAGGTTTCCATTTCAAGTACTTATTTCCCGAAAGAACGAACCTTAATCTTTGCTAAGAGAACATGTCATGAAGACCCAAAGCTTATGAAGTAATATTAAACCTTAATACTAGACATTGGTGAATGACCTTGTTGTGAGGTGATCATGTTATGTTTGTTAATGACTGAAATAAAAGAACACATTAGAGAGTACGTATAGCACAACAGTACTTTTGTCCACGTGCACGTGGATAATTACGGAGTAATATTTAACATTACAATTAAATACTATGCCAAAAATTACCTAATAGATAATATAAAAATCACATTAAAAATATAAAATCCGGTATTCGCATGGATGAATTTCATCCAGTCATGATCATCTCACATACAATAACAGTAAATAGTAACAATAAATACATTATTTCCTTTCATATATTTTCTATCTGAAACTTACAAACTAAATATGTAATATGAGCTATAATGACTACAGTATTTCCTTCATAGAAAATCATACAAGTATTCTCCCTGGTTTTAGGAAACGTAACATTTTGTATTTCTGTGTACAGACAATTTTCTGCAGATATAGTGAATGTAAAGATAGTGAAGAGAATCATGTCAACTTCCATTGCAGCTCTTTTGTCTGCTGATTCCATTTCAGCCTGGAGTACTTGTATCTATAACTTATTGCAAGTTGCTTTATTACAACTAACTGTACAAAATTCATGGGCGGTAATAAAGTGATCTAATGTAGCTGCAATTAGTCATCAATGTATCTTTTCACAAAGCTAAAGAAAAAGAACTATCATTAACCATTCATTTTGACCTCAAAATAACAATGCATAAATTGTATATTTTGTCATCAATATATATTTATATGTATATAACTTTGAAAAATGAGAATGCAGTTCTTTCGGCCTCTGCTTCACCTTGGTGTCTCTTTCTTTCAGTATTCCTGTACACAAAGTACTATCCATTTCTTTCAGTAAATGTGCACACATGAATATTAAATTACAGTGTCTGTTACACTTGCAAACTGGTAGCCTTAATTTTACAGCAGTAACGTCTCCCAACTTTTAAAGCGCTCTCAACAGTTTCTGATTGCAAATTTTTACAAGAACCTTCTGGCTTGCATAAAGGAATATGTTACACTAACTGTTTTTTCTTTTTAACCATAATACCAAAAAACAATTATGACAACATTACCAATACGTACTATGATCACCTGCACTTACAGGGGTAACTGCCTTAAACAAAATACAAGAATTACCTTTCAATAACTAAAGAAACTGGCTGCCACTGATATAGCTGAACCCTGCACAAAACTACTCTTTACCCAGTGAGTGTACTAAAAGGAAAAGTAAATTTCCAATGCTGAACATTTCAGCCCCCCAAAATTAATTTGAATGCTCTATACATGAGAACGTTAACAGGACATTCCCATCAATTTATGCTATTATCATAAGGCCTTTTTACAATTGCTGAATAAATATAGCAAAAGCTTTTTACAATCAAAGAATAAATCATAAAGGTTCCTATCTGGTTCAATAAGTGAAATACTCCACAAGTTATCAAGTTATGTTGTATCTGATACCATCTCAGTGACATGGTTGTCAGTATAACCAAAAAGACCCATTTGATACTTTTCTTTTTTCTTTTCTTTTGCTTTTATGGTAACAGTACTGTTTTTTTTTATCAAAATAGGTATTTTGGCCCAAATGTTTGTTACATGAAACATGGACTGTAAACAGTCCCTAGGAATTCCATAATTAATATTCTAGTAAAGAAATACGTATTGAACATGGCAACATATCAAGAATTACAATCAAGTAAAGTCTTTTATTCTCTTCTTCATAGAATGTAACTTTTCTTCATATTCTTTATCTAGAATATCTATAAATGCTACTGTAGTACAATAGAAGGAAATTAACAAAATCTCTTGTTTGTATTCAGAAACAACAGAATTCATGAAAAAATCTGTAATTTAATACATATGACTAATCCAAATTCAAATTTTGTTAAACTTCTATTAAATGAGAAAAATCAAAATACTCTACTGTACTACTGTGTGAGACTGCTTATTGAACAATTTCACAAGGATTATTGCTTTTTAAAAGGCTATAAACTTAAAAACAGTACAATAAAGTTATACAAGCTGATTCAACAGAAATATCAAATAAATATGTTCAGGAAGATATAAGTACAGTAGTATAAAACAGGTACACGTATCAGCTTTCCTGTATAGATATGAGGTGGTTTCATGATTGAGTCTCCTGCAAGAGATGCTGTATAAACACCACATACAAAAACACTACCATCAAAATTAAATATTGCATTCAGTTCCTTTAAAGGTGACAGAAGGAACTGTTGATAGTTTGGGTCTACACTTCCCTACTGGTACTGCAATACAGTAGTACATCATAGTGTAAGAGCAGTATATATAAAAAACATATCTTCATACTCCAATAAGAATTTAATAAAGCCATGCAGTTACCATATGAATGACCGGCTATAAATTACTCCCAAGACATTGGCATTGGAAATACTAAAGTTAAGAGCAAATGAACGCTTTGACAGAGAGCAGCAAATGTTAACATTCATTTCTGACTAGAGGAACCATAAGATAAAAAAACATTTTGGAAAATTTTGGTCCTACATTAAGTAATGCCAGCAATATAAAGCGCTAAAAAGGAACAATCTATAATTACTTAACATTCTATAAAATTATTTGGTTAATCTGACTATGCTCTGCATTTTATTTTGTATCTTACAAAATATTTTCCCATTATTGCTACTTTTAATTGAACTGAACTATGGTAATATTTCATGGGTTTCTTACCAATTGTAAAACTGTCTGATTTGTCACTGTGGTTTGTAATTTACAATAAAGTACAACATTGTATTCTTATACTGCATTTTATAAGTACTATGGATTTATTCTTTGCATTGTCAAATCTATGTGCATTAGCTGTGAGGTTCTGTACTCATTTTAATCCTAACTTTTCCCTTTCAGTAAAGACTGTGTAAGATACACATGACTGGCCATTTCATGGCAAATGTTTCAGAGGCACTAATGCTAGAAAAAGTAAACTCTCTTGGGTCATCATAGTCAATTAACATTCCATGGAAGATATCAGTAATTGACACCTTACAGTAAAAAAAATAAAAAATAAAAAACTGTACATCCAGCAGGTAGTTGGACTGAGCAATATATGGCACAAAATGACGATATACATGAGAGATTCTGACTAGATGTTATGATGAGACTTCCCTTCACCTCAAAGGGCTGTCGAAGCTTAATGTTTGGCTGATTATCTTTCTCTGTTGTATTTATATGTCGTATGACAAGCTTTGACAACCCAAATAATCTTGCTTGCCTCATTAAGGCTTTCACATTATGCCTAACATTCATACCTTAATACCGTATATGATACATTACAGTATACAATAATACATAACATTATATTACCTTTTCCTATGGCAACTGGAGGCATTCCAGTTTTCTATTCTACTGTTCTGCTGACTGAAGCATGGAAATTCTCTCTGGAGAATAAGATATGTTAAAATATAGGTTCCTCGAATAACTGCTTCAGAGGAATTTCCACACTTCATCAGTCAGACCTTAAAACTATAACGTACAGATTAATGATATAGTACAGTATAGCGTCAATACAGTAGCAAATCTGCTAGGTGAGTACAAATAATTATTAACTATAGATAACAAAATATTATTCTTAATATGAAAATGATATAACAGGGAAAATGTTATTATAAACATCTTATCACTATATTTAAGAGAGAAAAACTCTGTCAGATATGGAATCGAATATCATGAAAATGAAGAACCTCGCAGAGATCTCCTCGAACTCCGCACTAGCAATATCATATGATTGAGAGACAGCATAAGAAATAAATATCCTATTTTCCTCTCTATCTTTGAGATAACACTTTATTATAAAAGAAGAAAGTAGAGAACACATTTCGAGACCTGACATGAGATACCCTCAGAATATTTTAACTATCACGGGTGAGAAGTGGATCATGTGACAGCCCATGGCAAGTCATCACAGAAAGAGCTGGTCTACACCAGGCACTTAGTCGGCCACTATATCCTCCTATGTTTCTAACAACAAAAACAAGTAAATTTGTAAAAAGAAAAAGTAAAGTCTTAAAATATTTAGAGCACTGTAACTTTTATATCTCTAAAAAGCGACACGAATTGCACTTTCATCTATCTTGTACAACAGTACTGTAACTATAAATATTTTCATAAAATATTGTGTTTGCTGTGGCGAGATCTCAACAGTGATCCCAAATTAAGTCATGAACACTAAATTACATATTGGCAAGCATCATGAGTTTTGCAGATTGTTGCTTTGGACAACACTCAAGTCATCTTATCACTGGCTAGGAGTCAGTGGTCAGTACTAACGACGCAAGTAGCTTGTCGAAGTGTTCACAACCGAAAAAGGGTGGCAACAGCCAGGCAGTGCCTGAATGCCTAAAGTAAAATCCATGTTGGGCAGGGAGCCTCAGGAGGTTCATAGTGTCAACCCAGCCACCCTTCATCCGTCAGTTCTCCAATGGTAGAGTGACCAAGAATCCACCAAAATATACCAGAGAACTGACAATGGGAGATGGGCAACAGGAATGGCATCCGCAATGTTTATGTAATTAGTAGAGGTTCATTATGGTTGCCTGCCCATTGTAATGCATGAAACATTATTGCATACGGGCTTCCTGAAGCTGAGGCTGTGCTGCAGCTGCTGGGTAAGGAGACAGAGGTATTGTACCAGCAGCAGCTGCTGCAGCAGCAGTAGCTGCTTGGGGCAGAGGCCAAGAATAACCTGGAACAGCAGCTGCATACTGGGACATTGCAGAGGCTGGAAAAGAAAATCACAATATTATGAGTCTACAGATAGATTTAACATGCAATCAGAATAGAGTTGATCAATCTCCTTGTAATCATTCATATACTGTTATACAGTACAATGAAGTGTGCATACTACAATAAGAGTTGATTAACACTTTTTAATACTGTACATAATAATGTATTATTAAGAAATGTTTAGGAACTTGTTCACAATATTGATGTTGCAAGTTTGAGGGTGTAGGTATCCAGAGTTTGAAGGTTATCTACGTTAAGAAACACTAAGTTACAATGCCAGTGATTACAGGGTAAACAATGGATAAAATAATTACATTAGCTTTGATTAATAAGTGACATGTCAACTACAATTGAGTTAATCACAAAACTTGTTAGGGATCAAACTGGATTCTTTCTGATGGTCTCTCATCCCCCCTAGGGAGTTCCACCTACAGTGTGCTTTGCACGACATCATACCTCTAACCACCTTCACAAGGGTAGTGCCATTAGAATGCCATGTGTTGCAGTGTATTGTAGCCATTATTAAAGGTTGTTTGCAGCACACACTTTTTAGCCTTTCAATTTACCTCTGTTCTCACTCCTTTACTTCAATCTTGCTGCCATTCCACTCAACTGCATCTTTGTCTTGCTTTAATTTTCAACCAATACTACCAGCCCAGCTTATTCAATTTTTATCTACCTCATTTCCGCACTGGTCATTCCAGAGCCTTTGAGACACCTTATGAAACCATGGCTGTTGAGAGCCATTTCAGGCTCCAGGGTAATAAACATCATGGGCCACCATCGCATTTTAGGCAGCATACAGGCTTTAATTACCTGGTAATAAAACATACTGACAAAGAATAGCAAAACAGATACTTTTTTTATGCTTATTTAACTACAGTATTTATTTGCTAATAATAATATCTAAAATATTATTTACAAACCACATCCTTGGGGAACTAGCCTGTGCATATACCCATCCCTCTCATCAGGCCTATGACACTAGAAATGGTAAGTGTCGTTGCAAAGACTCTACCTACAATCTCAATTCAACTATGATGTGGTGTGGTGTTAAGTCATTCCAAAAGAGCAACAATTTTACAGTTACTAACTACAATGAGGAAAATGGCACAAAATAACTGAGAATGACTCGCCAAGTCAGCTACTACAATTTTGAAGTTATAAACGCCAAACCATCCTGCAATTTTCAGTTATGAAAAATCACTGCAATTCTTAATCAACACTTGAATAAATATGAACAATTCATTATGAAAATACCTGACTATTCATTTATCAACCTAAAGAAATTTCTCTAGCTCGTTCTAAAAGTACAGCATAGTGACTTACTATCGACTATTGTTGGTGCACCAGTTGATTGTCTACACCTACAAAGCATACACAATATTTCTAGAATAGTAATCAGCAGTCATCCAAAATTGCTCTAAAGCTTTAACCTAAAAGTGCCATGTTCCAATATGTGTAAGAATAATCAAGCGTTTTTATATAGAAGAAAAAGCTTTAATTGCAATGGCACTTCTCACCAGGTCAACCAAAATATGGTGGCATGGGCATCCTCTCAGTCAAGTTGTTCTTTTAGTAAAGTTTATTGCTGTGCTTCACCCTCACGCTGTAAACTATTCAGTCAAACTCAAGCACATTGTCAATGAATTCACTATTGAACTTGTATAAAAGCAAGCAGAGGAGCATCAATGCTAAGAGAGTAAACATCATTAAGAATCTAAGGGAGAAAAAAACGTTATGACCGCGTAGGGGAATTTCTCACTACCACATACGCCAAGGAGCCGTACCTGCAGAGACTGCGGCAGCGTAGGGCTCCATGCCTGTTGCAGCGGCAGCCGCAGTTTGATAAGTACCTGGATAGGCAGCTGCAGCACTAGTATAATCAAAGTACGCCTGTTGACTCGCAGCTGTCAAAGCAGCGGCGGCGTTCAAAGGTGTGTGCGTGATGGGCACCAGTCCAGCAGCAGTTGGAATGTATCCAGAGTGAGGATGGTACAAGTAATTACTGGCTGGATGAATCCTGTCGGGGAGGAAAAAAAAGAAATTAAGGACATTAACGAACATGTACATTGGAGGAGAAACATAGATGGTGCAAGAATCTGCATCGTGCAATTTGTTATACTGCAATTTGTTCCGCTAACAGAGTTAGTTCTAGGTTACTGGACTTGGGTCTGACTTGCTTTGTTCACAACGCCATACAGGAGGTCTTCTGCATAAGGCCTACGTTCTATCAGAGGCAATGGAAGTACAAGAAGCAAATGACTTTCTTCTTGAATCACTTGACTCATATGGTATCTAGAAAAAGACAAGAGAGTACCCTCTCTGGTAATCTTTTGCACAGCCCCTGATAATACGGTAGTACATTAAACTGTGTGTGTGTTTTACACTTTGTACTTCAAGCCACTGAATAATGAACTACAACTGAAGACTTGAATGCTCTGCAATGCCTTCTTGACGTGACAAACTTTGCTTCGTATTAATGCATTTTAACCAAGAATCTCTCTCTCTCTCTCTCTCTCTCTCTGAAAGAGTTGACACACACGACGATGTGCCATGCACTTCTACCGTAATTCATGCATTTACAACACTCTGGGTCTCTCATCCAAAACTCAAGCCCCGAAACAGGTGTTTCCCGCCGCGCACAACTCGACGTCAGCATTATTAGCAGCCAATAACAACCCCCTGACAAGTGGTGCCAAGATATTCGTCAAATTCTGATTGGCTGGCGACAAGAGTCGACACTGTGTTCTGCTGCGTGTCTGCAGTAATCACCTTCCGTGATAGTCTGGAAATTCGTGTATCTATAAGTTATTCAAGGGAAGCCCCGGGTAGGGGAAGGGGTGTCCCGGGTGGTCTCCCAATGAGAAGCTTTGACGTCAGAGCTTTGCCACAAATGTCCAATTCATTTGGGGTATAAAGTGAACTGGTTTATACGAAAAGTACAGCAAAAAGACTACGAAGACTCTCTCTCTCTCTCTCTCCTCTCTCTCTCTCTTCTCCTGTTAAGAATGCTTAATTACTAATTATGAAGACCGCAACGAACCTCATCGTTAAATTAACGAATGTCAAACACAAAATCTCTCTCTCTCTCTCTGTGTGTGTGTGTGTGTGTGTGTGTGTGTGTGTGTCGAAGTTAGGAAGGATTGTATAAGAGCGAACAATAAACGAGAACAATAAAAACCACACACTTAAAGACCAACTAATTTAAAACTTTGTAAAAACGCTTTCAAGATATCTCTGGATCCCCTTACCTAACCCTCCCCCCCAACACCCCCTCCCTCTTTCCCCACAACACCCAGTAAAGCAAGGAGGGCTTAAAACGGCGGCGGCGGCGGGCCACTGCCATGCTCTACTACATGATCAACGCCGTCATGCAAAATTCAGCATCAGCTGACGAGGTGCCCCGGCAACCTTCGCTCGTCACGCAACGAGATCGTTTCCTTCCCTCGCGCTATGCTATGCCTGTCACTGTGCCTGCGCCACCACCACCACCTCCTCCTCCTCCTCCCCTCCCCTCCTCCTCCTCCTCCTCCTCCTCCTCCTCCTCCTCCTCCTCCTATTCACTTACGCACGTTTCCAGACCCTTTTGTCCCGTGTTTACCTTCTTATTAAGATAATTCTCGCCTTCGCTACTGATTCCCTCCCACGTATTGATGGTTCTTCTTCTTCTTCTTCTTCTTCTTCTTCTTCTTCTTCTTCTTCTTCTTCTTCTTCAGTTCAAACAGAATCGCCGTGAACATTCTTGTTTGTTTTCGCAGTCTTTCTCGTGCTTCCGCCAAGGAGAAAATCCTCTGTAAAGCACACACACATTTGTTTCTCCATTCGTTCCTAAACAACACAAGCTGGGCGCTGTTTGTCGTCACCGCAAACAATTATTGTCAATAGATTTTAATGGTATAATATTCCCCCGTTACTACGAAGGATGTTTGTATAAAGAATGAACTTGTTATCTATCTAGTATATCCTTCTTTCCCTTCTCTTGTTAGCGGAGATCTCACACCGGTATGTTGCATAACATTTCCGTTTCCGCAAAAGAAAAAAAAAATTCCATTCTCTCTCTCTCTCTCTCTCTCTCTCTCTCTCTCTCTCTCTCTCTCTCTCTCTCTCTATCTATATATATATATATATATATATATATTATATATATATATATATATATACGCAAATATATATATATGCACACACACACTCTCAGCGGTAGGGGCATGCAACTCCGCGGCAAATCACTCTAAGCGTTCATAGATATTTAATTAACCTAGATGGCAATAGATTATTCACTATGTGAACACAGCACAGACCAGCCCGTTCCTCCTACTTAACAGAGGATTAGGGAGGCAAACAACGTTCGCGTTAACAGTAACGAGTAGTGGTGAAATTTTACCACACTTGTTTATCTGCCAGACTTGCCCGCGATTCACTTAAAAACTAAAAACATACTCGATCATCCACGCAAATGCGAGTCGAGATACGGCAGTACGCGAGCGCTCTCGTCCGCGCGCAGTATCGTTGCGTGTAATGCTAGTCATTATTAACTATTAAAACCTATCACTGACCACCTTTTCCCGTCAGTGACTCCTCCATGACACTCTTTCGACAGATATCCGCGAACGAGGAACCTTTTCTTCTTCTTTTTTTCCTTTACGACGCTTGTTCTGTTAATAGACCTTTCACAGAGGATTGCCCGTCGATTCATCCAAGGTCAAATTACACGCTAACCTGGGGTCAAGTCACACATACTTCGTCCTCAATTATATGTACATTAAAATTCTTTCTTCTTCGGTGATGGATGCATGAATGGGTGGACAGGTGAGTGGGATAGACCACAATTAAGGGTCTGTTAAAAGCATTACATATATGCAAGCATTGTGACTATTACAATTTCATGAATATATATATATATATATATATATATATATTATCATATATTAATAATAATCTATCAAAATGTGTGAATATACTAGAGAAGACGGCCTTATAACACAGTCCACTGAAAATATACAGACACGAAGCCAAACGAGAGTTATTAATTTCAATCTTAAAAAAAAAAATCCCTTAAAACTTGGAAAAAATCAGAAAAGATCCTTCTAGATAAAGAATGGACAACACCACACGAAAAGGGTCTTCTTACCTTCTTACATTATCTACACAACGAAAGGAAAAGCTTCAACTATCCTGCAACATCTTAACATCTACAACAATGACTCATTTGCAACATCTATAGCAGTGACTTTTTACTAACCTAGGGTCACCTAATCGGAAATTACACTGTCGAATAGAAACTACTGACAGACATATCAGAGTTATTATTCTTTGATAACAAAGGCTAAAAAAATATTATATATATATTTGGCAGATCACTGCTGTAAAATGGATAATGAGAGAGAGAGAGAGAGAGAGAGAGAGAGAGAGAGAGAGAGAGAGAGAGAGAGAGAGAGAGAGAGCAGTGAAGCGTTGGTGAGGCCATTCTCTGAACATGAGGCTACGAGACACAGGCAAATCGCCCTGACCCTTCGGGGCGTGATTTAATCCCACTGGGAAGGGATTACAAGTTACCAGGGGCACGTGCCTTAACAGCGTGACACAGAATGACATAGCGGTACGTAAAAGAACGCTGTGGGAGAGAGAGAGAGAGAGAGAGAGAGAGAGAGAGAGAGAGAGAGAGAGAGGCAAATTCCTCATTCTTCCTTGAACACGTTCCAAAAAGGACAAACTCATCTTCTACCTCTTAAAAAGGTGACACTGGGTGGAGGAGAGAGAGAGAGAGAGAGAGAGAGAGAGAGAGAGAGAGAGAGAGAGAGCCAACTAAAACAATACTCTGGATATGAATACCGGTGACTCTTCATTGGAGATATTCGAAAGCCGTAGAGTTTTCTTAATTCTTCATTGCTTGTTGAATAGATATAGTCACGACGACGCACTGCTCGTCGATACAACGAAGAAAACGCTTCGAGATTGAACTGTGTTAACTGACGACACAAGAAGAAGAAGAAGAAAAAGAGACTTTCAAGAAACCAGATTTAGGGTAAACTCGTTCACCGCAGAAAGTAAGGCCTGAACGTCACGCTCTCGTGGACCGTTCCGAAGCCGTTCGCATAACCGCCGAACGCGGAGGGCTTAATAAACGTTTACACTCATAAAGTGTCCGGCACGAATTCGTGATAGGGGAACAGACGCAGAGAACAGTTCAAGCAGAAAGTGCAGAGTTGCCACGAATCACTCACTGGGACTGAATACTGTAATGCTCTAGGCGTATAAGAAAGCTTATCAATATAAGGAGAAAGCAGTAGTAGATGATGAGATGGTGCGTAGCCTACTGTAAGCAAAGAGGAATTCACGAAATAAACATGTATAAAAATAGATATTAGCTATCTCGTTATGTACAAATTAGAACGGCTGATCCAAAAATAATATTTCAAGGAGTGTATATATAGCAGATGAAAAGAGGGGAATGGCTAATAATATGTTTAAATTATATATATGTATGTATATATATATATATATATATATATATATATATATATATATATATAATATATATATATATATATAAATATAATATATAAATATATATATATATATATATATATATATATATATATATATATATATATATATATATATATATATATATATACAGAAGCAATCACGGGAAATATCGACCCACTCATCCTTTGCCCGTCTCCCACTGCGGAGTCCCGCAAGTCAACTTGACTCAATAATGAATTAATCACCTGTCAAGAGACCTATTAGGTCCCACGAATGAAGTCGATACAGAAGAGAATATGAAGCATATGGCCCACCTATCGAGGATATTCGAAGATATTTTAGGATGAGGTTGTAAGACACGTCATGATATCCATCATGGCTGTAACCAACCACCCTCGTCTCGCAATTTATAACCGTCCCTCTCGCTCGTGAGGCGAGTGTCATGGCCACTAGAGGAGGGGAAAGAAGGGTGAGAGGTAGAGGGTGGTTATATAGTTAAGACACGTACAACGCCTGAACATCGAAAGCGAAAGAACGAATCTTGTAACCATTTACAATGTCTAGTTCTCTTCACGTGAGCGCAGAGAAAGAACGAATCTTGTACCCATTTACAATGTCTAGTTCTACAATTATTTTGTTTATGTTTTCATACAATCATTTTGTTTGTTTCCACTCTCCGGCTGTTTTACGGTTTATGTTTATTCATCCTATTTATTTGTTATTCTCATCTCGTTTTTTAAACGAATAAGCATACTGGGCTTTAAAAGTGGTTCCACGGAATGGTTGAGGCTCAATTCAATAATAATAATAATAATAATAATAATAATAATAATAATAATAATAATAATAATAATAATAATAATAATAATAATAATAATACTTAACCTATCCTCCTCCAGCCTCCACAACAATAACTAAAATTCGTATTTATATTAGAATTCAGAGGAAATATGGTATTATTTAGTAGATGATATATGAAACACAAGAAGTTTTAAGCACCTCATAGGCGTGGTCGATATGGTGTTGGCGTACCACCTCGGTGGCCGCGAGTTCGATTGAGGTGTGAGAGATGTGTATTTCTGGTGATAGAAGTTCACTCTCGACGTGGTTCGGAAGTCACGTAAAGCCGTTGGTCCCGTTGCCGAATAACCACTGGTTCCATGCAACGTAAAAACACCATACAAACAAGAAGTTTTATTTTTAAGCTGTAAACCCTAATGAACAGTCTAAAACTATAAACCCACAAAGAACTCAAAAAAGAAATCAGCCTGCATAGATAGACAAGTCCTAGAAAAGGTGATAAATGAATAAATATGAGGGAACGGAAAATAAAAAGAAACCAATACACCTGAATCAAGGGGACGTCAGCAAAAAGAAGGAATGACTTTGCTCATCTCCTTTAGAACATTTTGGAGATCAGGGGATTTTGCAACCTGACTAGGTAAACTATTCCACATTTTAGCTGTAACAGAAATAAAAGACATGGCGAACCGGGTTTTTGACTGAAGGACTGTGTTTGCCTACATGAATGACATAAGGGGCCTGCCAAAATCACATACGACATATGCAAATATGTGCACCTCCCAAAATGTAATTACTTATAAGTATATATAAGTATATGTATGTATATATAGCTATATATATATATATATATATATATATATATATATATATATATATATATAATATATATATACACCCGAGGACGTGTATAGCTAAAGGCATTCAACTTTAACTTTGTTTTTAATAAATTTAAAAAACTTTCATGTGATCACGCTATGGATGAGGTACAAGAAGGACAGAATTCTAATCCCAGCTATGGACGGGGCAATATTGCCATGATTCAATGAAAAACAATTAAACCTACGCTGAATTATTGTAACTAAAAGCCAATCTAATTGAGTGTGTGCAACCAGGGATGATGGGGAGAGTAGCACCTACTATAACTACAAACCACTGATGCTACCCCCGCAATTATGGTATATAAAATATAAATTCACGTCCGAAAGCCTCACCAAGATCTCAACACAGACGCTCATCAATAGCCCGTCACTTTCCTGTCTTATACCAATTACCTCTTTCCATCTACTGCCCTTTTTATTCAACATTCTCCGTCTCCGTCATCATCGCAATTTTTCACGTTTCATTCCATCTTTCTCCTCAGAACTACGAATGAAGACAATGTTTTTTTCAAATTCATCATCTGTTTGGTATTATTTTACTCAGCCAAACCGCTCAACATTACATCATTTTGAAAACAAGAGAAAAATATATTGAGGCAACACAGGTATACGAGTAATGTGTAGGTGTAGGTATATATATAATATATATTATATGATATATATATTATATATATATATCTATAATATTATATATATATATATTTATGTATTAGATTTACAAATAGATTTCCAATAATAGCCTAATAGAAGTTTCTTGGTAATCAATCAACAAGAATTATATGTATATATATTATATATATGCACACTGTAAACGACAAACAGAAGGTACGTGCGCTCAAAATAATCGAAGATCATCGTTTGGCAACATCGATACATTACAGACGCATTACGCGAATAACCTACATAACGATTGGACATAAAACTGCCTCTGTAAGTCATTGGGTAAACGATATTACGTAATATTTCCCGCAAACGCGCTTTCAAAGGACGATATATTGCCATTAACCCTTAAACTTCATATTTACGAGGCTACTTAAGAGGAGGACTGGGGGGAGGGGTTGAGAAAGCAAAAGAGAAGAAAAAAGGACTTCTTGAGGGTGCCAAGAAGATCATGGCACTAAGTTTCTTTCTTTAATCTGTTTGTCGATAGGCATCGTTTATTCATTCACTGCCACAGCAGCCACCACTTACGTCTGACCTTTATACCTGTCCCTGCAATACTTGGTTCTCTGAACAGGCTTTTTTATATATATATTTTTAACATATTCTGAACCTTTCCGAGCCAAATTACCCGTAACACATACTTTACCCGATGGTTATCCGCATTTAGTAGAAATAATGAAAGGAGTTCAATATTTTGCACTTCCTGATACGACTTTGGGGACAAACAAAATATATAAAAAATGTTTCCCTGACCCAACATTTTCTAAGAGCAAGGATTACTCAACAATTTTTGGCTTCTCTTGAGTATTTGCTGACGGGCATGACCTATAGCTAGCTATCTGCCAACTATCTCCCCTCATCTAGACACATACGTTCAAACTTCCTCTTGGCTACGATTTTTTACTCCAAGACCCACAACTCTTTCTACACTCCTACTCTACAGATAATTTCTAAAGCACTTACTCCACGCGTTCTACAGGTTTTACGTAAACAGTAGCTAGATTCACATCAACCGTGCAAGCTCATGTCTAAGCAAGTCCCTTACGACGTTCGTGATTGGCTGTTGATAAGCCAATCACAGGGCTGGAAACTCTCAATCTTTAAAGAGGGTTCAAAAGGCAGGATGTCATGTCCACCTCCCCTGAGGTATACTTCTTTCAAAAGTATCCCTCAGGAGAGGTGTGAACTCTCTCGAGAGACTGAGTAACCAGCCCTATGATTGGCCTTATCAACGGCAATCAGGAGAGTCGTAAGGGACGGGCCCTACACATCAGATGCACGGTTGATGAGAATCTACTATAACATGCCGTGTCCTAAACTTTGGGGCTTTCTCAAACTCTCTCTCGTGTGCTAGTACCGCTCTGGAAGCGTTGAAATTTACTTGGTCTACACTTTGAAAACAATTCAGCCCAGATTAACATAAAAGAAACTGCTTCAGGGTAAATGTTTAAACGCTAGAGCTCCCATCCCGCCAAAAAAATTATAAATAGTACAGGGGTCAGTGGCGAGACAGGCTGGCCCCGGCATTGAGGACGGTGATCTAATCGTGGAATTGATTACCCAAAGGCTGTAAATATCACACGGACAAAATTTACGAATACACACAGTTATTAAAAATGATATATAGGTCGCGCAAGCCAGAGGTCGCAAGAATGCAGTCAAATTAAACCTAAACAAAGCTCAACGAATTTCCAGCCATCCTAAACAGAACAGAACAAGAGAGAGAGAGAGAAAAAAGCAGAGAAAGTGAATCAAGTCAAGTCCACAAAACCTGATTTTTTTTGTTTGTCTCCGTCGGAAAACAAATGCCATTAGTAGTCAGTTTGCAGACATCGAGACTCCGCTGTAAACAAACCAGTAACCACTCATACCAATATATCATCACTCACGGAACAACACTTCCGAAACGCTGCTGCTACTTCGCTCTGTTATTGCCCTCGAAACATCCGTGCTCTTAGACGACGATGTTTGTCTTTTAGGGAATGTGAACCCCCCCCCCCCCCCAACCCAGCCCCTCCCTTCCTAGACAAAACCTCTCTTCTGATTACCTCCTGTTTAATCAGCCATTTAGGTGGGTCTTTGACTCTGTCTCTTCCAGCCCCTTGGTTCTTCACGTAGATGGTGGCAAAGTGGAGTCAATACCAATTTCTCACTTCCCCTCACCCTAACCCCTGCCTTCTCCATCCTCCCCTCACCCCCCGACCCAACAACACCACCCCACACCAGCATAGGAGGAGTCACATGAGCACACAGCCATCACCATTTGGTCGGAAATGCTCAAGTGAACCGTCAACAAAAGCAGCCTTACAGCGAGTCTCCGATTCGTCCATTAATTCCTCCCGAAACCGCATGATTGTTCACCTTCCTGTCGAATTAGGTAGCGAGAGTCATTTCTCTCTCTCTCTCTCTCTCTCTCCTTTTACTTCTTCCCATGTTCGCCTATCTGGCAATACCGTTTCTATGCATAATAAAGGAAGTAACCATTACTTGCAGATAACATATACGCACAGGCTTTTTATAAAGATCTCGCTACCTCCGCCCACAGTCACCACGAAAAAAACGTCACCTGAGGTCATGTCGAAAAGGACATTCTTGTAAAAGCTAAATATCTCCATCGACAAAGTGAGTGCAATGAATAATATTATAGACAAGAAAATAGTGTTCGCTATAGAGACCAGGATAAAACATGACAATAATTCATTCCGAGGCGTTTTTTTGTTTTTTTTCTGGGGGGGAGGGGCAATTTTTTTAAAATTACCAAATGAAGCCCAAAGGAAAAAAAAAAAAGCGTTCAGCTACGAAAGACAAATGGTGCACTGAGTGGCATTTGCCGGCGCACGATATATACGTCCCCAGGGGCAATAAATAAAGGCCGCTAAGAGAAACCGTACGAGAAAACATTAATAAAAGAGAACTTCGCATGTGGAACAGGCATA
>NC_087211.1:53628869-53683321 GCF_015104395.2 Macrobrachium nipponense
ATTATTATTCGAATGGAATAATCCACGTGGACTGATTATTATCACTGTTGCAATTACCGTTATCACTATAATAAATCAGCAATAAACCAACCATAAGTGACAAACGTCGGAATATAAATGAATAAATAGAGACTGGAATAAAATATTCAGTAGCTAATCCCAAACCGCATTTCTAACGGAGTCAAACGCAAAAGAAGAGTAAAAAATAAATAAATAAATAAATAAATAAATAAATCACAAAAAGGAAGGGCTTAAATGAGAGTAAAATCAGAGCATTTTAGCTCGACGCGGCTGACCAATCGCAGCAGGCGATTGATCTGGCTCGGAAAGCATCCCAGCCAACCAGAGCGTCGATCTCCGCCCTCTATCGACCAATGGGAGCCCCCGGCCAATGTAAACCTAGCACGTCAGCCAATGAGATCGCTCAGACGATTAGGAGTATATTCCCTCTCCTTCATGATCCAAGACGAATTCGCTGAGCGAAGGGGACTTGAACGCGCGTTCAGACCTCCCCTTCCCCCTTCCACACAAGATTTCCACTTCTAAAATCAGGAAATGGGGACGGGCAAAAGCTCAAATCTGATTAATGGCTGCCGCGTCCTTGGGGAAGGCGATTTGCGAGAATGCATTATTATACACGGCATAAATACGAATCACGTCCGCCTCGCTCGGATACCGTTGTCAAAACACTTTAAATCAAGCATAATGAAATTCCTCTCTCTCTCTCTCTCTCTCTCTCTCTCTCTCTCTCTCTCTCTCTCTCTCTCTCTTCAAATTATGTAAACAAGGCCGATAGCAAAATACATATATACATATATAGATTATACATGTATTACTTATAAATACATATAGAAATCTGTGTATATCACCCTATAAAATTACGAAAATGACACGTCAAATGTATTTAATATTACCAAAATATATCTCGAAGCCTTTGTCATTACCCAGAGAGATGACATCTCCAGAGCTATAACGCCTGTCTCTTCAAGGACCAAGCCCTAAGGGGCACTTGTAACATAACGCAACAGCCTGATTCAAGCGGTAATTGGTGACCGTGAACGAGGTAATTTGAGAGAGAGAGAGAGAGAGAGAGAGAGAGAGAGAGAGAGAGAGAGAGAATTTGCAAAGACAAAACTTTGGGGAAAAACTCTAGCGCCAAAAAAAATACATGGTGAAAATTAGGCGAAATTACATCTCAAAAACGGTGGGGGGGAAAAAATAAGAAAAAAATGGCTAAATTGAAATACGGGAAGAAAAAAAAACTATAATGACCACGACTCACACCGGTAAAGATCCTAAAACACGTGGAAAAGACACCGGCTGCCAAATTGCTATACTGTTTAAAAAAACACACACACGCACAAATATACGACATAAGTGCGGATGCCTTTTGTCGGGAGTTATGCCGACGATCCTACGCAATAAAATGCGCCTAGCCTTAAGAGCCAAACAAAAGACGACCCAGAGGAGAAAAGGAAATAAAAAAAATTCTTCTTCTTCTTCAATCGGCATACGACCGGGTATAAGATGTCTCGTAGCACTGAGCTCTCGACAAAAGACTGCTGCTAAATTTGCCCAACAGTATAGCCGCATGATCAGCTGAGAGAGAGAGAGAGAGAGAGAGAGAGAGAGAGAGAGAATGCTCCTCGGATCGCACAAATCCCAAACAGCATTTTCTGCATCGTGATTGTGTGATGGTAGGCAATTCGGAAGCCTACACCAAATGTGCTACAACATTCTTTGATACCGTATACACCAAATACATTGTCATACTGTATGCTCTGATTATCCGACTTAAAATACACTAATCTATGTATGTGTAGCAGTGTTTTTTTTTAAATTTATCTTAGTTGTATTTCAAACAGAGATCCTTCACATTCACAACTGATCCCTGAGAGCAACCAGATTCGTTGAACTGCAGCACCAATATGGCATAAGATTCGTTGAACTGCAGCACCAATATGGCATAAATGTGCTTCCTCGTTGTCGACCTTCTCAGTTCCAGAGGTCCTTTGCTCCTTACACTGTGGAAGAGCCTCCCTGAGGATGAAGCCGTGCAATTGCAACTTCAGACATTCAAGCGAAGATGCAATGCATTCCTATACCCTAATTCAATTCTCCTTGCGTTTTAATACGTTTTTACCTATTTCTAAATTTACTTTTTTTTTTCTTTTTGAATAAGTGAGATCTTTCTATGTTACCCTTTATACTTCCTCTTAATTCTTCCTAACGAACCCCATATAATAATAATAATAATAATAATAATAATAATAATAATAATAATAATAATAATAATAATTAGTAAAAATCACTCGGTTGCTATCTCCTCTATGTTCCAGTACGTGTACAGCTATTTACCTATGGATCCTTCTTCGAGTACAAATACTGAGGGTACCTAGGTCCGAAATTCGGGAACGGTACGTAACGTCCAGCCTCGGTCCTCTCTTATATTACCGCCTCTTCTGACTGGCAAAAGGACGATGAAACACCCGCCGAAGCTAATGGCTTTAGAGGTGGCGGTGCTCAAACCGAACCTGCAATGAATTCCATTTGCACCCAACTGAAATCTCGGAATTCAAGCATTCAAAACTGGCCGTTGCAATCATTTGACTTAATTTTATTTATTTATCTATTTATTTACTTGTTGAGGATGAAGTCAAAAACCGCACATTCTGTGCCTGAACCGGGAATTCAAGAGAGAGAGAGAGAGAGAGAGAGAGAGAGAGAGAGAGAGAGAGAGAGAGAGAGATTACGCTAAACGAGGAGCATTAATCAATAACGTATCATTACCAGCCTTATCTCCCCTCCATCAACGTAACAGCCCCCAAATGCTTTATGTATGTAGTATATCTTTTACATCAATGGCCCTTTATTCCCCTATATATACAAGACGCTATAGGACAATAAAGCGACGGCAGACTACTACTATACTACTACTACTCGTCCTCCTCCTCCTATCAGCTGCCGATGATGATGATAATCGCTATCGGTTATATTTATAAATGAAATAAAAAAAAAAAAATTGCCACCTTCAGACGAACACCAACGTCCGTCACCTTGGCACTGGTCACAGAGAGTATCATTTCTCGTCGGTGGTGAGATGCATGTGATAGCAACTGCTCCTCTTTCGATGGGGGGGGTTACGACAGGGGTTGGGTGGGTAAGATTGGGTTGGGGAGAGAGAGATTTTTAGAGAGAGCGAGGAGAGAGAGGTTACGGCCAGCAACTGCATCGCTCGATGCTTTCAGCCATTTGTATAACATATATATAAATATGAGAGAGAGAGAAGAGAGACCGCTGTAATTTCACCTCACTGAACTACCATATTCTCTCTCTCTCTCTCTCTCATTCTTATTCTTCCCCTAATCCCAGCGAGTGCCACAGAGCTGGCATACCCTCAAGGCCTCGTCTTGGGCAGTGCCAACACTTACCAACAGCCCGTGTATCACTTATTGCTATAGTCGCCTATTCACTTTCGGTTTTTCATCCATCCCCTTCGTCGTATAAATTTCGAAGTAACAAAAATGTATATAAATAGGTATACTTGAGTTGCTTGGACGCGCGCACGCACGCTCATAACTAAGCAAGCACTTCTATACCGCTTAGAACTGTGAAGATATCTGCGTGTGACTACTAAGGTCACCGGTTACAAAGGACATACCCTGCTTCGACGCGCATGCGCGGACTCTTATTAATATAATCTAAGTAAGTGTTGATGCACAAATGTATACTAGGAAGTGTTGAGGTATAAATGTATAGTTTCATCAAAAGGCTCAGAATATATCCCCCACTTCTCAGTCACTCGAGTGCTGCGTCACTTTCCTTTGCTATAATAATAATAAAAAAAAAAGGCGCATGATAGAGAAACGCTAAAGAAAGGCAAAGTTCCCTTTCATTTGCATAAGGCCGCGTGATACGGACCAAAGTCCGGACTTTCTGAACTTCCATATCGTTTTTATTGTCTTGAATTACAGGCTTCTTTCTCAAAGGACTTCGTGATGGAGCATTTACACGCTCTGATTTTTCACTTTTACTCTCGACTCTTATTTTATTTCTAAACGGTAGTCTACAGGTGTGGCTTACGGCTTAGTTGAACCCTTTTACATCCTCCAATAATAATAATAATAATAATAATAATAATAATAATAATAATAATAATAATAATTTGACTGACTTTTCAATATTTCAAATCGCTGGGTAATCAAACAGAAACACCAGTTATAGATTCAAATAAGGCTGAAGAAACAAGACTGGAGAGAGAGAGAGAGAGAGAGAGAGAGAGAGAGAGAGAGAGAGAGAGAGAGAGAGAGAGAGAGAGAGAGAGAGAGGCTCCATTTACATTGGAAAATATCCAATGGGTATAACCTTGCATATACTCTAAAGATCGCCGTTTACATTTAAAGCATTCTGCAGGCATACCCATAAATTTAATCCTGCAGGCATACCCCTAAATATAATGCTGCAAGCATACCCATAAATTTAATGCTGCAGGCATACCCCCAAATCTAATCCTGCAGGCATACCCATAAATCTAATCCTGCAAGCATACCCCTAAAATTCTGCAGGCATGCATAGCACTAAATCTAATCCTGCAGCCATACCCCTAAATCTAATCCTGCAGGCATACCCCTAAATCTAATCCTGCCAGCATACCCCTAAATTAACTGAAAGGTCACCTATTTTTTTCTTTTTTATTCTAACCATCATATAGACATACTTCGTCAGAGTATATTAGTGCCATTTCGAAATCAGCGTCTTAAAAGACGTGAAACCGAAGGCATATTCCTCTCCGGCAGGAGAGGTGACACGGACGAGCCGACGACGCTATAGCACACAGACACACACATGCTGCCGAGTCATGTCCTCGATCCCGAGGAGTCCACGAAGACATGCCCCTCCAATTCGACTCCGTGACGTATAGGCTCCGCGGAGCATCTTTCTGGGTAAAGCTACCACTAGGTTGCTCCACTACCAGGTTGCCACCAGTTTCTTACAATCATTTTTTTATACTTTCTTACACTCATTTTTTATAATGTTGTTATTTTGTTCTAAAGGGTCCACAATAATACAAAGTGTTAGGAATCCGTGTATCATTTTTAAGATTTTACAAAAAGCTTTCGAACCCTTCCCTGGGTTCATCTTCAGTCAAAAAAAAAAAAAAAAAAAAAAAAAAATGTTATTGTTGTCTGTACAATCTACGGAGACGTACGAAAGAGGACATTGAAATGACAGTAAACTGGAGAATAAATAGGAGAATAAGTAATAAACAAAAAAAGGGAACTGTGATAATAAAAGGTAAATGTGGCAGCCTGTAGTTCGAAAAAGTTCTACTTGAAAAAAGTAACACATAGTTGAGGAACATACGTAGAGAGAGAGAGAGAGAGAGAGAGAGAGAAGAGATTGATGGTGTTTTTACTGCCCGGAACCGGTTGGTAATGCAGCAACGGGACCAACGGCTTTTACGTGACTTCCGAACCACGTCGAGAGCGAACTTTTATCACTAGAAATACACATCTCTAACCCGTCAATGGAGTGCCCGAGAATCGAACTCGTGGCCACCGAGGTGGCAGGTCAAGACCATACCGGTCACGCCACTGAGGCGCTGAGAGAGAGAGAGAGAGAGAGAGAGAGAGAGAGAGAGAGAGAGGAGGTCTCTGCGTGAGCATAAAACCACGCTAAAACAAGCAGAGAGACAAACAAAGAGACATGCTTAGCAAAGACACTTCAGGAATTTCCACAGCCATTTTTTCCTTCAAATGATCTCTTGCTTTCAACCTACTGCTCATCAAGCTTGATGCCTCTGCCAAAATCAACGGCCCCATGACCATCATCAATCCACAATGAGGTCTGACAGAGAGAGAGAGAGGAGAGAGAGAGAGAGAGAGAGAGAGAGAGAGAGAGAGAGAGAGAGAGAGCTTACTTATATAGACGAAGATCTGACCAGACTATAGGGAATAAAGAGTTACAAGGAACTTACAAGGATTGGGACGTCTCAAAGACTTACTATTTTAGTCCATCCGAGGAGACATCTTGTGCTCACTTGTCTCTAGGAGCGGTTTTCACTGCTCATTCACAGTGTCTCTCCTAATGATTCTGTCTAGCTTTCTTTTAAACTCTTCCACACTGCTGGTGTTTACAACTTCTTTCTGGTGGCAGTTTATTCCATGTGTCACATATCTTGTATGCGAGTTAGTTCCCACAATAGGACGTGTTGTATCTCTTCAGTTCTAGTTTCAATCCATTATTTCTTGTCTGGTTTTCGTTTAATGTGAAGAGGTTACCGTCTACTTTTGTTATGCCTCTTGTATTTTGAATGCTTCTATTAGCTGTCCTCGCAGTCGTCGTATTTCTAAGCCATACATGTTCAGGCTCTCTAGTCGTCTTTGGTAACCTATTTACTTGATGGATGGAATTAACTTTGTGCTCTTGCTTGTACCCCTTCTAATCTATTCATGCCCTTTCTTATTGTAAGAGAGAGAGAGAGAGAGAGAGAGAGAGAGAGAGAGAGAGAGTATCAGTAGCCAATGGAGTCCGCTAAGCAGCTGATTATTTCCCATTCGAAAATAATTTGTCTTCATATATAATTTTTCTTTTCGGGCGGTTCCTAATCTTATCTGATCTGCCACTCGACAGTAACAGTGAAACCTTTATTTGTGTGTTCTCATTTCGGGGCTCCCAAGAAACCCCTTACCCCTCCCCCCCAATACATATACACACACAAAACACTAATAATTCTATTCATCATCATCATCATCATCATTATTATTTCACATACGTATGCATAATATGTAATATAATATATATAATTATCATTAATATAACTATTATATTCACATATACATAATATTTTTTTTTTGCTCTATCACAGTCCTCCAATTCGACTGGGTGATATTTATAGTGTGATATTATTATTATTATTATTATTATTATTATTATTATTATTATTATTATTATTAAAATGAGAATTGGCCTATCTCCTTTGAGACCCTCAAATTTCGATTGACCACCAACCAAACAAGACACAGAACGGGTTAACATAATAAACTTAGCAGGAACGTGACATAACGCAACATTCTCAAACGGAATTCGAACAATTACTTTTCGTAAAGGTGGGGAGGGTCGCAGCCTCGCACCACGTGGAGAACTGAACAGTAAACGAACAGGAAAGGAACAGACAGACAGCCTAACAGACAGACATAGTTACAACGCTGTTCAAAGGACAAAAATGTCTTTGGACAACGATTCGAAAACCCACACACAAAAAGTTATCAAAACTATCTTATCAGTCAACAAGTTAACTAAGTTCGTACGTATTTATCTCTGGCCAGTGTTTCTACAATACAGTACGATGTTATTTAACAGCGACTGAAGTTTCGAGATATAATATATTACACACACACACACACACACACACATATATATATACGTATATATATATATATATATATATATATATATATATATATATATATATATATATATATATACATATATATATATATATATATAAATTATATATGCCTATACACATACATACATACATACATACATACATACATACATACATACATTATATATATGTATGGTTATACGCATTATACAATGTGAGTTTGCATTAACGTAGAACAATAAAAATATAAATAGGCTTTAGCTACCTTTAAAGCATCAAAATGTAATAAAAATATATGAACATCAAAAAAACTGATTTGTACTCACCCATACTGCCCGGGTAAAACAGTTGGGTACCGGGTCACCCCGGCTATTGGAATGCCTGTAACGATGCACCAATGATTAGACACAGATATAAATAAATAAATTAAAAAAAATAATATACTTTATTCAACACAACAAAGAGGAAATGGAATTGGCTATCGACTGATCTGATATGCAAAGCTGTTGTACTAAACTAAGTAATTATATACATATAAATATATATATATATATACATAGGGATTTACTTAAATTACATGTAGTTATATTTACCATCATTGTATCCTTTACATGTAGCCGCACGCATGTAGACCCAATCTTTTGACCAATAAGAAAAATGGAGATTGTAAATATTTATATTGGTGGAAACATCCAAGTGAAGAGTAACGACAGAAGGTAGAAAATACAATATATATATATATTATATTATATATATATATATATAGATATATATATATATATAGGTATATATATATATATATATATATATATATATATATATATATATATATATATATATACACACGACACAATCAAGACAAATCGGTAAAATAATAGTATCGAGGATTATACGCTAAGGGGAAGACACACACACATACACACACACATCACACACACACACACATTCACACACACACAATAAGAACAGAAAAAACTAGACAGAAACACATGACGAAATTTATAAAAATTGTGGAGGATCACACGCAACAGACAGAGACAACAAATGTGATTCAAATAAAAAGGACAGAAAAATCTTCGACGTGAACAGACAGAATATATTTAAAAACGGAAAAGGGACAGACATATCATACGCAATATCTAATTTACGGGAAAAGGACATAAAAATCTTAACATGAACAGACAGTGAGCATATTAAAAAAAAATGACAAAAAAAAAATACGGGAAACCTAAAAGACGACACAAAAAAAAAAAAAAAAAAAAAAAAAAAAAAGACAAACACTCGTTAAGTGAAAATTGCGAAGGAATACGAGACTGAGTACAGACAGGAAAAGAGGACAGACAGAATTGAACGTTAAAAAAAAAAAAAAAAAAAAAAAATTGACAAGTGAACAGCTGTGAAAACATTCTGAATCTTGTGGTGTTATAAAATCTTAAATCATGAGAGAGAGAGAGAGAGAGAGAGAGAGAGAGAGAGAGAGAGAGAGAGAGAGAGCACATGAAAGTAAAACTATATTATCGGGGCTCTCACATTTTAGTTATGGTGAGCTTTATTTACTGCCCAAGTTAGTGCGCTCTCTCTCTCTCTCTCTCTCTCTCTCTCTCTCTCTCTCTCTCTCTCTCTTTTACATAATATTCAATGGGCTAAATCACTGACAGGATTAAGAGGTCTGGTGTTGACATGTTGACTCGGTCCAACCAACCGACAGCGAGTCAAACTGTGCATAATAAAAAAAAAAAAATAATAAAATGTGCCAAAGTTTCTCCAGCGCATTCGCGTTTTCTGTAGTGTATAATGCTGTAAAAGCGTGGCTCATGGAGTTTTCGGCCACAGACCGGAAGCGGCCTCTCCAATAGCGTTGACAGACGCACGATAATGGCTAACTTTGACCTTAAATAAAATCAAAACGACTGAGGCTAAAGGGCTGCAATTTGGTAAGTTTGATGATTGGAGGGTGGAAGATCAACATACCGAAATGCAGCTCTCTACGATCTTTAAGATCTTAGGGCGGACAGAAAAAGTGCGGACGGACAGACAAATACCCATCTCAATAGTTTTCTTTTACATAAAAAAAAAAATAAAATTATGCGCACAAAGAGTACAAAATTTTTCGACCATAAGCAAAAAGAATTAAAAAACGATACTCTTAAAACAGTTTAGGAAGTAGCTCGAATATGCTAATAAAAGGCGCTTACAAAAAAAAAAAAAAAAAAAAAAGCGCTAAATAAATTTTATCTCTGCAGTGAAGACTATAATCTGGTTCTGCGACGCAGACTTATTCGTGAACAAAATGTACCAAATATATTGCAAGACAAAAACAAATACATGAAGACATGAACTTTATTCATTCAGTTCAGTGGATATTATGCCCCGAATGTATTGCAAAGGTATAAACTTACAATATGAAAACAAACTATGTTCATTTACACATGAATTATTTCCGTAAACCGAATAGTAGCCTCACTGCTGCTGAGAAATGTACACTATTTATTAAAACAAATACTATAACAAGGTAACAGAACAAGGAAACAGAACTCCTTCACAAGAATATACTAGAATAGAATTTAGGCCAAAATGCCAAGCGCTGGGACCCATTAGGTCATTCAGAGCTGAAATGAAAATAACCGGTGAGAAGGTTTGAAAGACGTAACAGAAAGAAAATCTCAAAGCAGTTGCACTATGGAACAATTGTTGCAGAGGATGCAAAGTCAGATGAAAGTCCGACAATACGAACGGAGGTGCAGTAAAAGGAATGCAAGAAGTTAATTAAATAATGCCTAAAGAGCACCATACGAGGTGCACTGATGGCATCACACCCATACGGGCAAAGGACATCCAGTTGCAAAAAAAAAAAAAAAAAAAAAAAAAAAAAAAAAAAAAAAAAAAAATGCCAAATAAAGGTGGGGGGGGGGGGGGGGAATCCTTCGTGGAAACCAACGCAGACAAAGCATAAAAAAAAAAGGGGGGGGGGATGTCAACTTTCGCAAATCCCAATGAATTTCCGCAAACGCAGGCGGAGGAACATCCACGCACGAACAGCGAGACCAGGCCGCGCTCTTTGGAAGGAGAGCAAAAGGGCAGGGAGCAGGAAGAGCCCAGAGATCTATACGTGGGCGCAGTGACCACCAAAACATCTTAAAGGGACTCCCACGTACCCCTACACCCCGGGGGAAACCGCGCGACACATCCATGAAATTGGCACCGGGTGACATCCAGTTGGCACTCGGGAGGAGCCAGTCTCGCCCACGCGGACGTCAACGCTCACAAAATCGAAGCCCCCGACCTATCCCCTCACCACCTCTTCTCTCTCTCTCTCTCTCTCTCTCTCTCATTCAACCCCATCTTCCTCTTTCTCTCTCTATACCTAATCCAATCCCATCTTCCGCCTTCCCTCTTCAATCTCTCTCTTTCTCTCTCTCTCTCTCCAATCAATTCCGTCTTTCGCCTCTTTCTCTCTATCCCTCTACCTACCTAATCCAACCACCTCTCTCTCTCTCTCCTCTCTCTCTCTCTCTCTCTCTCTCTCTCTCTCTCTCTCTCTCTCTCTACCTGCTGGCATCTTGGTGCCACGTAACCGTCACTTGGCACAACGCAAAATCTTAACTCTTACCACTATCGTCACCTTCACTTTGTACCGTAACACAGTCTTCGTCAATAGCCATTTTTAACTGTGAAAAATATTATATAATAAAAACAGCCGTTATCCAAAGTGTTCGGGTGTACTGTCGATTACGAAATCGCAGAAGGGTATTCACGTATTCTTCAAATTATTAATTACACGATTAACGAAAGGTTAACGAAGGGTTGCATTACGGAGGACGAAGTCTCAAAGAGACTGGCAATAAATGCAGCCACAGCAGTGTTACGAAGTGAACAAGGAGAGCTACGACCCACGGAAATCAAAAGTGAAAAGGGAGAGCTACGACCCACAGAAATCAGAAGTGAACAAGGAGAGCTACGACCCACAGAAATCAGACGTTGACAAGGAGAGCTACGACCCACAGAAATCAGAAGTGAACAAAGGAGAGCTACGACCACAGAAATCAGACGTTGACAAGGAGAGCTACGACCCACAGAAATCAGAAGTGAACAAGGAGAGCTACGACCCACAGAAATCAGAGGCTAACGCGAAGAGCTACGACCCACAGAAATCAGAGGCTAACGCGAAGAGCTACGACCCACAGAAATCAGAGGCTAACGCGAAGAGCTACGACCCACAGAAATCAGCACAACCCACCACCGGAGAGAGCTACGACCCACAGGAATCGGCAGCAGTACGTGTCTGGAGGACAGAAATACACACAACACGACACGATGACTCCTCTCTCGTTCCGACGGAGGAGGGAAACAATGCAAAATGCGCTTGGCAATGTTCCCACGCCAAGTGGGGGCCCTTCCATCCTTATACCAGCGTTTTACCTCTAAAAGGCTCTCTCTCTCTCTCTCTCTCTCTCTCTCTCTCTCTCTCTCTCTCTCTCTTTAATACTGGATCGTAATACGATTTGGAGTGTAGAGCCTAACTAGATGAAAGAGAATATAAACGGTGTTACAGTAAAAGGAATGACAGAGGTTGCAGCTCGGGGCCTGTGGGACGCTGCAAAGACCCTCAAAGTAATGCCTACAGTGTACCACGTGAGGTGCACTGACGGCACTAGCCACCTACGGGGGAGAATGAAATTTTGCTGACCATTATATTCAACCTGCATTCTGTCACTCGCAGGATGCTCAAGATGAAATATGATATGAAGTAAGGGTCGGCACAATCGAGATTTCTGTTCAGCGTATAATGTCGTATGACCCGCGGCCCATGAAACTTTCAGCAAAAGTCAGGTGGTGGCCTGGCCCTAGAGCGTTGCCAGATGCACGATCACGGGTAACTTTAGCATTAAATAAAAAAAATCTACAGAGGCTCGAGGGCTGCAATTTAGTCTGTTTGATGATTGAAGGGTGGATGATCAACATACCAATTTGCAGCCCTCCAACCTCAGTCGTTTTAAAGATCTGTCATTATACAACAAACATCGGTCATGTCTTCAGCGGCAGATGTTTCTTGTCTAGAGTTACTTCTTTGATTGATGACCTTGTAAATATAGCAAATAAGAATAAATAAAAACACGTGCGTATTGGCTACTTAACTACATGTGTTGTGCACACTGCACGCACAAACATGTATGTATGTATGTACGTATTTACTTTATAATATATAGGTACCAATTTATATATACATACATACATGCCGTATCTCATTTCTATTCTTCCAGCAATTTATCAAAGGTTGAATGTAGCGATGAGGATTGTTTATATAAATATATATATATATATATATATATATATTATATTATATATATATATATATATATATATATATATATATATATATATATATATAAGTCATATACATTACCGTGATTCATATACATACATCGAGCTACAAACGTCCTTTAATATCTAATTCACTCGACCTCGGAATTAATATATTTTCATATATGCTTAACCGAAGGGGAATTTTTATCAGGCGATAACAGAATTCTATTATCGCCTAATCTTCCCCTTCGGTTAAGCATATATGAAAATATATTAATTCGAGGTAGAGCGAATTAGATATTAAAGGACATTGTAGCTCGATCTATGTATATGAATCACGGTAATGTGATATGACAATATTAATATTATAATACATATAACTACATACATATATATATATAATATATATATATATATATATATAGATACAGATAGATATAGATATACATATATATATCATATATATAATCTATACATATATATATATATATAATATATATATATATATACTACTACCTATTATGAATTTCGTTCTCTTCCGTCAAGTCTTCAAAATCGAAGTACGTCATTCATCAATGGTGATGAAATGAAGGCGGGAAAGGGAGGGGAAGGAGGAGGGGGGAAGGGGGAGGGGGAGGGCGTCATTTGGCAGGAGTTTTAAGCAGAAGGAAAAAACTCGAAGGGCAGAACAAACAAACAAACAAACAAAAGGGCACGCGAGTCGAATCTCTTGGAATGACTACCTAGATATTATATACCAGTCGCCTCCTTCCCTCTTAACTCGTCAGCCACCGAGAGTTGTTTATGGCCTCGGTTGTAAATCTCTCTCTCTCTCTCTCTCTCTCTCTCTCTCTCTCTCTCTCTCTCTCTCTCTCTCTCTCTCCGTTATTTCTATCTCCAATTCTGTGCATTTATTTTATTTGTGTTGTGCGCTCTCTCTCTCTCTCTCTCTCTCTCTCTCTCTCTCTCTCTCTCTGTCCGTTATTTCTATATATTCACTTCCGTAAATTTATCACATAGTGTAGGCATTTTTTTTTTCTCTCTCTCTCTCTCTTCTCGAGAAGAGAGAGAGAGAGAGAGAGAGAGAGAGAGAGAGAGAGAGAGTGGCTCTCTCTCTTTAGCTCCCATACAGACAGTCAGTGTCACTCTCTTGACCTCCGAACTTACCCTCGAGGAGGGTACTAATGTCCCCAAGGGCGCCGGGTTCTAGGCCCCACGGGGAGATGCGTATACGAACGCTCCTCTGGAGAGAGAGAGAGAGAGAGGAGAGAGAGAGAGAGAGAGAGAGAGATACCAACACTATTACAGATGAGAGAGAGAATATGGCAACACTATTATGATAGAGAGAGAGAGAGAGAGAGAGAGAGAGAGTTGGGCAGAAGACAAGAGGAGTTAGAAGCGAGGGGAGAGGAAGAGGAGGAGGAGGAGGAGGAGGAGGAGGTAATCTGATCCCGAGTCAGGCGCACATGATCAAGACCCCAGGAGGTGATCCAAGACTGGATGCGTTCTCTCAACAACACAAAACACATCAGAGGCTGAACGAAGACGCCCGGGAAACGTTCATTTGAAAAAAAATCTAAAAACAGTCATCGTTAAAGATCAAAGCAAATTGGGTGACTGCTTGCAAGAACTCGACTCTCTCTCTCTCTCTCTCTCTCTCTCTCTCTCAAAATACTACCCACCTTCGCACCTGCGCCAATCCATTTGAATAACTTTCGCCTGCTCGTCTTAATTCACAGCAATTGAAGCTAACCGAATATTCACTTATTTATTCTGGTCAAAAGTGTCGTCGACATTTCGCGCAAGAATTCTTGTCTCGCGAAATCCTTAATGCCAGGTTCAATATTCTACGTCTAATTTTCTTCCCTCCCAAAATGCAGTCAACAGTAAAGTTGCTGGGATCACCCCATCCACCCCCCCTCCCCTAACTAAAAATAATTCAAAGTTTGGGTTTCTAAAGGATGAAAAGTACTACAATCAGTCTCCTTTCCAGTTATGGTTCAAAATGTTAACCCTTGCAATGTCCTCCTCCTCCTCCTCCTCCTCCTCCTCCTACTCCTCCTCTCCTCCTCCTCCAACCCTCCTCCCTCCTCCTCCCCTCTTCTTTTTTAATAAGAAAGTCCAATGTTCGACTATCCCAAACCTCCGAGATTCTACCCCTTTCCTTCCCCTGTCATTTGTTTTTTTGGGGGGTAAAACAAACATGCCACATTTTCGAATGAGCCCCTAGGTGCATATACTAATTACTGCCAGCGCGTCTTTGTTACGGCTCATCATTGCGAACAGGAAGCCTTCTTCCTTGATTCTAGTTGTATCTGGGAAAGAATCTTTAAACCTTCTGGCCCCCATTACCCCGCTACATCTCTCAAGGTTTATCACGTAGTCTGTTTTCAACACATCCACAAGGTCTCTCTCTCTCTCTCTCTCTCTCTCTCTCTCTCTCTCTCCGCAGATAGAATCAAGAATGCGGGAGAGATCATCAGAGACCTTTTTTTTTTATGTCAATCTTCTCCTCCTCGGTGACCCTCTCTCTTCTCTCTCTCTCTCTCTCTCTCTCTCTCTCTCCTCTCTCTCTCTCTCTCATCACTTTGTGCCCAAATATATATCGTCCCGTTTGGTAACCGTTACTTCTTTATCTACACATCCGTGTATTTATCATAATTGTGTAAGTATATTCTCTCTCTCTCTCTCTCTCTCTCTCTCTCTCTCTCTCTCTCTCTCGTTTCCCCTCTTCTCTCCTCCCCTCTCTCTCGGTTTCCCCTCTTCGCCTTCAGGCACACTTTATTCCTCAACAGCTGCGCGTGCCCCCAAGAGGAAGTTTTCCCTTTTTTTTTTTCTTTTTTTTTTTTGTGACCGTCTATATTTACCGAGAAGACGCGCATGCGCGCGCGCGAGAAAGAGGTAGAGAGAGAGACCCATGATTTGATATTCTCTTATCCTTCATTAATGGATATATATATATATATATATATATATATATATATATATATATATATATATATATATATATATATAATATCCATTAACGAAGGATAAGAATATATCAAACATGGGTCTCTGTCTACCTCTCTCTCTCTCGCGCATATCTATATATATATCATATATATTAATATACTATATATATATATCCTATATATATATATATATATATATATATCTATATTACGCCAAATACCAGAGAGAGGAGAGAGAGAGACCTTACCTTACCTTACAGACCTTACATCTTGTTCGGGTTCCGCCCCCAGGTCCCTCAGTGTGAGGCACCTCTAATGTCTACCAGAGTTTTTTGCTAGTATCATCTTCCGGTATATTTTGCATCTTCCAATCTTGGATGGTCTGGGATGCAGTTTAGATATTTGTCGAGCTTATTCTTAAACACATCTACGCTCACTCCTGATATATTCCTCAGATGAGCTGGCAACGCATGAATAGACGCTGCATTATCGATGCGGTGCGTAGTGGATTTAATGTCCTGTGTGCTTTCCTATTTTTCGGTATAGTTTTGGGCACTATTAATCTACCTCTGCTTGCTCTTTCTGATATTTTTAGTTCCATGATATTTTCTGCTATTCCTTCTATCTGTTTCCATGCCTGAATTATCATGTAGCGTTCTCTTTCTCCTTTCTAGACTATATAATTTTAAGAATTGTAGTCTTTCCCAGTAGTCTAGGTCCTTAACTTCTTCTACTAGCTGTAAAGGACCTTGTACACTCTCTATTTGTGCAATATCCTTTTGATAGTGTGGGTACCATATCACTATTGCAATATTCAAGTGGACTACGAACATATGTTTTATAAAGCATAATCATGTGTTCAGCTTTTCTTGTTTTGAAGTGCCGTAACACATTCCCATTTTTGCTTTACATTTTGCCAACAGAGTTGCTATTTGATCATTGCATAACATGTTCCTATTCATCATCACACCAAGGTCTTTAAACTGCTTCTTATTTGTGATGGTCTCATTATTAGGTCCCTTATATGCATATAGCTTTCTTTCTCTGTCTCCATAATTATTGATTCAAATTTATCAGAGTTAAATACCATCCTATTTACCTCTGCCCAATCATATACTTTGTTAAGGTCTCTTTGTAGAGCGTTCCTATCTTCATCACAAGTAATTTCTACTACTTATTCTTGTGTCATCTGCGAAACTACTCACTACCGAATCCTTCACATTATTGTCTATGTCTTCAATATAATAACAAACAGTATTGCAGCTAACACCGTACCTTGCGGCACACCGGATATTACCTTGACTTCATCCGATTTCTCGTCGTTTGCAATAACTATCGTTTTCTGTTGTGTAAAAATTCTTTTAACCATCTTCCTACTTTATCCACGATATTGTGTTTTCTAATTTTTCTTCGCTAATATATTATGGTCTACTTTATCAAAAGCTTTTGCAAAGTCTAAATAAACCACATCTGTTTCATTTCGCTTTTCATATTTTTGAATATGTTCTCACGGTGGACTAACAGTTGGGTTTGTGTACTTTTTCGGGTACGAAACCATGTTGTCCTTTATTAAACAAATTATTTTGTATTAAATAAATGTTTCATAATATTTTTCTTCATTACCCTTTCATACACTTTCATAATATGTGATGTTAGACTCACAGGCCTATAATTACTTGCCTCTAGTCTTGATCCACTTTTGAAAGTAGGGGGTAATATATGCTAATTTGTGCTCATCATAAATCTTGCCTGTATCTAACACTTTGTCTTAATAATATTGCAAGTGGCTTTTGCGATAGAATGAACTACTTTCTTTAACAAAATAGCAGGAATTCCATCCAGGCCCATGCAGCAGCACTCCATTTTTCAATTTCATTAATAGCCTGCACAATATCAGCTTCATTAATATCTATGGTCAGCTAAATATTCACATATTTTCATCCCTTACTTACTATATCATTATCTTCATTATCTATTCTGGGGGTGAATTCCTCTCTTATATCGTTATGCCAGTATGTTGCAAATTTCCTTTTTTTTTTCATTCGTTAATCTCCCTTCAATTCTCAGAGGGCCTATTTCTATTCTTCTTTTATTCATCTTCTTCGCATATGAGTATAATAGCTTGGGTTTTGCTTGATATTTAATAGGGTTTTTTTCTTCAAGTCCGTTTTCATTTTGTTTCTTTTGATTGTATAACTTTTTGTTCTGCATTTTTTCTATCTTACCATCATTTTTAGTTCTATAAACTTTTCCCATGCATTTTTTTCTTTTGCAAGACCTTTTTTCCACTTTCTGATTTTCTGGAAAAATAAGATCCTTCTGTCTCTTGGTATGCATGAATGATGTTTACTTTTTCTTCTTCGGTATATATTTTTCCACTATTTTCTCAATATTTTATATAATATCTCCGTATTTTACCCTTATGTTCATCACTTACGAAAAATGTATCCCAATCTTTGTTTAATTCTTCATTAATTTCTTTGACCATTTTATATTTTTACTGTAGAAGTTGTATTTTCATATCCTTCCCACTTTTTTCATTTCTTGCCTATCTCTATTTTCAACTTGCTTTGGAATGAAAACTGTTAATTCTATGACATTATGGTCTGAAATATTCGCATTATAAAAACTATTATTTCTTTAACTATAATTCATCTCGTTCACAAATACTAGGTCTTAAAGTATTTTCCTGTTTCTTGTTGGCAGGTGATTTATTTGTTGAATGTTGTATTCTAGTAGCATATTAATAGCTTTTCAAATTTGCCTCTTATCTTCTGACCCACTACTATTACTCTCTTTTTTATATGTTATAAGTACAACCACAATCTCCTATTCGTTCTTTCCTTCTTTACGAAGGAAAGTGAAGTCACCAGATAGGAGAATAGTTTCCAGTCCTTGTGATGTTCTACATATATCAATTTTTCAATTATTAAGTCAAACTCTTTAGTATAGGAGGTCTATATATTACTATGTTCATCAATTTTTCAGATTCAAATTCTACCGCTATTAGTTCACATTCTGAGTTACTATATTTCTCATATATTTTTCCTTGTTTTTTGTCTTTCCCATATATGCGGTTCCCCCTTGATCCTATTTTTTCTATCTGATCTATAAGTTGGAAAACCCTTTTATTTGATCATCATTCCCAGTATCTTGGGCGGATACCAGGTTTCACTTATATTCATATATCTATTTTCTTTTCATTTTGGGGTTAGTTCTTCTAAGTACTCTATTTTTGTTCTTTTTGAGTTACTCGTAACTAAACCCTGCGAACATTCATCACTATGATGGTTTGCGTGTTTTCTCCTTTCATTTAATAACTGGTAGTAATAAGGATTTTCCCATGTCTCTCCTTGTTTCTGGTATGTTGTTCTTTTTTTTTCAATTTCCAGAAATTCTTGACATTAAAAAATAACCAACTTTTCCATAATATTTGATCTTCCTTCATCATAAATTCATTTTTGTGTCTGAATCTGCAATTTTTCTCCGTTTCTGCAATATCCTCTTGCATAATAAATTACAGTTATTATCTCTTGAGTAGAATTTCGGAGCTGATGCTTTGAAATTTTTTTTTTTGCTGACACCTCTGCATATCTCATTGGTGGTTGCTTTTCTCTTTAACCTGATATTCTTGATTTTCTTCTTTATTTGTTTCTTTCTTATTTGGATTTTATTACTTGGTTGTTATTTATTGCTTATGATTCATGGCTACAGGGTGCATTTATATTTGCACCTTTTTTTGTCGAACTTACATCCTTTTCCTTCTTTTAGGTTTTTTACATATTTTTGGATGCAGATCTCTGCAATCATCCCATATCCCATTAAGTAGTGCACATTACATATATTTCATAGTTTTGACATATCTTAGGATGTTTGAGAACATCTTTCTCCAAAAATCTGCAATTCCTCTTTTCAAAAGGTTGCAGATTTTTGTTTGTTCTTTTTGTCTATTTTTTCCTCTTTACCGTCATTGTATAGATCTGGGTAGAGCCTCTTCGGATTTGCTTGTTCTGTTGTCATATCGTAATTTATTTTCTTCGTAGGTATGCTGCTTTATTGCTCATATGTAGTATCAATGAGTATCTCTGCATCCATACTTTTATCTTGTTCTTTGTTTTCCTTATTTTTTTTCTGTCATTTTCATTTTTGTTTAATTCTGTTCCGTTTTCCTCTTCTTCTTTTCTTCTTCTTTTTTTTTTTCTTCCTCTTCCTCTTCTTTCTTCATCCTCAACTATTTGTACATTCAATCTTGATTTAAAATAAAAATTGTCATCCATGATAGACATGTTGAACAAAAAATTCTTGTATCTTTTCTCAAATCTTGTATTACCTCAGCACAACTGTGGATGGGTCGGAATGTTTGCATGCAGCACATTTCTGATTAGGTTTTGTGGACTGACTATGCTATCCAAAACCTTACACAGTTTGCATGCTTTTGGCATTCTTTTTCCTAATGCATCAATTAGAGAGAGAGAGAGATCCTTTTGTCAAAGAAAAAAAAAAAATAATATATATATGTATATTACACAAAATACAAGAGAGAGAGAGAGAGAGAGAGAGAGAGGCACTTCATAAATCTCCACTCCCACCCCCCCCCCCCCCCCCCAAACCCCCCACCAAAGGTCTGTTTTAAAATCCCCTGTATGATCAAATAATCATCCCCCGAATGTCACCTTAATAAGCCTGCAGATAAGATTAGAAGAGAAGACCCAGTTGGTACACACCACCTCTCTACTACTCTCGCCAAACTGGTGTGTCATTCCCCGCCCAGGTCAGTCAGGAGGCGCATTTCGCTGTTGCAAGACTGATGAACGACTCGGAAGTCTGAGGTTTGCCACATTTCGATTTTGAGGTCCTTAAACGGTCTGGCTGAGAACTGAGTCTCTTTTTTTCAGTTGTATGTTGTTATTATTTATTATTATTATTATTATTATTATTATTATTATTATTATTATTATATTATTATTATTATTAGAGTATTAATCGTTTCCATTAACTATTTCGTGTATATATCAGAACTTAGTTTGTTGAATCGTTTACACCTTGCCTATCTGTCGATGGCCCTGAGATTAAATTATTATTATTATTATTATTATTATTATTATTATTATTATTATTATTATTATTATTATTATTATTATTATTATTATTCTTATAAGAGGAGTAATCGTTTCCATTGACTATTTCCTGTATCGGTCTTAGTTTATTGCATTGCCTATCTCTGTCGGTGGCCCTGAGATTAAATAATAAATATTTGTATTATTATTATTAATATTATTATTAAATTTTGGGGGGTGGAAACTTTAATGTCTAAGTCAATATAGTTGTAAACATAAAAAGTTCCTTTTTGGCTGCAATGTTAGACAGTGAAAATCCATAACAAACGTTTGTTTACATCGAAAATAACTACTAAAAAAATTGTAAAAAAATTGTTTTACATCGAAAATAACTAAAATATTAGTTTGCATCGGAAGTAAACAAAATGGAAACTTTCGAACCTCCTCTTGGAATACCTGGCTGGAACTTAAGAGTGTAAAGTATCAAGAGAAAAACCTCAAGAAGGGATCAGTAATCGGCTGAAAACTCGATAGGGCTAAAATGGTTGTTCTTTGTCCAGGAGAATTTGAAATTGCTCGCGATCAGTGTATACAACCAACGCCATCTTGATACAACCCTCCAGGTAAACCAGATTGTTGTTGTTGTTTTTTGTTTTGCGCCATTTTCGTGTCCGTGGAGAAGAATGATTATCAAACTGATACGAATATTCTTTTGTTTTCAGTTCTGAATCAATCCTTCAACACTGAACAGTCACTACGACTTGAAAAGTCGATGAAAATACTCTCAAAACTCTTGTTCCACGAGCGTCTTTCCACCGATTTCGAGTTGTTGAAAATCATTCCAAAATCCAAAACAGTTTCAGTTGTCAAAAATAATTTCAAGTTCCAAAACAGAGCTTCAAGTTCAAAAACAGATTTTGAGTTGTTGAAAACATTTTCAAAATCCAAAACAGATTTCGGGTCGTTACAAATAATTCCAAAAGCCAAATCAAGAGTTCGAGTTGTTGAAAACGGCTCCCAAAAAGCAAATACGCAATTGGATGGTCCTCACCCAAACTCAAGGTGCCAAACCTTTCATCAATGCAAACCATTTCCACGAAGATTCCTGCAAATCCTGCCGCAATTTGCGTTCTTCTTCACCATTTGTTTTACAATTGGGACAAAGTTCAACAAAAGCAAAGGGAGGCGTGACCTCCTTTCAAGTTGGAGAAAAGGGGGTAACAAATCTCAAAAATAACCCCAAAACCAACGCCATTTCCCAGGAAGAGTTAGAGATATCCAACGTCCCAAAGTATTTAGCGGATTAGCTAGATTACGACGCGTAAGAATTGAGATTTTGGGTGGGACATCTGGATTACTTATAGCGCTGGGCACGGATTACTGGGCACCGGTTTAATTAAGTAGCTCTCTCTGGCACTCGGGAGAGCCCGTGACAATGGCACAGGCAAGGAATTCATTCCGCTTGGGAGAAGGGCACGCAGTGCCAAATTGACAAGCAAGGCAATATGGGATTCCTTTCCCTGCAGCTACGTTCGTTAGCATGCCGGTGACAAGACTAGGCAAGGGTTACGAGATCAGAGACGTCAAAAACTTAAATAGATAAATAAATATATAAATAAATAGCATTAAGATACGAAAAGACAAGGAAACTTCGTGTCTACAAGTTGTTAAATCTAGCTTTCAATTACGGAGTCGGGACTTGGGACTTTTAAACCTTTACAGTTGAGGTTAAGAATCATTATCAATTCAAGTTTCGTTTATAACAACCATTTCATGAATACATACTACACACACACACGCAAACATAAAAAAAATTATATTTCCCATTTGTGTGTATATTTATATATATAATTTATTTATTTATACAAAAGACCCTTTGAAAATCATTCTTCACATACAGGACTTTAACCTTCTTGTTGAACAGGTTAAAAAATAAATAAGAGAGAGAGAGAGAGAGAGAGAGAGAGAGACTCACATAAGGAGAGAGAGAGATTCCTGGAGAATCGAACCCGAAGCGACAGAGTTCGTTGCGCGTCACTCTCCACGATAACAGAATGAACGCGATCGGCGATAACGCATCCACGCCGACATTTACGGCTGCATCCGATCTGCACGGACAAGAAATAGCCCACCCCGCAATTACTCGCGTTTCCTCACGTTTCTTCCCCGATTCAAACCGAGTCAATTTGAACGAAATGCAGACGCACCCAGCGGATATTTGACGAACGCGTACTGACTGACCCACCGCCCCCCCGAGGGAAATAAAACTGACGTTTATGGACGACTCGAAGCCATATCGGGGAATTCGGACAGAGCAGCAGCAAGACGATGATGCCACATGTCGCAAGACAGTTGTCAGAAATACCTACGTACTTGATTCGTGGTGTCCCTAAATAAAACAAGGCCGGTATGCGGTGACAGCAACTGCGTTTCGAATGTCACGAAGGCATCGCAAAAGCAGAGAATTAGAAAAAACAGTTAATGCCTTCCTCTCTCTCTCTCTCTCTCTCTCTCTCTCTCTCTCTCTTTTTTTTGATCTCCACGTTTATCTGTATCACCTCATTCAACAAGTAACACAACCAGCTTGGTCGTGAAAACGGTTTGGTGTAAAGATCTAGTATATGCTTGCGCTCTCTCTCTCTCCTCTCTCTCTCTCTCTCTCTCTCTCTCTCCTTCCTTTCGAGACGGAATGGTTTATTTTTAATTCTTATCTCCACGGTTATCTATGGTACTATGTCAAAATTTTGTCCCGAAAGCATCGTCGTAAAAAGTTTTGTATGAACGCTTTATAATATGCTCTCTCTCTCTCTCTCTCTCTCTCTCTCTCTTATCAACGCGTTTATCAACGCGACCTCATTCCTGAATGTTCTCTCTCATTAGGCGAAAAGGCGAGCGGCAGGCAGCACGAATTGTAAGAATCGATTCCTCTGAACCACCAGTCACAATCACGCTCTCCTCTCTCGTCTTAGGGCACGACCTTCATGCCCGCTTTCAAACTGACTGACCCCCTGCTGAGATTCGTCGAGGATGAGGCTTCAGAAGAAGGGGGGTTGGGGGGTTGGGGGTTAGTTGCATTGCGCGTATGCCATAGGGATTCACGCTCGATGGAGCTATAGCAGTAACAATACAGTTACTAGAATTTGCAAAGAAAGTGATTTGTGTTCTTAAAATCACTTCAACTAACATTCAGTTTTGGGAGAGAGAGAGAGAGAGAGAGAGAGAGAGAGAGAGAGAGAGAGACGTACAAAGTCCTTGTTTCGTTATATAGCTCTTTCTGTCAAAAGAACAACAGGTTTAATGAGAGAGAGAGAGAGAGAGAGAGAGAGAGAGAGAGAGAGAGAGAGAGAGTTCCATCCTTCGTTATATATAGCTGTTTCTGTTCAGCAATAACAGAGCAGGTTTATACCTGTTTCTTGTCAACAAAAGCACAACAGATTTAATGAGAGAGAGAGAGAGAGAGAGAGAGAGAGGAGAGAGAGAGAGAGAGAGAGAGAGCATGACAGTGATGAAGAGGGACCAGCCAACTTCTCTCACTGACAAGGGAACTCATTGCGCGTACAAGGGACAAGCCTCGGTTTAAGGCTCCTACGAGAGATAAAGGTGTAGTTCTTTACCAGGAAAAATATACAAAAAAATAATAATTATTATTATATCATCATCATCATGGGTACATATTTTTAAAAAAATATCTCTGCAGACAGCTTTCGGGATGAATTTCCATGATGATATATATTAATAATATTAATAATAATAATAATAATAATAATAATAATAAATAATGAATAATAATAATAACATCAAACACATAGATGAGACTGGATACAAATACCTGGGAATGGAAGGAGGGGATATAAAACACCAAGAGATGAAGGACACGATCAGGAAAGAATATATGCAGAGACTCAAGGCGATACTCAAGTCAAAACTCAACGCCGGAAATATGATAAAGCCATAAATATATGGGGCAGTGATAGTAATCAGATAAAGCGCAGGAATAGTGGAATGGACCGAAGGCAGCAAGAACTCCGCAGCATAGATCAGAAAACCAGGAAACATATGACAATACACAAAAGCACTACACCCAGAGAAAATACGGACAGACTATACATAACACGAAAGGAAGGAAGGAGGGAGAGGACTACTAAGTATAGAGGACTGCGTCAACATCGGAGAACAGAGCACTGGGGCAATATCTTGAAAAACCAGTGAAGACGAGTGGCTAAAGAGTGCATGGAAGAAGGACTAATAAAAGAAGAAAGACACAGAAATATACAGAGACAGGAAGAATGACAAACAGAACAGAGGACTGGCACAACAAACCTAATGCACGGACAATACATGAGACAGACTAAAATAAGAACTAGCCAGCGATGACAACATGGCAGTGGCTGCAGAGGGAGAGCTAAAGAAGGAAACTGAGGAATGATAACAGCGGCACAAGATCAGGCCTAAGAACCAGATATGTTCAAAATACGATAGACGGAAATAACATCTCTCCCATATGTCTAGAAGTGCAATACGAAAAATGAAACCATAAACCACATAGCAAGCGAATGCCCGGCACTTGCACAGAACCAGTACAAAAGAGGCATGATTCAGCGGCAAAAAGCCCTCCACCATGGAGCCTGTGCAAGAAACATCAGCTACCTTTGCAGTAATAAGTGTACGAGCACCAACCTGAGGGAGTGATAGAAAACGATCAGGCAAAGATCCTCTGGGACTATGGTATCAGAAAACGATAGGGTGATCAGTGCAAATAGACAGACGTGACGTTGATTGACAAAGTCAAGAAGAAAGTATCACTCATTGATGTCGCAATACCATGGGACACCAGAGTTGAAGAGAAAGAGAGGGAAAAAATGGATAAGTATCAAGATCTGAAAATAGAAATAAGAAGGGATAGGGATATGCCAGTGGAAATTGTACCCATAATCATAGGAGCACTAGGCACGATCCAACGATCCTCAAAAGGAATCTAGAAAAACCTAGAGGCTGAAGTAGCTCCAGGACTCATGCAGAAGTGTGTGATCCTAGAAACGGCGCACATAGTAAGAAAAGTGATGGACTCCTAAGGGGCAGGGTGCAACCCGGAACCCCACACTATAAATACCACCCAGTCGAATTAAAGGACTGTGATAGAGCAAAAAAAAAAAATAATAATAATAATAGAGCTAAACTTACTCTAAGTCTAAACACAGCCGGTCAGAACATGAACTAAATTACATTTTCTGAAAGCAAAGACAGATACAAGAATATCATAGGAGGTTGGACGGAACCTTCCCAGCGAGGCAAAGCCAGCCCGACTCTTGTTCAAGTCCGATAAGGTCAGGGCGGTAAAATATTTAGGAAACTTAACTTACTCAAGTCTAAAACACAGCCAGTCAGAAATTGGAACAAATTAATTTTCGAAAGCAAAGGACAAGATACAAGCATATCAAAGGAGTTGGACGGACTTCCCAGCGAGGCAGTCAGCCCGACCTTGTTCAAGTCCGATAAGGTCAGGGCAAAATATTTGGAGAAACTTTAATCTCTCTCTCTCTCTCTCTCTCTCTCTCTCTCTCTCTCTCTCTCTCTCTCTCTACAATTAAACCTGCTGTGCTTGTTGACAGAAACAGCTATACTATGAAGCAGACGAATTGTATGCTGTGTGTGTTGTGTGTGTGTGTGTGTGTGTGTGTGTGTGTGCGCGCGCGCGCGCGCGCTATGGCCACTCGCCTGTGTTGGGACGCAGCCAGGGGTAGAGGGAAGAACACATGAACAGAGTGAGAACAACATTGCCATCAACATTACTCCTCCTCCTCCTCTTTATCAATTGATTAATTTATTTATTGTTTTAATGAGTGAGATCTCTTCACTCTGTATTTTCCCTTTACCTTCTCTTACTTCCTGATGAGCACCATCATCTTTGGAAACTTGAATTTCAAGTCAATGGCCCATGTGGTGGGCTTGTTCCACCTGAATAGGGTTCATCTTTAAATAATAATAATAATAATAATAATAATAATAATAATAATAATAATAATAATAATAATAATAATAATAATAATAATAGCACTTTCACTGGTAATGTCATTGCCGTCCTGATAATATTAATACCGTTTCTTCAGCCTGAGTCAAATGCTACTAAAACTAGCACAATAACTACTTATACAGCTGCGGGTGACCCTTCAACAGCAGCTGGTTCCGCCATAATACTACGACCAGTCGTTTCCAAAAAATCTCCTTTTAGACGAGCACAATCTCGTCTACACCAGCTCCCAGAAACAGCTGGAAGTTAACCCCAGACTTTGAGGCTCTACGACGGTTATCTATGGGGTGTATGGCAAAGAAATGGGAGGAGGACGGCCGTAAGAGGAGATGGGTACAGTTACCAGCCATCAGGGGGCTATTTATACCCAGGAGAAGAAGAGAGACATTCTCTCTCTCTCTCTCTCTCTCTCTCTCTCTCTCTCTCTCTCTCATAATCCACATATGTTTATTACTTCCTCTTCACTGGACACTGGATGGTAGTATACCCTTAACATGGACCTAATAATTCTCTCTCTCTCTCTCTCTCTCTCTCTCTCTCTCTCTCTCTCTCTCTCTCTCTCTCTTAGTCCACATTTTTATTACTTCCTCTTCACTGGACACTGGATGGTAGTATACCCTTAACATGGACCTAATAATTCTCTCTCTCTCTCTCTCTCTCTCTCTCTCTCTCTCTCTCTCTCTCTCTCTCTCCACATGTAATTCGAGACTCGCGAGGCATTCGGAAACGTCTCCAAAAATAATTAAATTAAGAACACCTGTTTATGAGGGGACGAAGTCGCTTTCAAACATTCGTGAGCATGATGATCTGAAGCAGCTAATACGAAATAATAATCTGTTTCAGCTCACCGTGTCGAGCACAATGTAGATACGACAAGAGATTAAGACAAGAGATTAAAAAACATTACTGATGAAACAAATGAAGGATTAGTATTTTTTTCAAATCTTTAAATATACTTATGTTTACATAGTGGTTTTTAGATGAGCTACCGTGAAACACAATATACCTATCCTCTGGTGACCTGAACGAAGAGGTGTATCTACCTTGTCCGTCGCAGGTTCTTGGCGACAATCATATGTGTGCATTTAATGCTCCGTCAATATATGCACCATTAACGCCATAATTAAAGGAAGGGATGGCCTACAACCACAAGAGACTGGAAGCAATCATTCCCTAACCTAGTAAATCCACTGCCATGCACCGACTCGAAGGGAATGCGGTACTTTTGACTCTTTGACTCTAAAGCAGTTGTACCCAACCTTCTTTTGGTCATGCCCCCACCTAATCTCATCTAAAATCCTGATGCCCCCTTGGTGATATATACTATAATTCCTATATATCCACGTGGAGGAAGCCTAAAAGGACATTACCTTGGTTTAAACATTCTGGAGTTGGCCCTCCTAAAAATCAAATTACCCCTGGCACGCCGCCCCCCCACCTCGGGAACCACCGCTCTAGAGGAATATGATGACGCTACGAGAGATGATGACGCAGGAGATGAGGGAGAGAACAGGTTCAGATGAGCAGCAAACGACGAGTGAAATGTAAACACCAGTAAACGGAGGATCAACTTCGGATGGTAAACACACGTCAGTGGGAAGCGATTAGGGATCGCTTTACTTCGACGGCTCCCCATCAACAACATGACCTCAGGTGGGGTTACGTTTGAGTACGGTGAGGGCTTCAAAACAGCAGGCAATGTGTCTTTAATTTCAAGGGAATTCATGATAAATGTCGGACCCTGGCAAGAACTTGCAAGAAATGTAGGGGTTATAAAAATCCGTGCCCTTAATTTAAAGTTAATTAATAACAAATGTCGGACCGTAGCAACAACACGCAAGAAATGTACGAGTTAGAAATAAAAGCAATGTCTCAACGGATATTAATGATAAAACGTCGGACCATTGAAACAACATGCAAGATAAAAAGCAAGGCGTCTTTAATTTCAAGTTGATTAATGATAAATGTCGGACCCTACAGCAAGAAAACGGCAAGAAACGTATTTGCTTCTTTGAATCCCCGAAGCGACGAAACAGCCACTGACAACACCCACTGATCAATCGTTCCTAATAGTAGGTGCGTTTTTTTTCAAGTGTCAATGAAACGCGACAAGTTTGATGATGACGATCGCTGCACATCCCTCTTGAACGAAGAATGCTCGTGAGTGCGTGCGTGCGTGAGGTTGTCTTTGTTTGTGGGCTTCAAGTTTTCAAAAGGACTGAAGGGAAAGATAAGCGTTAACGGGACGCCAAACATGAACTATGCTCGACGTCAATAAGATATGGATTCCCTGGGAAACCATTCGAAATTTGAGCTTGGCACTGCACACACCTCTCTCTCTCTCTCTCTCTCTCTCTCTCTCTCTCTCTCTCTCTCTCTCTCTCTCCAAGGAAACTGAACTCAAAACGTAGCTCTGAGGCAGCTGCATACGAGTCACACTCACTGCCTCGCATTTTTCCTTGTGTTTTTCAAAGAGAAGACGACGGCGAAGAAGAGGGGGCGGGGGGCGGAGCCCCTGAATACACACACACACGCACCAAGGTGTGAGCAAGCAATATCTCCCAAGATCGCACGTAAACCCCCAGAAGTTCTGCCACATTAAAGGTGACATTAATCCCTAGTTAAAGAAGCGATGCCCCCTCCAGGTCTGGGTAAACTTGTTTACCGAGTCGGTGCATACACACACACATAAGATAGGCGTAGACGGCAGGAGGCGCGCCCATATATGGCAAACTGGCAACTCTTACTTATTTCCTGAAAGATGGTTCTTGATATTCTCTCTCTCTCTCTCTCTCTCTCTCTCCTCTCTCTCTCTCTCTCTCTCTCTCTCTCTCTCTCTCTTGAGAATGCGGTAAATATGCGGTTGCAATTATGCCCATCTCCGCCTCTGCACGGACAAACCAATTACGGCTTTATTCCATAAAGGGAGGAAAAAGTATATATATATATATATATATATATATATATATATATATATATATATATATATATATATATATATATATATATATATATATTATACACACACTTATGCAAACCTAAATTTCCTGGACTCATCAAGGTTAACTGCAGTGCATACAGTCATCCTCCCACGCAGGGACAAGCGCGTGCCAAGATTAAAGGGACAGAACCCCTCCCCCCCAAAAAAATCGTACAAATTCAAAAAAAAAAACATGAAAAACAAGGACTGCACGAAAGGAAATTTTAAAACTGAAAACTCAAATCATAGAAATAACTCGGTTTTACAACCATGCAAGCACGAAAGCTCTCTCTCACACGCGGAACACAAAAGTTAATTAGAAAAACTAAAAAATGCCATAAAGTCAAGAGAACAACCCAAATTACGTTAAGAATTCCAATTATTAACTCAAAATACACGAAGAATTAAAATCATTAACTCAAAATAGATCAAGTATATATTCAAAAGATCAATTCAAAAATACGTAAAGAAACGATCACTCAAAATACACAGAGAATAAACTCAAAATACACGGAGAACTCAAATTATTAACTCAAAATATACGAAAAAATCAAACAGAAGAATCAAAACGCAAAAATACGAAGAATTCAAACATTAACTTAAAATGAACGAAGAATTCAAAGCACCAACAACTCGTCAAAAATACGTGAATAATTCAAATCATCAACTCAATATACATAAAGAATTCCAAGCATAAATTCAAAATACATAAACGGATATTGTCAACTCAAAAGGTGAACAGAAACGAAACATAAACATAAAAAATATTCAGTTTAAAAAAAATAATGTATAAAAATATAGCATAGACTCAAAATACATAAATAATAAATTCAAAATTTACAAACACACACACCACACACGTCAAAATCGAAACACAACATCAAACATACAAAGAAACAGATATTAGTGGCTTTGTAAATGAAGAATTACAGTCATACATATAATTACGGCTAACAGAGAAACGCCTATACTACAATCAAAGCAATGCATTTCATATAAATTTAATAATAAAAATAATAATAATAATAACAATAACTTCACCTACTCCTCTTTCCTCTTTTGTACCATCACTATCAACTATTGTCCCATATCCTCACCGACCCAGTGTCCCAAATATTACGCCACTGCTACTGTACCGGCCCTCTCAACTATTGTACCAATCGTACCCTTACCCAACCACTCCCCACCTCTGTTACTGTAACACCAACTACAACATATATCGACTATTGTACCATCACCGTCTCATCAACTGTACCATTATCCAAACGGGTCCCCTTCGTATAAGCTACAGTAACTATACCATCATCTACAACATATAACGGCTATTGTACCATCACTGTCTCAGCATATGTACCATTCTCTAATCACCCAAACCCCCTTCGTCTCTGCTGCTGTACCGTCATCTACAACATCTAACGGCTTTTGTACCACCACTGTCCCAGCTGCTGTACCATCATGTACAACATACCTCAGCTATTGTACCGTCGCCTTTAATGCCTCAGCTACTGTACCAGCACCTTAATGTCTCGGGTATTGTACCACTCTCCTAATGCCTCAGCTACTGTACCACAGTCCTAATGCCTCAGCTATTGTACCATCGCGTTTCATGCCTCAGCTATTGTACCATCGTGTTTAATGCCTCAGCTATTGTACCATCACCTAAAGCTTCAGCTAATTGTACCTCGCCTTAAAGCCTTCACTAATTTGTAACCTTCGCCTTAATGCCTCAGCTGTTGTACCATCGCCTTAATGTCTCAGCTATTGTACCACTATCCTAATGCCTCAGCTATTGTACCATTATCCAACCTCTGCACCTTTCCCCAAACACACAAAAACCTGCTACTGTACCATCATGCACAACCGATCTCAGCTATCGTACCATCATCCCCCTCCCCGCCCCGTCCCGTCCAAAGTACCGTATATACCATAAACACCAACACTGTCCCAGCTACTGTACCATCACTGTACCATCAGCCCGTGGTCTCACTTGAACGCCATAAAATAAAACAAACATTTACCACAATCAACCTTATCGATCCCAAGTCCTTCGTGTCGTGATATTTCTTTTGATTTTTTCCCCCTTTTTTTATCCTGTTCACTTTGGGAACTTGATCTAACCCCCTGCAGCCGAAACCCGCCCCCCCCCTTCCCTCCTATACCACTTTCCGGCTGTTCTTGCCCAGGCGCGCTTTCTGCTGTCCAACACGCCGGACGCTGCTTATATGGAAGGGCATTTGCATAGGCTGAGAAAAATAAAAAGTACTACGTTGTGCTTTTTTTTGAGATACTCGGCCGCTTGCAGGTATGCATAGCTCTCTCTCTCTCTCTCTCTCTCTCTCTCTCTCTATATTGGTCATAGTGTTACTGCTTTCATATTCCCTTTCTTCTATTATTTCTAAACCGATCTCTCTCTCTCTCTCTCTCTCTCTCTCTCTCTCTCTCTCTCTCTCCTTCTTCGTTATTACTACATATGTCCAAAATTATGTCCTCTCTCTCTCTCTCTCTCTCTCTCTGCGTTTGTGTTCCCGCTCGTGTGCGCACACACGTAAACACAATATATGTCTGCGTTTGTGTGTTCGTGCACGCGTTCGTCCCTATATTAGCAAATACATCAACATGCGTAAAGCAATATCACACGCTTCCTTCCAGGTATATAACACATTCATATCAACAGCGGTGTTTACACACACACACACACACACACACACCTGTCCAAGTGTATCGGCTAGTTGTCCATGGAAACAGATAAATACGGCATATATACGTGGCGGGGTGTCCCTTCATAAATCAGCCTCCGAACAAACGTTTGGGGGGGGGAGGATGGGAGGGGGGGACGCCCATTGAATATTCAGACGAGACATTAAATCACCTCGATCGTGATTGCAATGAGCTTACAAATGACCCACAATCACGGCAAGAGCTTTCCACGGTGGAGCCAGGTACGAAGAGAATGGTACTTGACGTGGCTTCAATTTGCTTGGCAACATACGGCTGTTTTTTTTTTATTTTTTTATTTTTTAACCTCTGGGCTAAAGAAAGTGGAAGGGTATGGTTCCATATGAGAGAGAGAGAGAGAGAGAGAGAGAGAGAGAGAGAGAGAGAGAGAGAGAGAGAGAGAGAGTTGTCATCATCATCATTATGATTGCAATCATTTAACTAGACCACTGCGATGCTAATTGGCTACCACAATCTTTGAGAGAGAGAGAGAGAGAGAGAGAGAGAGAGAGAGAGAGAGAGAGAGACCCTACCGTTGGGCTTCCAAGAACCTAGGCTTCAGTATCCCACTACTGGTCACGAAAACCAGACATATTCGAGGATGGATGCGTTTTTCGTGTTTCGTAAATGTGTAAAATGAAGGATTCTCAAGTGCACAAGGTATACATAATATGCTACAGCCTATGTATGCAACCTAACTATGCCCTCTGAAATTTATGCGATGTGTATGATACATAGATTGCATCATTACATGCACTCGTGTTTGGGTATACATATACATATGTATACACAATGTGTATATGTATATCTATACGCATACATACATATGTATATATACTACCTATACACATATCTACAATTACAGGAGTACCAGTGAGCCCCACAACGACATAAAAGGAACTTAATCACAAACCAGGCAGGTAACCATGACATAGATCTCCTAATGGCGTCAAGCGCCACATTCCTTCGCTCGAAACGATACCAAGAATTGGCGCTACCAACCTTTTTTACTTTGGATCGATGAGACCAAAATCACGAAGTTAAATCGTGTGTATATGATTCCGTTCAGAACAGCAATCATGGTTGTTTTGTTCTAGGTGCCCCGCCAGCCAACTGAACGCGACCATCGAACTATACTACTACAGATTTCTCGTCCGTGTTTTTTACCTTGGAATAACGTCAGTCTACGTATACATATATATACATATAAATATATATATAATTCATAACTGAATCACGAAAGTTTGGAAAGTGATAAATGCATTAATAAAAGTAAAAGCCACGAAAGGAAAGATAAACAACAGAGTAGCTGCAAGATCTTTCGACTCAACGTCCTCCACTTAGCTAAGTAAAGGACGTTGAGTCGACAGATCTTGCAGCTACTCCGTTGTTTATTTTTCCCTCGTGGCGTATACCTTTATATATACATACATATATATACATGTATATGCATATGTATATGTATATATATAGAATGACGTTATTCCAGAGTAAAAAAAATCAACTAACGGAGAGGAAGAGACCACTTACACAAGACCGAAAGGAATAATGATAGAAAATACACTGCAATTAAAACGTAATTGTCAGTAAACGAGAAAATTAACAATATAAAAAAACACGTTTCATTTATAAAAACAATGTACAACTTGTGTATTACAAACAGAGGCTAACTTCAACACATGCTACTAATAGAGGTTCCAGTGTCCAACATACTTTTCCCTGCATTTGCATAAAAATCGTTAACCTAACAGGATGCGTAAGAATTTCTCTCTCTCTCTCTCTCTCTCTCTCTCTCTCTCTCTCTCTCTCTCTCTCTCAGATAAACTATTTTAAAATATTTCCAATATTACAGGTGAACGAGATAGGTAAAACCTAAAACATGAACCCAATAACATGCATAGAAACTCCGCCTATCATAAAAGTCTAAAAAAAAAATAACTAATAACTAATACTCTATCATTGCAAACCAATTACCTTTTGATCAGCTGGGTACAAAAAATAAGTTAACCAAAATTACTTTTCCCGTCAAAAAATGTGAAGCTAAACCAGGATTACGTTCAGTCATCTCGGTGCATACATACGTACATATATACATAGTACATACATGCATGCATACATAATGAGAAGCGTACTCATTTATTAGTGAAAAATAACTGTCCTTATACAGATAGCTTGGAATGCCTTATACGTCATTTCAGTGCACACATTTGTGGTGTTTTTTTTTATAATTTCTTAAATTTTCAACAAAACTCGTACATTACATATAAACACAAGGACTAAAAACCACAAACATCGCCGTAAAGGTGCTTGCACGCATGCATATATACATACATAATGAAAAACGTACACAATGTGTTAAGGCATTTATTACGGAAAGAAGCTGTAATATATAGATTTAGTATATAGACTCTGCTTCCATTAACAACATCATTCATACACACACACATACATAAAAACACGTACATCCATACATAAAAAGCACATTAACCCACACGCATAGCCAGAAACATACCGGACAAGAGCAGAAAAGCAGAACTGCCTCCAACAGAGCAGGAAAAAAGAAAGGAATAAATAAACTCAGGCAGAAATTTAAAGGCCCAGCTGGAAGGTACAAACAGGTGAAAGCATTAAAGATGCCACACAAAAAAGAAGAAGTGTAAATATGCCTCGTAAATATGTTTAAATCTGTTCAAGACGTACACACACAGACGCACACACACGCACACAGTAAAATTCACATCACGGGAGCGCTACCATCCGCTAAGAATGATGTGAATAACTATGTAGCTTTTAGAGAGAGAGAGAGAGAGAGAGAGAGAGAGAGAGAGAGAGAGAGAGAGAGAGAGAGAGAGAGAGACAAGATCCGTGCTAATGATATATCATCCAATGAAGACGAAAATATAAATATCTATGGACAATGAGAGAGAGAGAGAGAGAGAGAGAGAGAGAGAGAGAGAGAGAGAGAATTGTTCCGAAACTTCAATGACAGTTTGCTTTCAAACCCGTTACAGCTGCTTTCATAGTTCACATGCAGTACCTGTATACATTCGCTTTTTTTATACAGGGTCATGTATACATCTATTGCACGTTTGCGTAAAAAATGTGTACACGCAGCAAATGTATATTAGTACTTACACGCTCATCTTTTTTTTATAAGGTCAGAATATACATATGTATATTTTTTAGATGCAAATACATGTGCATAAACGCAACTACTGTAATGCACTTTCACATATCTTGTAAGCTGCTCATGCATACATATACATTAAAAATAGACAAATATGTATTAATGCAAATATATACATTTTATATGCAGATACTCTAACACACACACATACACATACAAGCGTTCATACATACACGGTTTAATAAGCAGCACAGGTAGTAAGCATATTCACCTAGCACATGCAGTAAATAATTATATACACACATACACACACACGTATCTTATGCATAAACAAGTTGTACTAGCACAAACACATTCATATTTACACACAAACAAACACACACACACCCTCGTCAATTCTAATCAAGGAAACAGAATTCCACTTCCCAGCAATCTTACCAACATAAAACAGAAGATAAAAAAATTGACGAAAGATTAAAAAGTTAACGCAAGACTTTCACTCCTCCCCCCCTACCCACTCCCCCTCCCCCCGTCACGCGACGGAGGACGTTCGGACTCTCAGGCCCTCCGTAAAAAAAAAAAAAAAATTTTAAAAAAAAAATAAAATAAAAAAAAGCACACGAAACACCTCGTAAATAAGAGGACACGGAGTGGGAATGACTGAATTAACAGGCCGGAAGGTTTATATATATGAAAGGACACCAGGCGCTTTCGATAATCGATGCTTCTGAACGCGTCCACCACCACCACCCATCAACGCTAAACGGCTACGTACGTGGTGATGATCGTTCTCTCGTCTTTCTCAAATATTCAAGAGGCGCGTTTTTTCTGCCGGCATTGGCCAGCCGATAGGGATTAATAGCCCGCTGGGTGGGTGACGGGGGGCGGGGGGAGGGGGGTGTTCAGTTTTCAGAAATGCTGTTAACAGCAGTTCGATTCATTTTTCACTAATATTTTGGAGTCGTTCTATTATTGAAAAGCCTTGCTCACATGTCAGTGAGTTTATGAACAAAGACGCTCACATGTCAGTGAGTTTATGAACAAAGACGCAAGTTCAACTGAATAGAATATAGAATTCGGGCCAACGGCCAAGCGCTGGTACCTATGAGGTCATTCGGCGCAGAAACGGAAATTGACGTGAAAAAAAGTGAAAGGTGTAGCAGGAAGAAAACCTCAAAGCAGTTACACCATGAAACAATTGGTAGGGGTGGGTGGAGAGAAAGAGAATACGAACGGAGGTACAGCAAAAGGAATGACAGGGGTTACAGCTAGGGGCCGAAGGGACGCTGCAAAGAGCAAGGAACACCTACAGTGCACCTGGTTTTACGATGACAGTGCGTGAATCACATACAGCAAAAAGAACACTCATTTTTCTATTAAGAGGACTCTGCCAACGAGTCAATTATTTTCCAACATTAAAAAAATTCTAACGAATATCCACAGCACCACATAAATTCATTCTCAATATCAAACTAGACAAAAAAAAAAATGGATCTATTCAGATAACTCCTATAGCCAACACTGATGACATTTCCAAGGCTTTTCTTCAAATTGCAAAAGAAGTTCTTTTACCAAAACGGACGAGTATTAAATGTCCATTGAGAAGAGCACTTGGCAGAAAAATATACAGGAGTCTTTTGGACCAACGAGGTGCTTTCCATCAGCCCTGGAATTAGAAGCCGGGTCGCTGGAACTTCTTTCACTGGAAATGCATTCCCATTACCACGTGATTAGAAGTCAATAACAATCACTTATAATCTATGAGAACGATAACTATATGACGGAGTATAAGCAGCTTAGTTGAGCTAAAATACTAGAACTATGAAATGTTTATCTCTTAACGATTTCAAGGAGGTTTTACTGAGAGAGAGAGGAGAGAGAGAGAGAGAGAGAGAGAGAGAGAGAGAGAGAGAGAGAGAGAGAGAGAGAGAGAGAATATTAAAGTACAAAATACATAATAAAAACAATATTAAAAAGTGTAAATTATTTAAATAAATGCACACATATAGTCTTTATATATATATATATATATAGATATATATATATATATATATATATATATATATATATCATACCCTAATACATAATATACATATACACATATAATCACTACATAAAATACTGCATACAAAGAAAACATGCATCAATTCTGTAATTGGCTGCATTGATCGTCGAGCGTAAGTGCAGAGCATAAATTCTTGCAGTAGGAAATCAATTCCTAATTTCTGTTAAACTTTTTTCCCCTCATTTATATATTTTTTTAATTTTTTTTATTATATTTGTTAATTTTTTATTTTTTTTTTATTTATTTATTTATTTATTTACGTTTTTTTACCTCAGAGGAAGTCCACTGCACATACATTTCTTTCCCTACAACAGCTTTGCATACTTATCTCTTAAAAAGTGACACTTACTTGGAAGGGAAAAATGTCAAGTACAAAGTGCTTGGTATTCAGATCGTCAAGTTTCACGTGGTTTATATATAACAAGCTATCTTACACAATAATTTTTTTCTATATTTGACAGAAGGGTATGTTAGTACAGATCGTGAATAACGCCTTATGTTTCAAATGATGTGAGATAATGATAATAATAATAATAATAATAATAATAATAATAATAATAATAATAATAATAATAATAATAATAATAATAATAATAACAATAATAATAATAATACTTTGCCTTGAAAGGGTATAACTTTTTGCTTCTATAGAAAAATATAGGAATCTAATATAGACAGAGCATGAATACTGTCCTTCATTTGAAAGGAAAGCGTTATTCACAATGCTATAAAAACCATCGAGTCTCTGGCCCGGTTTATATGAGCCACCTACGAGTGACTGACTACTCTGGATAAAAAAGGAAATAGCTACTTGGTATACTACACTGCTTGATAACCTGTTTCCCATTCGTGTGAAAAATCATACTTTCAGAAAACAAAAATCTAGGTTTCTGAGGAAATATTTCAGTTTTTGTGATTTTTTTTTTTTTTTTTTTTGCAAGAAAAAATCCAGTTTTTTTTAAGTTTCAATTTTGTAATAAAAATTAATAGATTTTTTAGGATCTATTCCAGTTTTTCTAAATGTTATGATATAGATTTTTTTAGGATATATTCCAGTTTTTCTAAAATGTTCAGGATTTATAAGGAAATGATTTTTAGGATATTTTTCTCAATTTTGGTGAAAATGTTTTCCTGATTTTCTGGATAATGTTTCAGTTTTATAAAAACTATATTCATTCATAAAACTATATTTATTCACCAAACTATCCTAATGAGCAGAAACATTCATTTATTTTCAAGCATCCATTTCTTCTGCATATAGTACATTTTTGATAAAATCACCTGTTTATAAAAACCATTCTCCATTAGAAAAAAATAATATAAAACGATTTTTCATTCAAACAAAAGTGAAAATTTAAAAGAAAAAAAAACTCATAAAACCTCGAGTATTTTGAGCCAAGAGACTAAATGGTTTCAGGATTTTGGGGGATTTTTTTTTTGTGTGGGTAGGTGTTAGTACAACGAACCGCCTCCTTGTATACGAACCGTATAGGGCGTCCTCACCTGCGGCAGGGCCTCTTGGCTTGGCCCCCAGGTACGCCAGGTTCACGTTCGCCTTCCGCCCGTCAATGACTGGATTGGGCTCCTTGATGGCCCGGTCAGCGCCCGCCTTGTCGGCCATCGTCACCTGCGGGACAAAAGACAAAAAGACGGACCTCGTTAGACGTCGGGAGACACTGGGGGGGGAAAAGGGGGTCGTGAGGGCTGAGTGGCTGGCCACAAAAGCAACAAGGCAACTCTGCATCAAAGGAAAAAAAACAAACATTCAACGAAAACCATTTTTTTTTTCTTTTTTTTTTTCTTGTTTTTTTCAAAACTTCAAACAGCATCCTATGTTTCTCCTTCCGGAGTGCCGTGTCTCCCGGATGCTGGAGGGTCGCTGGAGAAGATTTCGGGGGGGAGTGGGGTGTCTCTCTCTCTCTCTCTCTCTCTCTCTCTCTCTCTCTCTCTCTCTGGTACATCCTAACGTCATAAAAATTCAATCTACAAGATATACCTTCAGACCTTTGGAAAAATGAATGTTGACTTTACATGACCTTTCAGTCCCGTTTCTTGATACTGCCTAAAATCGACCTAACGTCATAGGATTATATATATATATATATATATATATATATATATATATATATATATATCCTATTATATATATATATATATGTGTGTCTCTCTCTCTCTCTCTCTCTCTCTCTCTCTCTCTCTCTCTCTCTCTCTCTTGTCCGAAACGGAATATTTCGTCATTACAAGAATGTGTCTTCAGATCTACAAAAATACCGTCGTCGAATTCTGATATTTTGCAAACAACCGCTGGTTCTATATTTAAAAAATGACATTTGGGATTTTGAGACTTATTCAAAAGCGCCGGAGAGTAGGCTATGTACGATGCAAACTTAAATTTTGAAATTATTTCCAAGATTCCTCACTAATTCTAAACCTGCTTCAACTAGATATAATCTCCTATTCAAAAAATATTTCGGCAGATAAATCATTTCTATACGCCTATGCTTGGTTGTACGTTTTTACAACAAGTGAATGACTTCAATATCTTCTAAACAATGCCAAAATTTGATCGAAACATTCCATTAAAAAAAATTAAAATTTGAAAATTCCTAAATCCGAATGAATAATTCCGAAAAGGGGTCACCAAAAAGGTTGGGACAATCACTAAGTCTTCTAAATCTGACTGAAACTGTCTTGAATTAAAACTCACGTTTACACTTTTAGGTAAAGTTTTTCCCTCGAACAATCGAAATTACCCCCAGAATTTAAAGTCAGCCCGACGTCCCCAGCAACACTGCGAAGTAAGTGGTGAAGCTGTGAGGAAGCTGAACAAATCGAAATGAAAACAAAACCCAACTCTTTGTGCAACAACAGCTTGCAATATCATGCCTACTGACCTTCAAAAATAAAAATTTAAAGAGAAAAAAAAGAAAGCACATCCCACAACAAGTCAGCCTGTGTACTACTAATCCCTATGTCAACACTACCAAAACATAATGTTTTCAGGTCATCAAACATTCAACATGTACAGATCTTGGCGCCCAACATTGGCAAAATGTTGAATGCGCTTGACACACTTTCACAAAAATATATATACCAGATCATTTTCAACACAAAAGCCAAAAAGCTTTACATTTCGAGCAAATACTTTTTGGTACGACATATGCGTGTGTACAAAATGCATGTAGATCTATACATTATATTTACGAAGGTATGAACGTGTATATATACTTACACATATACATTCAATATATGCATAGAGTTATGCAAATACATATATATATATATATATATATATATATATATATATATATATATATATATATATATTATACACACATACACATATATAACGTAGCAATACCAAACTACGAAAAGTCGGCATTCACATATGAAAATAAAAGGGCAAACATAATCCAGGAAAACAACAACAATGGTAAATACTGACTTTATATTATCTAGGAAGTTTTTTTTCTTTTTACACACAATTACCACCAACTCCAAACAATACTATTAAGCCATGACAAATATTGTTCCAAATGAGATTTTTCTCTGATTTTTATTACACATATTTTCCAACTTTTAAAAGTTGCTGGCCTTCGTTATACAAAGCGTGACATATTACAATGTTAACTGGCAAGACGAGTTCAAGTCTTCTTCGGCCTATGTATACATCTGTATATTCGTCTCTCTTTGGTCATTCATACAGCGTGCGTGTGCACGACCACGCGAAGAAAATAATCATCATAAGTCATATTTCATTAGTAAATATACGAGTTCTCCTCTCAAGTTCTTCTGTGGTTTAGATCGATCCATTAATTATTAGCGTGTTGGTTCAAAGCGTCTACTAACTAATGCTCCATAGATTCCACAAAACCTGTCAACTCAAAATTATTAAGAATATTAAGACTATTAATTATAAAATTTCCCCTCCTCTCATTCGTAAATCACGTCCCTAATTTTCATTCTCTATTTCACTTTTTTTTTTTTCGTTTTTCATTGTTCCAAATTACCCTTTATTATGTTTCTTATGTTTTGAAAAAAATACAACGGGGTCTGTTTCTTCGTCTATTCCTGAAACTGGATAAAATTTACAAAAAAAAAATCTCTCTACTTGGCGACTTCGGAAGGTTGTTCAATCTGCGGTGTTAAGTGTCTCTGTAATATGTCCCAAAATCAATCTATCTATCTATCTATCTATCTATCTATCTATCTATCTATCTATCTATCTATCTATCTATCTATCTATCCTTATCTATCTATATATATTTTTTTGCTAGCGTGGCCCAGTTTACGTGACGTCACTTTTTTAATCTTCTGCTCGATAGGTATTGCATGTATCTTGATTTTTTCTATTTTTTATTTCATCCTATTCCTTTCACACTCCTTCGTCAATAACTGGTTCTAAGCTGAATACCCCCATCTCCGTTCTCTCCAGTCCACGTCGAATGCTCCACATTTACCGACGGAGCTTGGCACCTCTCCATCTGAGCGAGCCAACATTCTTCCGAGTGCCACACACCTATAGTAGCATCGCCACAGAACCACTGCTTGTATGTTATACAGAGAGAGAGCATTCGATAAATCAACATGAGTAGTTTTAAGACGGTCCTTCTTACTCTACTGAATTCAGTGCCGAAGCAGGAAGGTTTTGTTCTTAATTGATAGGCATTTGTTATCAATGTTCTGTCTCTTTCACAGAGTTTGTCCAGTGCCTGACGAAATTTACTTTTAATGGCTGTTTATTCATCAAAAATCCCTCTTAAATGATCAATTTTATATAATTCCCCTCAAATGCAAGCACCAAGTTCATTTTTAATTTTAAAAAACAATCATTTAAATAAAATTCATACTATTTTTTCTAAGCAGAATTTGCACATTTACATTCGTCTAAAACTAAAACTTTAAATATCTTTGAAAAGTTTCGTTTTAGGGAGTTAAATCACCTAAACTATCCTTCAGGCTAAATGTAGATACTAAATTACACAGTAATTTCGGTGATCTCCAATACCTCGAAATTCATGGATCGTTTTCATGCTCCTCTCTTTAAGCCAAACTATCTCAGGCTTCCTTGGGACATAATTATCTCTTTTTTATTTTTCAAAGCCTTCTTTGGGACAACATTATCTCGTTTTTATTTTTCTAAGCCTTCTTTGGGACAACATTATCTCATTTTTACTTTCATTTTTGTCTACTTGATTACGTTCTCGGAATAACATAAAAGCCAGCATATTCTAAAATGATGTCCTCTGCTCCAGACCTCCAGCTTATATTTCCATTAAACGAGTTTCCCACAAACACTGAGATTGTCAACAAACAGGCATACACTTACTCTTCTATAAGCCTTACACCTTACAAACTTTTTCAAAATTTCTCCAGAGGTGGCTCAGAACAAATAATAAAATAACTTTCAAGTGATTACAACTTTTTTTTTTAAATTTACCTCAAAGGCGTCTCTCAAACAGTATTCCTTTCAAATAAAAACTTTTTTCAATTGCCTTCTGAGGTATCTCAGAACCAATATTGCTTTCAAAATAATAGAACTTTAGAATTTCTTAATTCTGCTTTGATTCAGAACCAACATTGTTTTCACATTCACATTTAACCTTTTTTCAATTGCCACAGGTGTCACAGAACCAATATTCTTTCAAAATTACTAAAACCGACAGAACCATTATTGCTTTCAAATGATTACAACTTTTTTTTTTACCTCTTTAACGTATTACCTCCGAGTGGATTCAGAGGCCATTTTTCTTTCAAATGACTAAGACACCTTTGTAAATGACCTCCGAGGTGACTCAGAAGTAATATTCCTTGATGATCGCTTCCTGAAGCGAGTCAGGTCCAACATTCCTGTCAGATCACTTCAAAATGCAACTCGTTATCCCCAGTTACATAACACGCAAAAAAAATCAAACTAATCTTTAGCAGGTTTACACTTCAAAGGTCAAACCCTTTAATTGGCAACACAACTGAAGTTAGTTCCATATCCTATATATAACCACGAAAACAGTAGCAGTAACCACTTCAAAATACCAACTGTAGAAAAAATAAAACACTAAACTTCAAAAAAATACTGTTCCTTGTTATTCTGAACTACAGTGCATTAGTACAGTCATCTAAGTTCCACCAAAGAATAAGAAAATGGAAAAAAAAGAGACACTGAATTAGTTGGTTGACAAACATAATTCAAAATGGAGTGAAGAAAAAAAATAGAGAAGAAATGATTAGTGACACCAATCCGAGAATAAAAAAAAACACAGTAAAGACATTAATCATGATTATTGATTATTATGATTATTATTGTAACCACCACAGGCTCGTGCAACCGACAGGAGCCGAGAGATAACAGGCGACGTCAACCACACACGCCAACAACCACAATTCACCAAGAAAAAAAAATGGGATAAAAAAAAAATCGAAAAAAACGAAAAAAAAAAAAAAAAAAAAAAGTGACGAATTCACACTTTTTTTTTTTTTTTTCCATTCCAAATTCACCAAATGAAAAATAAAAGAAAATAAAATCTGACCGAATTCATCGAAGAAAATGGATTTTTTTTTTTACCAAATTAAAACAAAAATAAATAACACGATCAAATGTAACGAATTCATAAGAGAAAAAGGAAATTTTTTTGGCCGAATTCACCACAAAAAACAATAATAATAATAATAATAATAATAATAATAATAATAATAATAATAATAATAATAAAGATAAAAAAAGTTGACCGAATTCACAACGAAAAAATGGAAAATTAATTTTCGCCCAAATTCAGAAAAGAAGGAAGTTTAAAAATTTGTCCGAATTCATAAAAAATTGTAAAAAAAAATTTAAAAAGACCGAATTACTAAAAAAAAGAGTTTTGATCGAATTAATAAAAGAAAAACTTGACCGAATTCATCAAAAAAAGGAAAAAAAACCAACGAATTCACACACAAAAAAATTTAACGATTTATTAAAATAAAATATTTCTACCAAATTAAAAGAAAAAAAACACTTAACTAAATTTTCAAATAAAAAAAAAAAAAATGACCAGGAATATTTTCCCCACCCACTATGCCGGGATGGGAATTTTTTTTTTTTTTTTTTTTTTTGTGCGGGGGGGTGGGGCATGATCTTGGGGGGGTTGGTGGGGTGGGGAGGGGGGGGGGGGGGGGGGGGGGATTGGAAGGGGCGTTGTCACAATTCTAGAGAGACTCTAAATCAATTTCATTCATAACCTTTACAATAGGAGTTATCGCGGATGTAAAAGTATTAAATTCTTTACAACTGGAGAGCAATTGAATGGCCACTATATCTCCTATATATAACATAATATAATAATAATAAAAATAATAGGATTGACTCAGTGGTTAAACTACCACTTATACCCTCAAGACCAGTGATTCCCTAACTACCCAAAAAGTCGATTCTAATATTACAACTTAAATCTTGACGATTCCCACCTGCTCCCTCAGTCGATTAAAATATTACAGCTTTATTCATGACGATTCCCACCTGCTCCCTCAGTCGATTAAAATATTACAGCTTCATTCATGACGATTCCCACCTGCTCCCTCAGTCGATTAAAATATTACAGCTTCATTCATGAAGATTCCCACCTTCTCCCTCAGTCGATTAAAATATTACAGCTTCATTCCCGATTGATTCCCACCTTTCGTCCCTCGGCTCGATTAAAATATTTATAGCTTCATTCTCCCGATTATTTCCACCTTCCTCCCTCAGTCGATTAAAATTATTACAGCTTTTCATTCCCGATGATTCCTACTTTTCTCCCCTCAGTCGATTAAAATATTACAGCTTCATCCCGATGATTCCACTTCTCCCTCAGTCGATTAAAATATTGCAGCTTCATTCCCGATGATTCCCACCTTCTCCCTCAGTCGATTAAAATATTATAGCTTCATTCCCGATGATTCCCACCTTCTCCCTCAGTCGATTAAAATATTACAGCTTCATTCATGAAGATTCCCACCTTCTCCCTCAGTCGATTAAAATATTACAGCTTCATTCACGAAGATTCCCACCTTCTCCCTCAGTCGATTAAAATCTATTACAGCTTCATTCCCAGATGATTCCCACCTTCTCCCCTCAGTCGATTAAAATATTACAGCTTCATTCCCGATGATTCCCACCTTCTCCCTCAGTCGATTAAAATATTACAGCTTCATTCCCGATGATTCCCACCTTCTCCCTCAGTCGATTAAAATATTATAGCTTCATTCCCGATGATTCACCCACCTCTCCTGTTGATTAAAAATATTACAGCTTCATCCCAGATGATTCCCCACCTGCTCCCTAAGTCGATTGAAATATTACAGCTTCATTCATGACGATTCCCACCTCTCCCTCAGTCGATTAAAATATTATAGCTTTATCATGTCGATTCCCACCTGCTATCTCAGTCGAATTAAATATTATAGCTTTATTCATGACGATTCCCACCTGCTCTCAGTCGATTAAAATATTATAGCTTTATTCATGACGATACCCACCTGCTCCCCTCAGTCGATTAAAATATTACAGCTTTATTCATGATGATTCCCACCTGCTCCCTCAGTCGATTAAAATATTACAGCTTTATTCATGACGATTCCCACCTGCTCCCTCAGTCGATTAAAATATTACAGCTTTATTCATGACGATTCCCACCTTTTCCCTCAGTCGATTAAAATATTACAGCTTTATTCATGACGATTCCCACCTTCTCCCTCAGTCGATTAAAATATTACAGCTTTATTCATGATGATTCCCACCTGCTCCCTCAGTCGATTAAAATATTATAGCTTTATTCATGACGATTCCCACCTGCTCCCTTAGTCGATTAAAATATTATAGCTTTATTCCTGACGATTCCCACCTGCTCCCTCAGTCGAATTAAAAAATATTACAGCTTTATTCATGTCGATTCCCACCTCTCCCTCAGTCGATTAAAAATATTATAGCTTTATCATGACGATTTCCCACCCTGCTCCCTCAGTCGATTAAAATATTACAGCTTTATTCATGACGATTCCCACCTGCTCCCTCAGTCGATTAAAATATTACTCTTTATTCATGACAGATTACCTCCTTCTCCCAAAGTCAATTAAAATATTGCAGCTTTATTCCTGACGATTCCCACCTGCTCCCTAGTCGATTAAAATATTATAGCATTATTCATGACAATTCCTCCTTCTCTCTAGTACAATTAAAACTATTGCAGCTTTTTTATTCCTGACGATTCCCACCTGCTCCCCTTAGTCGATTAAAATATTATAGCTTTTATTCATGACAATTCCCACCTGCTCCCTCAGCGATTAAAATATTACAGCTTTATTCATGATGTAATCCACTTTTCCCTCAGTCGATTAAAAATATTACAACTTTATCATGACGATTCCCACCCTGCTCCCATCAGTCGATTAAAATATTACAGCTTTATTCATGACATTCCCGCACATTTCCCTCAGTCGATTAAAAATATTACAAAACTTTATTCATGACGATTCCCACCTGCTCCCTCAGTCGATAAAAATATTACAGCTTTATTCATGACAATTCCCACCTTTTCCCTCCCTCAGTCGATTAAAAATATTACAACTTTATTCATGACGATTCCCACCTTTTCCCTCAGTCGATCTTAAAAATATTACAGCTTTATTCATGACGATTCCCACCTGCTCCCTCAGTCGATTAAAATATTACAGCTTTATTCATGACGATTCCCACCTGCTCCCTCAGTCGATTAAAATATTACAGCTTTATTCATGACGATTCCCACCTGCTCCCTCAGTCGATTAAAAAATATATTACAGCTTTATTCATGACGATTCCCACCTGCTCCTCAGATCGATTAAAAATATTACAGCTTTATTCATGACGATTCCCTCCTTTCTCTCAGTCGATTAAAAATATTACAGCTTTTTAATCATGACGATTCCCTCTTCACTCTAGTCAGTCATTAAAATATTGCAGCTTTATTCCCTGACGATTCCCACCTGCTACCCTATCGATCAAAATATTACAGCTTTATTCATGACGATTCCCACCTGCTCCCTCAGTCGATTAAAATATTACAGCTTTAATCATGACGATTCCCACCTGCTCCCTCAGTCGATTAAAAATATTACAGCTTTAATCATGACGATTCCCTCCTTCTCCCTCAGTCGATTAAAATATTACAGCTTTATTCATGACGATTTCCCATCCTCTCCCTCTCCCAGTCGATTAAAAATATTTACAGCTTTATTTATGATGATTCCCACCTCTCCCTCAGTCCATTAAAATATTGCAGCTTTATTCATGACGATTCCCACCTTTTCCCTCAGTCGATTAAAATATTACAGCTTCATACATGACGATTCCTACCTTCTACCTTAGTCAATTAAAATAATACAGCTTTATTTATGATTAAAATATTTACAGTTCTGGTTTATGATGCCCATTCCCTCCTGCCCCCTCAGTCGATTAAAATATTACAGCTTTATTCATGACGATTCCCACCTGCTCCCTCAGTCGATTAAAATATTACAGCTTTAATCATGACGATTCCCACCTGCTCCCTCAGTCGATTAAAATATTACAGCTTTAATCATGACGATTCCCACCTGCTCCCTCAGTCGATTAAAAATATTACAGCTTTATCATGAATATTCCCACCTGCTCCCCTCAGTCAATTAAAATATTACAGCTTTATCATACGATTCCCTCCCTCCCCCCCCCCCTCAGTCGATTAAAATATTGCAGCTTTATTCATGACGATTCCACCTGCTCCCTCAATCGAGTAAAATTACTTAAAGCTTTATCATGACGATTCCCACCTTTCTCCTCAGTCGATTAAAATATTACAGCTTTATTCATGACGATTCCCACCATTTCCCTCAGTCGATTAAAATATTACAGCTTTATTCATGACGATTCCCACCTGCTCCCTCAGTCGATTAAAATATTACAGCTTTATTCATGACGATTCCCACCTGCTCCCTCAGTCGATTAAAATATTACAGCTTTATTCATGACGATTCCCACCTGCTCCCTCAGTCGATTAAAATATTACAGCTTTATTCATGACGATTCCCACCTGTTTCCCTCAGTCAATTAAAAATATTACAGCTTTATTCATGACGACTTCCCACCCTCCTCCCTCAGTCGATTAAAATAATTATTCACAGCTTCATTCCAGATGATTCCCACCATTCTCCCTCTCAGTCGATTAAAAATATTACAGCTTTATCATGATGATTCCCTCCTCCTCCCTCCCAGTCGATTCAAATATTACAGCTTTATTCATGATGATTCCCTCCTTCTCCCTCAGTCGATTCAAATATTACAGCTTCATTCATGAAGATTCCCTCCTTCTCCCTCAGTCAATTAAAATATTGCAGCTTTATTCCTGACGATTCCCACCTGCTCCCTTAGTCGATTAAAATATTACAGCTTTATCATGACGATTCCCACCTGCTCTCAGTCGATTAAATATTACAGCTTTTAATCACGACGATTCCCACCTGCTCCCTCAGTCAAATTAAATATTACAGCTTTAATCATGACGATTCCCACCTGCTCCCTCAGTCGATTAAAATATTACAGCTTTATTCATGACGATTCCCACCTGCTCCCTCAGTCGATTAAAATATTACAGCTTTATTCATGACGATTCCCACCTGCTCCCTCAGTCGATTCTATTACAGGCTTTAATCAGACGATTCCCACCTTCTCCCTCAGTGTGATTTACTATTACAGCTTATTCTTTTATGACGATTCCCACCTGCTCCCTCAGTCGATTAAAATATTACAGCTTTATTCATGACGATTCCCACCTGCTCCCTCAGTCGATTAAAATATTACAGCTTTATTCATGACGATTCCCACCTGCTCCCTCAGTCGATTAAAAATATTACAGCTTTATTCATGACGATCCCTCCCCCCTCTCTCCCTCAGTCGATTAAAATATTACAGCTTTAATCATGACTGATTTCCCACCTGCTCCCTCAGTCCATTAAAAATATTACAGCTTTATTCATGACGATTCCCACCTCTTTTCCCTCCAGTCGATTAAAAATATTACAGCTTCATACATGACGATTCCCACCTCTCCCTCAGCAATAAAAATAATACAGCTTTATTTATGATTAAAAATATTCAGCTTTATTATGATTGATTCACCTGCTCCCCTCAGTCGATCATATTGCAGCTTTTATTCATGACCCGATTCCACCTGCTCCCTCAGTCGATTAAAATATTACAGCTTTAATCATGACGATTCCCACTGCTCCCTCAGTCGATCAAATATTACAGCTTTAATCATGACGATTACCTCCCTCCCCTCAGTCGATTAAAATATATAGCTCATCATGATGATTCACCTGCTCCCTTCAGTCGATTTATAACAGCTTTATTCATGGACCGATTCCCTCCTTCTCCCCCAGTCGACTTTAAAAATTATTTACAGCTTTATTCATGACGATTCCCACCTTTTGCTCCCCTCAGTCGAATTAAAATATTACAGCTTATATAACGATTCCCACCTGCTCCCTCAGTCGTTAAAATATACAGCTTTACTTCATGAACGATTCTCACCTGCTCCTTCAGTCGTTAATAATACTACAGCTTTATTCATGACGATTCCCACCTGCTCCTTCAGTCGATTAAAATACTCCAGCTTTATTCATGACGATTCCCACATGCTCCCTCAGTCGATTAAAATACTTTACAGCTTATTCATTGACATTCCACCCTGCTCCCTCAGTCGATTAAATATTACGCTTTTTATACGATCCCACCTGCTCCCTCAGTCGATTAAATTACAGCTTTATTTCTGACGATTCTCTGCCCCTCCTTCAGTCCGATTTACTACAGCTTTATTCATGACTATTCCCACCTGCTCCCCCCCCCTTCAGTCGATTAAAATACACTTTATTTTCATGACGTTCCCACATGCTCCCCCCCAGCGATTTTAAAAAAAATACTACAGCTTTATTCATGACGATTCCCACCTGCTCCCTCAGTCGATTATACTTTAGACGAACACTATCAGCAAACTATTCCACTCCCGTGTTTTGAAGACGTAGAGGCAAAGCAAAACGATAAATAAAAAAACAAAAGTAATCCACTCAAAAAAAGCAACACGCCGATAGCCACAGTCTCAGAAATAAAAAGAAAAATACCTACAGAATCCCAAAAATAGATAACAAGATCGTAGATAACAAAAGCAAGACTGTTATTGTTGATGTTGTTGGTGGTGTTGTTGCTGTTGTTCTTGTTGTTGCTGCTGCTGTTGTTGTATAGTTGTTAGGCAAATACAAGAAAACAAAAGGAAGAAGTGCCTAATACTTCTCTGAAAATCTCACTCAAAAACTCGACTCCAGTGCCTTGAAAACAAGATTAAATCTCTTTCGTAGCGAAATAGAAAAAAAAATCCTAGGCATACAAAACAATAAAATTCACTCTTCGCTTGTATATGAGAGAGAATTTCATTCTTTGCAAAGCTAGGACATTCCCCAAGCATTGTCAACAAACAACATATCGAAAAGAATGCCACTGTGCGAGTCAAGGCAAAGACACAGCAAACAATCTGCCAAAATTTTTGAATTATCTTGGTGTGCTCTTTTCTCTCTCTCTACGCACGCACGCTCGCTCGCACATATAAATTACACACACATTACATACATCAATAGATATACACGTGTCTAACCATGCGTCCTATTATATCAAACCAAAAGTGACCAACAAACGACAGTCAAACAACGTGACGCCATAAAAGAAAACAAACAAACAAAAATGAAGCGGTCACTCCCAGTCCCTCTTCCGGCTCGTACGCCGAACGGCGGCAGTTATACCGAGACCAACCTGGGACCGACGTATCGGGTGTCGGCCGAACAAAGGCTTTTTCGGCTTCAAAGACTTCGGGAACGTCAGTGTCTCCGACCAGTAGGAGGAGGAGGAGGAAGAGGGTCGAATTGCGCGTCCTTCGCGAGCTAATGCGCCAAATCTGGCCGGGCCAACTGGGATTATCCCTATGGGATTTTAAGGGTTCTGCCGCTGGGACAGCAAATCCACATTCCACAGTTATTAAAAGTGCGCAGCCTTTCCATTCAGTTCCATATGCTAGAATAGAGTAGAACAGAATATATATATATATATATATATATATATATATATATATTATATATATATATATATATATATGTGTGTGTGTGTGTGTGTGTGGTTGTGTGTGTGTGTGTGTGTGTGTGTGTAGATCTATATATATATCTATATACATATAGATTTTTTTAGTATTCAAATATATCTGCAACGCTGAAACTGAAGCTGACAGGTGGAAAAACGTTTGGAAGGTGTAACAGGAGGAAAACCTCGCAGTTGCGCTGTGAATCAATTGCTAGCAGTGGGTCGAGGAAGTAGAGTTAAGAAGAAAGCAAGAGGTAACAGGAATGAAAGAGGTGGCAGCTAGGGGCCACATGGCACCACCCTCCTAATGAGGATCTACATGGTAAAGAAAAATTAAATAAAATCGCTAATTACCGCTTGGGTTGACATAAATGACATCTGCCTTGGTGACAAGTTCGTATTTTACAATACAAGGATTGCTTCCTTTTTTTTTGAGAAGAAAGACCTTTACTTTTTCCAAGGCAAACAGCTTCACATTCCAGAATTACTGGATTTAAACTTGTGTTAGAGTTCTCGTCCATTTCCACACTTCTCGGGGACCTTCCAGACCCGCATTCCAGAACTCCAAGATTTTTGCTATAGTGAAAGACCCTTTTCACTTCCGGAAGTCCTGGAATGACTCGGGTCATCATTCCCGAATCCCCAATATTATCGTTGGGTAAAAGGCCTCTTCCAGAATTTCCAGCATTCCAAAACCTCCTAAGATTTGGATGTAGGAAGGAAGGAAGGAATATAGAAATTTGGCCACAAGCCAAGCCCTGGGACCTAAGAGGTCATTCAGCGCTGAACGAAATTTTGAAAGGTGTAACAGGAGGAAAACCTCGAAGCAGCTGCACTATGAGGAAAGTCCGATGGAAGAAAGAGAATATGAACGGAGGTACAGCTAAGGAATGAAAGAGGTTGCAGCCAGGGCAGAAGGGACGCTGCAAAGAACCTCCAATAATGCCTACAGTGCACGACGGGAGGATTACTGACGGCACTATTCCCCCTACGGAGAAGACCGCCGTCACGTCGAAGTTTCACCGTCAGTAGACACTGACTGACAATCGAAGGGACATACATACATACGCACGCACACACACACATTTTATTATGCTCCCTACTTTACAACTACGAGACACCAGATCAGTATCTATCAACGAAAATCAATGCACAAACGTTCATGCACGCGAGCGCCATTGCGTAAACACACACACGTACACGCACACATTACAATCCTCCCTAAATTAGAGAACTACGAGTGATCAAACGCTAAAGAAGAGGCAAAAACACACGAATAAGTGGAAAAAATTATATCAGTCATGAAAGGAGTCGGAAATGTTAACAAAACAAAAAAAAGTAAACAAAAGAAATTCTACAAATACGAAAAAAATTTATTATAACGAAAGAAACCACACTTACGGGCTGCTCTATGAGCAAGAGCCCGTGCTGGCATAAAGGCTAGCTCAATCAAAAAGAACAAAACAGAAAAAAACACGGAAAACTTAATCGCCATGTGGGTTGAATGTCTAAATGTTTGTTTATTTATTCTCTGCTTTGTATTTTATTCCTCGGGACGATCCGGGTATAAAATACTATAAAATAACTCTTACTTTCTCGTCCTTAAACTTCGCTAAAATTTCAAATGCTAGGGAAGTCTTATGAGCGTAAAAAAACACTCTCTCTCTCTCTCTCTCTCTCTCTCTCTCTCTCTCTCTCTCTCTCTCTCTCCTCTCTCTCTCTCTCTCTCTCTCTCTCTCTCTATATATATATATATATATATATATATATATATGTATATATATATATATATATATATATATAATAGTGTATATATATATATATATAGATAAAGTTGTGGTAATAATCTTGTTTTTCACGCACCTAAATTTATAGTATGTAATAAAAAACGCGCTCGCTCGCTCTCTCCTCTCTCTCTCTCTCTCTCTCTCTCTCTCTCTCTCTCTCTCTTTTAACACTGAAACCACAACGAAGCTCAAAGCTATAGTGCAGATACTGCCCGAGTTCGCTCCCGCTCTGCCAACGTGGAATCAGAGGAATGTACATCTGGTGATAGAAATTAATTTCTCGATACAATGTGGTTCAAATCCCACAATAAGCTGTGAGGTCTCGTTGCTAAGTAAGCAATTGGTTCCTAGCCACGTACATAAAAATCAAATGCTTCGGGCCGGCCCTAGGAGGGGAGCTGTTAATCAGCTCAGTGGTCTGGTTAAACTAAGAGAGACTTAGATCATACTTTTTATCAAATGATCATCAATTTTTCACTTTCAGGATTTTTAATTAAATCTGACGTGACATCAAAACTATAATTCTTCCAAGTGATTTTCTCAAAATTAAAGGAAGATTTATACATCTTAGGTTTACCAGACCACTGAGCTGGTTAACAGCTCTCCTAGGGCTGGCCCGAATGATTGGATATTTTTACGTGGCTAGGAACCAATTGGTCACCTAGCAACGGGACCTACAGCTTGTTGTGGGATCCGAACCACATTGTATCGAGAAATGAATTTCTAATCACCAAAAGTAAATTCCTGAGACTCCGCATTGGCCGAGCCGAGAATCGAACTTCGGACCACCGGAATGGTAGCCGTTGCGCGAAAACCACTCGTCCAACGACGATGAACTAACATGAAAGGAATAATTCATAAAGTCTGCATAAAACTAAACACTAAGCCTAACTACC
>NC_087211.1:53683821-53716410 GCF_015104395.2 Macrobrachium nipponense
TGCAATGGTATTCAGCATTTTATGACCGTCGCCAGGTCATTTCTGTACGAATGCAGACATGTTAATCACCTTGTTGAAGAGCGCCCTCTCTCTCTCTCTCTCTCTCTCTCTCTCTCTCTCTCTGTCTCTCTCTCTCTCTCTCTCTGGAGGGTAGGTTCTTTCTCATTTTTCAGAATCTCTCATACCTTTACAAATGGGTAACTCATCCTCTTCTCTCTCTCTCCTCTCTCTCTCTCGTGGATAAAGTAGGAAGATGGTTAATTAAAAGAATTTTTACAACAACAGAAAACAGATAGTTATTGCAAAACGACGAGAAATCGGATGAAGCCAAGGTAATATCCGGTGTGCCGCAAGGTACGGTGTTAGCTGCAATACTGTTTGTTATTATGATTGAAGACATAGACAATAATGTTAAGGATTCGGTTAGTGAGTAGTTTCGCAGATGACACAAGAATAAGTAGAGAAAATTACTTTGTGATGAAGATAGGAACGCTCTACAAAGAGACCTTAACAAAGTATATGATTGGGCAGAGGTAAATAGGATGGTATTTAACTCTGATAATTTGAATCAATAAATTATGGAGACAGAGAAAGAAAGCTATATGCATATAATTAGGGGTACCTAATAATGAGACCATCACAACATAAGGAAGCAAGTTAAAGACCTTGGTGTGATGATGAATAGAACATGTTATGCAATGATCAAATAGCAACTCTGTTGGCAAAATGTAAAGCAAAAAATGGGAATGTTGTTATCGGCACTTCAAAACAAGAAAAAAGCTGAACACATGATTATTGCTTTATAAACATATGTTCGTAGTCCACTTGAATATTGCAATATGATATGGTACCCACACATCAAAAAGGATATATTTGGCACCCAATAGAGAGTGTACAAAGGTCCTTTACAGCTAGAATAGAAGAAGTTACAGGACCTAGACTACTGGGAGAGGGACTACAATTCTTAAAAATTTATATAGTCTGGAAAGGAGAAGAGAACGCTACATGATAATTCAGGCATGGAAACAGATAGAGGAATAGCAGAAAATATCATGGAACTAAAAACAAAAAATATCAGAAAAGGAAGCAAGCAGAGGTAGATTAATATTGCCCAAAAAAAATATACCAGGAAAAATAAGGAAAGCACACAGGACATTAATCCACTACGCACCAAGCATCGATAATGCAGCGTCTATTCAATGCGTTGCCAGCTCATCTGAGGAATATATCAGGAGTGAGCGTAGATGTGTTTAAGAATAAGCTCGACAAATACTAAACTGCATCCCAGACCATCCAAGATTGGAAAGATGCAAATATACCCGGAAGATGTTACTAGCAACTCTCTGGTAGACATTTAGAGGTGCCTCACACTGAGGGACCTGGGGCAACCCGAACAAGATGTAAGGTCTGTAAGGTAAGGTAAGGGTCTCTCTCTCTCTCTCTCTCTCTCATACACCACGTACACACACAGGGTCGGTTTAATTCTCAGTCTCTCCTTCGTATACAAATTGGTAGGTAACCTCTCTCTCTCTCTCTCTCTCTCTCTCTCTCTCTCTCTCTCTCTCTCTCTCTCTCTCTCTCTCTTTTCATCAAAAAAGAAACGAGAATTTCAAGGTGAAATTTGTTTCACAACCAAGAAATTCGCAGCCAAAAAGATCAAACAGCCTGATGATCACTGATCATATTCGACGAAATTCCACCCAATGACATCGACACAGGTGAAACTATGCCATAAAATTAGTCAGTCTCCAAGTCCTCAACATATGCAAATCTACCTAAAACGTTCGTAAAATCGATAAAGAAAATGCCACGAATCACGTATAAACGGGAAATGAATGTTTAACCAAATATCAGAATGAGAAATTCGTTTATTATAGGAGGTCATGAATGATTTGAAAGATATCTGAAAAATATGCAAAATGAGGCGTAATTATGACTGGCTGAATGGCATGTAATTCTCCAATATATTTTTTTTTTATTTCGTTCGTGTGTGTGTGTGTGTGTGTGTTGTGAGGAGAGAGGAGAGATTGAGAGAGAGAGAGAGAGAGAGAGAGAGAAGAGAGAGAGAGCTTAACATATACAGAATGCGTCATAAATCTAACTGGCTGAATAGCAAGTAATTTTCCAATATTTATTTTCTTTTTACTTCGCCTCGTGGGCGTTTTTCGAGAGAGAGAGAGAGAGAGAGAGAGAGAGAGAGAGAGAGAGAGGAGAGATAAGAGGGTGGGGTTTCCATCACAGGCACCCCCAACCCCCCTTTTTTTTTTAATCGTCTGTTCGTGAGAGAACAACGCCAGGCAGGAGGCCGCAAAGCTGGTATAGCTGCTGCCAGCCAACCAACCAGCTCTTATCGGCCGGGCATCGAAGCTACAAACACCTGCCGAACCAGGTTTTACGACACCTGTGCTCTTCTCTCTTCTCTCTCTCTCTCTCTCTCTCTCTCTCTCGGGACACCTTGCTGGTGCTGCTAATGATGATGATGATGTGGTCACTTGCTATGCTAAATTGATTTTTGTAATACACTTCAATGGCTATTGTGTGAATAGTTATGGTCGACTTCTTTAAAATGGCAAATATACTATCGTTTAATTTTGCTGTTCATGGCTGCAATTACCTACCTTTTCTCATTAATAATAATAATAATAATAATAATAATAATAATAATAATAATAATAATAATAATAATAATAATAATAATAATATTTAATAATAATAATAATAATAATAATAAGCGCACAGTGAGAAAAGTGATGGACTCCTACGGAGGCAGGATGCAACCCGGAACCCCACACTATAAATACCACCCAGTCGAATTGAAGGACTGTGATAGAACAAAAAGAAAAAAATAATAATAATAATAATACTTGAAAATTGAAATAAGAAAGATATGGGATGTGTCTGTGGAAATTGTACCCATAATCATAGGAACACTAGGCACGATCCCAAGATCCCTGAAAGGGAATCTGGAAAAACTAGAGGCTAAAGTAGCTCCAGGACTCATGCAGAATTGTGTGATCCTAGAAACGGCGCACATAGTAAGAAAAGTGATGGACTCCTAAGGAGGCAGGATGCAACTCGGAACCCCACACCCCACACTAAAAATACCACCCAGTCGTGATAAAAAAAAAAAAAAAAAAAAAAAAAATAATAATAATAATAATAATAATAATATAAATAAAGGTAGGAGACCCTCTCTTAAACATGTTTTTTGTAAAGATGATGGCAGCATCAGTGGAATTGATTTTATATATGGTCTTTTCAATTCTTCTTATTATTCTCTTCTCATCAGGGCTGATATTTGCTAATAGCTGGCCGATGTTCATATCTTGGTTAAAGAAATGTTTTCTAAAAATACCAATTTATTGTTATGATAACAAAAGTGGTTAACAAATCTTAGTAATGGAATTCCAACGTTTCCAACCGGTTGGAAACGTTGGAATTCCATTACTAAGATTTGTTAACCACTTTTGTTATCATAACAATAAATTAGTATTTTTAGAAAACATTTCTTTAACCAACATATGAACATCGGCCAGCTATTAGCCCTGATGAGAAGAGAATAAGAAGAAGAATTGAAAAGACCATATATAAAATCAATTCCACTGATGCTGCCATCATCTTTAATAATATAAATAATAATAATAATGCAATGTTGGGAGGCAATTACCAGAAAATACCGGTCAAGATATGGGGTTTCAACTACTGCCCTGTGAGCTTCACTTACAACATACATGCAGAGCCCGGTACGCTACTGCTTTGACTTTGGAACTAAATGGCCTACTACGCTCAAATATAAGGCCTTCCTCACCTCACCTCTCCTTGGGAGGCGAACTGGGTAAGCCTACTCACTGCTAGTGAGGCAAGGAAGAGTTAAAACACATAGATAGGGGTGCGGTGGTTATGTTTACAAGCATAAGCAGTAGCGATATCTGGTTGGAATTCTTTCATTCCCTCTGTAGTCGAGTAGATACAGTGTTGGCTTGGTAATTCATGTGTCAGCGGTTCAAATTCCCAGAGGAGGAAGCTCGTCATATAGCAATAATAATGGTAATTACATCTCAAATCAATGCTAAATATGGCTAGGTTTTATCACGTTCCTTTGGTAGAGCAAAGACTAAGGGTAAGGTTAGTTACGGTTACGAAAACATAAATGGAATGAAAGGGATTATAAAATTTAGGTTAGATGCCAAAGCGCTTGGACCTATGAGGTTATTCACCGCTGAAAAGGAACACGGAGAGTAAAAATGTTAGAAAGGTGTAGAGGAAAACCTGGCAGCAGCTGCGCTAAACAACAATTGTTAGGAGAGGGTAGAAAGTAAGATGGATGAGAGAGAATGAAAAGGGAGGTACAGTATAAGGGAGAAAAAGTTTTTTAGCTATAGGCTCCGGAGGGAAGCTGCAAAGAATGCATCGCGTGAGGTACACTGATGCCACTATCCCCCTACGGGAACCCGAAAAAAAAACTAATTAATATAGCAATAACACATCGACAAAATCGTCAGTGGAAACAACTGTGACCAAAGAGAAAGCGAAAAGGGTAAATGGCCTCTGGGCTGAACATTTCCATAACAAGTGTGTGTGTGTTTCTGAATGTATCTTTTCAAACAGCACAGTACTGAACCCGTTATGTGCGCGTATATATAGCACTAGGTATAGACACACACACACACACACACACACACACACACACGTATACAAAAGGATTGGGAAATAGAAACGTAGCAAAAATGTGAAACCAGGTGTCCCATGTACAAGAGGCCTGCTCAATGGAAGACACTATTATTATTATTATTATTATTATTATTATTATTATTATTATTATTTTGGTAAAAGATCATCTTTTAGGCAAATGCTGTTAAAGAGAATGGCATAATTAACTCCCTTGATTCTGCCATTCTCTTTAAGAGTATTATTATTATTATTATTATTATTATTATTATTATTATTATTATTATTTCTGTTGCCGTTGTCGTGTTACCAAGAGGACTTCCATTAAATAAAATGTTCAAACATGAAAAAAATAAGAATATAACAAATAGCACGATTGAATGATTATTCTTATTCATCATAATATGAAACCTATTCATATGGAACAAGCCCAAGGGGCCATTGAAGTGAAATTCAGGCTTCCAGAGAATATTATGGTGTTAATTAGTGAGAAGTAAGACGAGGTAATGGGATATATACAGAAAGAGGTGAGCCCCACTTATTTCTCCTAAATAATTTGAAGCGAACCCCTCAACAACGTTTTATCACAAAGCGGCTTACAAAATGACGGACGGACCGTCAAATAATCACGAGGGAATAATAGGGACTGCATTACAAATTATAAAAAAATAATAACAATAAAAAATAATAAAAGTTGCAGGAGAGCTGACGCGTGTCACATCCTCATATCTATTCAAATCGCTTGACCACCAGTTTCTCTCTCTCTCTCTCTCTCTCTCTCTCTCTCTCTCTCTCTCTCTCTCTCTCTCTTTGTCAGTGTCCATTTAAAGGCCTGGCTCATCCCGCAGGCCCTTCCCCAATGTGTGTCATGACAGGAAAAGAGAGAGAGAGAGAGAGAGAGAGAGAGAGAGAGGAAGTCGACCACTCCCCCACTATGGGGCCCCCCCCACCCCACCCCAAGCCCTTAGCCACCGCCCCCATTCCTGTCGAATTTGCAGTCTCTCCTTAAAGCCTTTGACCTCTGTGTCACTTTCCCTCTGCGTACAAATACACACAGTACAGCCGACATAAATGCTTTAAATCGCGCACGTGTATTTAGTATTCATTTGCACAGTCAGCAGGTCAGCAATTCATTGATGCATAGTCAGCAGGTTAGCAATTCACTAATGCATAGTCAGCAAGTCAGCATTATTTGAATGCAGGAAAATCTAGCATCTGGTTTCCCCATCAACTATATCCAACTCTTTTTAATCTCCAGCTTAGAGAGAGAGAGAGAGAGAGAGAGAGAGAGAGAGAGAGAGAGAGGAGAGTAGTAAGAGGAGGGGGTAACAGGAAAGGTGATAAATAAATAAATAGGAGGACAGAAAATAAAACCAATACGCCTGATTTTCAGGAGACAATTTCACAAACTTAACAGTGCCAACTTGAACACTTATATAAGCAGAAAACGACTCCAAGTCTGATATAAAAACAAAAATATTCCGTCATATGAAATATAAATTTAATTGTTTCTTATAGGACCTAGCTAGACAGGTGACCCTCCACACATTACGAAACTTTCACCACACTTCTGGACTCAAGATACCAAAATATATAGTGTGATGTTCAATTCTCAAAATATGTTTCTCTCTCTCTCTCTCTCTCCTCGACGGAGAATGGATTTTTTCATTTCTCATGTCCCAGTTTACGAAAAGGAAGTTATTGTATTTTTTATCTTACAGATTTTATAGAAAGTGTAAATAATCTCTCTCTCTCTCTCTCTCTCTCTCTCTCTCTCTCTCTCTCTCTCTCTCTCATTGGCCATAGATACTTATATTTCGTCTTGTTCCCTTTACTTTTTCCCAAAATTTTTCTTGTTCTGGCCTTCTACGTATTTACCTTCCACTTTCCATTCATCTCTCTCTCTCTCTCTCTCCAAGTGAAGGAGAAGACCAGACAATGACGAAAATAAAGAGAACTGAGAATATCCATCAAAATTTTTTCAATTTCTCGAAACACAGGGGGAAGAAAGGGTCACAATGAGACGTGCCGAACCGATCATATACAACAAGACTAATCCATCAGAACACAACGAAACGTATAACATCCACGACTGCGATTACGTAAAAAGAAAATGGCACCGTAAAAGAAAAATGGCGTCCATTTCCCCCCCTTCCAGAGAGAAAGAGCGCCTATATTATAATACTGTCACGAGTACGATAACTCTCGTATGCGTTTCCAAAGCTTCGGTCTCAGCAACAGCGATGTACGATAACGCCCAACAAAATAAAAGGGAAAATAAGTTATAATTGAATGATTTTCTCATAATGAAGGTCTAGCTTGGCAGGGCAGTGGGCGTGGCGAGAAGACACGAACATTGCGCAAGTCAAAAAAAACGAGACGTCCCGGGGCGTAATGGGGGTGGGGGGAACGTTGAGCAGAGGTTTTCGCTCGACGAATCTGGAATCAAGAGACGAAAAAGAGTAACAGAGAACTCTTGTTCTTCAGGAGAGATATGAGAAAGATCGTCTTCATTGACTCTTCACGAGACCTTAATAATAATAATAAGGGAAAAAAAGAAAGTCATATCGATACAGAAGGAATGAATAACAACGGATTACAAAAATAATGACGCAATGGCGGCCGTGTCGTGTGCGAATCACGGAATCGACCAGAGGCTGAAGAGGGCCGACTTCCTCCTCCTCCTCCTCCTCCTCCTCCTCACGGGCTTGCGTCACACTGATCTAAGGGGAGGCGAGTGGAAGGGGGAGGAACGACCCAAAAGGGGGAGAGAGCCAAGGGAGAGACGCAGCAGAGCAGAGCAGAGCAGAGGCGGATCGGCATTCAATTGTAACGTAACCGAGGGGGAGGAGCCACTGGAAAGATCCAGCACTGAATCTCAGATTCCGATTGGCTGCTGCTGGAAGGAGAAATCCAGACCCCCGGTGCTGGAAAGGGGAGATCCTCCTCTTCTTCTTCGTCTTCTTCTTCTTCTTCTTTGCAGCGTAGTGACCGCCATGGGCTGAGAAACGAGGGAATACAATAGAACATTCTACTTAGGCTGAAGACCAATCGCTGTGGTACTAAGAGCTCATTCAAGAGCTGGAATCGACTACTTGACAGTAAAATAATACTTTGAAACAATTGTTGGGAGAAGGTGGAAATTCAGATGGAAGAACGAGAATACGAACGGAGGTACAGTAACAGGAATGAAAGGGGTTGAAACTAGGGACCGAAAGGACGCTGCACGTGCCTCGTGTAATGTCTGCAGTGCACCGCTCATACATATACTAGACTACCCCTCCCTACGGTGAGTGGGAAAGGGGGAAACTCAGCGAAGAGGTCACAAATGAAACAACATTTCAACTAAAATCTTTTTTTGTCACAAAAAAAACAACATTTCAACTAAAATCTATTTTTTAACCAATGCCAGGATGAGAAAGAGTGACAGGGATCAGAACATTCGATAATCTTCTGGAACTGTCGCTTGTGAATGAGGCAAAATAATAAAGATTGGGAATATATAAATGCAAAATAGTAAGGATAGGAAATAGATAAATGCAAAACAATAAGGATAGGAAATAAATAAATGCAGCTCGCTGCCGGTGGCAAATTCCTATGAAGACCTCTTTGTACAAAATTAAACTTCGACTCTTTAAATCCATTCATCCACCTTAAATCTTCGTCTTTGCATATTATTAAAATATTATAAAGTTCCCTCAGACACCTTCAAGTTTAACCAACGACCAGACCATATAGTAATGGACTGGAGAGGCAGGCAGGCGAAGACACAATAGCTCCCTTCGAAAGAAAAAGAAAAAAAATTTATCCCGGACGAAAGGATGTCCCAGGGGGGGGCGGCGCCACTAGAAAAAGAAACAAATCAGAAGCGGGGAAGAAGCGAATACCCACCTGAAGGCCCGGAAACACAAAACAAAACATACTTCGGGGGATCCAGGAAACCAATGGATGGAATATATAACCCTGGCGTGATTTAATAAACCACATTACCACATCGGGATCGTTTATTTTTTTTTTTTTTGGTAATTTCCCCACTGAATTTCAAAGGGCCCGAAACCCAAATCGTTTTAATTCCATTTACTGGAGGGGGGGGAGGGGATTGTGTATGTATGTTATGTAAAAGTATTTTACTAGAGTGAGGGACAAACAATAACGGAAGTGGGTTGCTATAGGGCCTTTCGACTTTTTCACGGTTTCCTGTTTTTACTAGGTAGTACTAAAAACCCATTAGTAGATTTTTCACATCCACCGGTGCATCTGATGTCTAGGCCAGTCCCTTACGACGCTCCTGATTGGCTATTGATAAGCCAATCACGGGGCTGGAAACTCTCAGTCACTCGACAGTTCACAGGTGTAAGATCTATGTTCCACCTCTCCTGAGGGATACTTTTGAAAGACGTATCCCTCAGGAGAGACGGTACATACATCTTGCCTGTGTGAACTATCGAGAGAGACTTTAGAGTTTCCAGCCCTGTCACTGGCTTATCAAATGCACGGGTGATGTGAATCTACTATAACCTTAGCTGTATTGGAAATCTGAATTGCCCTTGAAATAGTAAAGCTACAGAATTATGGAGTGTAGCTGCATGTGAGTTACGCTCATTCGAATAGATCAGACTACAGAATTTAGGACAAAGGCTAAGCGCTGGAACCCATGAGGTCATTCGACGGTGAAACGGAAATTGACAGTAAAAAAAAGGTTAAAAGGTGTAACAGAAGGAAGGACTCGTAGTTGCAGTAAGAATCAACAGCGGAGTTTCCAGCCCTGTGACTGGCTTATCAACAGCCAATCAGGAGCGTCATAAGGGACTGGTCTAGACATCAAATGCACGGTTGATGTGAATCTACTATAGTAAAGGATAGTGTGTCGAAAGGCCTATAGCAACCACTCCTTTGTTTCACTTTTCCTTCGTGGCATTTGCCTATTTATACATTCATCACCTTCCATATCTTCGCGATTCAGTCATGTATGTATTCATAGTATAATGTATTTCAAAGCAAACACCTCTCAGTGTATGTATTATGTATGCATATACTTACGTATATATTCTTACATGTTTTAACCATGAACATCATCCTTACAAACAAATAAGCAGTGTCGACATATGAATTCACATTTACATATCAATGTAAGTCTGAATGACGCAATACCGAAACTTGGTCTCACAGGAGAAGTTCCTCTAACATATCCGTTATCGACATTAGCGAGCCTACCAAGAATCCCGGGAAAGTGACACATGCTCTGCTACGAAATGATTCCCATACTGCGAGAGCAAAGCTATCATCCTCATCATCATCAGCCTCTTCTCATTTTTATTGATCTTCTCTTTTCGACTCTTCGCCCTGCCGTTGTGACAGGTGTCAAAACTGAACAGCTGTTTGTTCTCCAGGTGGATAAAGGATGTGTGCCCTCTGCGGTAGAAGAATGACAAGCCCGACCATAACACAAAACATCAGAATCTCATCTTTATCCTGTCTCTCTCGTCAACTATCCGACAATAGAAGTCTCTTCTCTCTCTCTCTCTCTGGGCCTCTTTCCATGGGCACATCTCCATACAATTTATCATTTCATGATTAAAACGGAATTGCCTAATCATACCCAACCCAGTGTGGGTGGAACCATTTGTAAGGTAAACAAACTCTCTCTCTCTCTCTCTCTCTCTCTCTCTCTCTCTCTCTCTCTCTTCTCTCTCTCAGGATCGAGCCCAGACGAGAACAGAGCGATCTGGGCCTCCTTACATAAGCAAACTGTAATACAATTTATCAATATCACGATGAACACTGGATTGCCTCATACCCAACCCAGTGTGGGTGAAACAATTTGTAAGATTCTCTCTCTCTCTCTCTCTCTCTCTCTCTCTCTCTCTCTCTCTCTCTCCAGGAAAAAACGGTTAAACGAAGAACTTATATGATTACTTTCCTATCGATTATACGAGATAACAGGGCGATATCCGTTAATGAGGCAATCCCCCCTCGCTACCATACTGCTTGCAGCTCTCTCTCTCTCTCTCTCTCTCTCTCTCTCTCTCTCTCTCTCTCTCTCTCTCTCTCTCTCTCTTATCAGCACGAGCCCCAAACCAGAAACGGGACCTCTTTCAAAAGAGAAAAATCATACACAGCCATTTTATCGAACAACGAGAGACGATTATATATACACTCCTCTGGAACAGATAAAGTATAGGTATCTCTCAGGAGCCTAAAATTTACTCGCTCTCGCTTGTAAGTAAGTCTCTCCTCTCTCTCTCTCTCTCTCTCTCTCTCTCTCTCTCTCTCTCTCTCTCTCTTGTGTGTGTGTGTTATGAAAGAAGGTGCAGGTGTCAGTTTATGAAAAGGAACAGGTTATTATGCTTTACCTAAGACACTCTAGAAAATATAAGCAATTCTCTCTCTCTCTCTCTCTCTCTCTCTCTCTCTCTCTCGAACGGGCAATCACCATTCGTCTCTTAACTGTTGCCACTCCCAAGGTAATCTCAGCGGTCCCTAATCTCAAAAGTTCTCTCCACATAGTAGTTGATCACTGAAACCACTACCCAGGCTGGCCACAGTCACTAGCAGTGCCCGCAGTCACTGGTATGGCAGTGCTCTGCATGACTGGCAGTGCCCAGCACCAGGCACATGTAAACGAAGCCACCTTGTGCCACTGATTAGATAAGGGACCTCTCTTCACACAAACATTACAAAGGGCCATCTCCTCCCGGTCTCCAAACTGTCAAGTTGCTCCTTCGTTTTTTATTACCACCACTACTACTACAACTAATAATAATAATAATAATAATAATAATAATAATAATAATAATAATTAATAATAATAATATGGTTAATTCGTCCCTCCTTGGACGAACTGACGCATTCCTATTATTTTTCTTTTCTTTTTACGAACTTCTGTATCCTTTTTTTTTTCTCAAGTATTTTGGGTTTTCCAGTCCAAAGTAGTACTTCAGTTTGCGATACTCAATGACGTATTATCAAGACGTCAGCTGTCTGTGGCGTCCCGTTTTCACACCGAATGTCCTCAAAAGATGGGCTAATTAATTAGCAGTTCTGAATAACATAAAAATCTTCGAAAGCCTCTTCTTTAATTACGGCTACTTCGGCTCTCCTGTCCCTACTTGACTGCCACTTTGTTCATTATTACTGCTACTTAGAATTTTTTTTTTTGGTAAGTTGCGTCTTATGTTTCTTTGTTCCATTTCTGGTACAACTACGATAACACACTATTTCAGAGCATTACGTAACAGACAACAGATAGCGAAGTGTGTGTGTGTGTGAGAGAGAGAGAGAGAGAGAGAGAGAGAGAGAGAGAGAGAGAGAGAGAGAGAGAGAGAGAACTTTTTACCTAAAACAAAACCAGGAAAACAAAAGACGTGCAAGAGACGCGTCTCTTTCCGTTTCTCTCTAGCTCCAGAGAGAGAGAGAGAGAGAGAGAGAGAGAGAGAGAGAGAGAGAGAGAGAGAGAGAGAGAGAGAGAGAGAGGGGGGACGACTGCTGTTAAAAGGTGTGAGACAAGATAGATAAACTGAATGGATGGCGATGAGCCTTGCCCGACGATCGACGAGCTCTTTCATTGGTATAAACACACTACGTGCCCTCTCTCTCTCTCTCTCTCTCTCTCTCTCTCTCTCTCTCTCTCTCTCTCTGTGTGTGTGTGTGTGTGTAATGGAAGAGGGTAAAGCCCCCGGTTTGCGAAAAGGAAGTTATAGCATGTTCTACCTTACAAGATTTTATAGAGAATGTAAGTAATCTCTCTCTCTCTCTCTCTCTCTCTCTGTGTGTGTGTGTGTGTGTGTGTGTGTGAACCAATCATTAATAAATTCGCTCACTAACGAGAGATCCCGTGGTGTTAGAATTATGGGCGAGGACGCAGCAATATAAGACATTACTTCTAAATCACGCGGCCCATAACAGTAGACTAAAAATGTTTATAATATATATTCTAATATATCTATATATATCTGTTATATATAATATATTGATATTATATATAATAATATAAATATAGCCATATACCATCTATATATATCTTAATTCTATTGGTTCTTATCTTTCTTTATTATTGACTTATAATCTCTATATATATCGATATATCGACAACTGAAAATAAAATGTATACCATATATATAACATATCTGCCGAATTTATTCATTCATGACTGTATATGTACGTGCGTATTGGTCGAATAACAGACATATACAAGAAAAAGGTGTACTACCCGCATCTGCTTGGTGTGTGTCCAAGCCTTTGAGTGCGGTGTATACGTGGACTGAGAATATGACACAACGTCACCGCAAGTGTGGAGACACCTGCTTCACGTAGTAGATGGGAGTGAAGAAAGATGACGATAATTGTTGTTCGTCACCAATTCTCTTCCACAAACACACAAACGCATGACCAAAAATAGACCCCGAAAAACGAACAACTGAAATGATAACACACACAAACACGCATCCGAGCAGATGCTGGGGGAAACACGCCAGGTGATCAGGACGAAAAGGCAAAATTACAGGTACAGTAAGAGATCATATATATATATATATATATATATATATATATATATATATATATATATATATATATATATATATATATATATATATATACCCTAGAGAGAGAGAGAGAGAGAGAGAGAGAGAGAGAGAGAGAGAGAGAGAGACTGCCTTGTTCACATATTACCTATGCATTACAGCCTACGTACAAGCCTGTAACTAGTTTATATTAATAGATATATACTATATATAATACGTATACATATACTACATATATATATATATATATATATATATATATATATATATATATATTTACAATACATATATATATTGGTAGCTTGAAAGTACTTACAAAGACGACACCTGCCCCCAACGACAAAAAAAAAAAAAAAAAAATAAATAAACAAATAAACAAAACTTGCTGAAACCCAAATTAGGACTAGGACCTATCACAGCCCGCGGTCATGATTAACATTAGTTTGGCTCGTCTCTCCACTCAAATTCATTAGCAACTCTTGATAAACATCTCCTCTAGAATTCTACCATCAACATTTTCTATCCTGGGTCCATTTCTGTCTCTATGACCAAAACCAACCAAAAACAAGACCGACATAAAGGCGACGAATCAACGAAAAATCCAGTATTTGCCAAGCCTCGTATGAGCGTCCATTTTCCAAGAGGAAAGCAATACTATACTTCGAGGTGTAGTTAAAGCCCGCAAATGTACACCGACGAATTTAATTAGTCTCTGCCAATACATTTTAGCGGACACTTGGCTGCCAAAGAGGGTAGAGCAGAATAGCTATTATTATTATTATTTTTACTATAATTATTATTAATAAATTCACAGTCTCGTGAAGAAGAAACTGTTAAAAAAGATCCCCATAGAAATATAATTTAAAATATAATTGTGGATTTTCTAACAATTATTATTATTATTATTATTATTATTATTATTATTATTATTATTATTATTATTATTATTCAGAAGATGAACCCTATTGGAACAAGCCCACCATAGGGGGGGTCACTGACTCGAAATGTTATGCTTGCAAAGAATACAATGTTCATCACGTAGAAACAGAATGATGTAGAGGGAAATACAGAGAAGATATCTCACTTATCAAAAAAGAAAAAAGAAAAAAATTTGATAAATATATAGAATTGAGGTCGAAGGCCAAGGACTGTGACCTAGTAGGTCATTCAGTGCTGAAAGCGAAGGTGATAGCATAATGGCTTGAAAAGTGTAACAGGGTGGAAAGAGAGATGGAAGAAAGGTTTGAATGGTGTAGAGGAAAAGAAAGATGGAATTCAAACGTTGGTACAGTAAAAGGAACGAAAGGAGTTGCAGCTAGGGGGTCGAAGGGACACTGCAAAGAACCTCAAGTAATGCCTACAGTGCACCACATGAAGTACACTGACGGCACTCAAGATGGATAGCATTATGGTAGTAATGCACTACGACTTTCGGTGGAAAAAACAGGTGATCTCCGGATACAGGGAAAGCATGGCGTTATCATTGTAGAGAAGCGATGGCGACATAGCTCTGTTGGTAACGCACTTGGGGCAGGTGGACGAGCAGGTGTAATGAATAGACCAGAACAGCTGTGAAGAGATGCAGGTGTTTGTGGAGGCAACAGGCTGACACAACCAGAACTGATAGCATAAGGTCGGTCTTTCACTCTCTCTATAAAATCCACTCTCTCTCTCTCTCTCTCTCTCTCTCTCTCTCTCTCTCAAAAACATTAAGCACGAGAATGTGTATCAACAAACAAACAGACAAATTTTTGTCATACTTTCAAAGCTTGGACATATACTAGCAAATACACACACTTTTTGCTTTTTTTTTTTTTTTAACACTGGGCAGAAAAATTCTGATATACGTTAGATTTATGCTCAGTCCCACAGAGAGAGAGAGAGAGAGAGAGAGAGAGAGAGAGAGAGAGAGATCTACCTAAAAGGGATAAATGATTTGAAAATTAAAACACGAAGAAAACTAAATAAACAATGAGTAAAACCCACGTGTATGTATATATGTATATATGTATATATATTATATATATATATATATATATATATATATATATATATATAGTGTAGGTTTTACTCATGGTTTATTGGTGTCTTCGTGTTTTAATATATATATATATATATATATATATATATATATATATATTTACCTAAATTAACCAACTATACATACACATGGAATGAAGCTGCTAGCCTACACAGCCCTTCTCACCCTGGACAATATCCACCACAATCACCTAACCACCAGGTACCTTTCATCACAGGTTAGGTCACGACAAACACAACGGACTCGTAAGGAAACGGATATAAAATACCCATAGCCCATTCATCACCCATCCTTAGCCCACAGCTGGGATCAATCTCGTGATATCTCTGTCACGAGGAGAAAGATGGACAAATGGTGTGAAATGGAAGATGGTTAGTTAACTGAGTGGGAAGAAACCTTCAGAAGGATTCAAGGAAGGAAGGAAGGAAGGAAGGGAGAAGGATGCAGGGATGCTAGGAAGACCGGAAATGGCCCCTTCTCTGGAAGTCTATAATTGGCCTCTTGGCCGATAGGGAAAAGACGTCTGCAGTGGCCCAGTCGCTCAGGGAGGAATGTCAACACGCCTCGAGGGAAAAATAATCCGGAAAGCACTGAAATAAAGGTAGAAACAAAATATGAGAGAGAGAGAGAGAGAGAGAGAGAGAGAGAGAGAGAGAGAGAGAGAGAGAGAGAGAGAGAGAGAGAGAGATCTGATGGTTTTCAATGTCCACCTTCCAAACCAACTGAATACTCTTGTGTCCTTGTCACGAAGTAAGCAATTGACAGCAACAATTCTCGTTTTCATTATTATTACCATACCTACTAATTCAATCGCTACCTTGAACGAAGCAATTTCTGGCAATAATTCTCGATATCGCTATTATTTCCCACCTTGGCAGGATAGAAAAAGAGAGAACTGACTCTCACGTGACACCGTCTCTCACCCTGCATCATGACCTGAGATCACTTTTCCCTGGGCAAAGATTTATCATGGGCGTCATATTACACTTCCGCTCCGCAGAGATATATACCCACACATGCCCCCCAAAACCGCTCCTTCACCGACCAGCGGATTATCCTTGCTCCTCAAACACGCATGAGAGCGCGCACACGCACACACACACACACACGTGGACTCTTATGGTGACAAAGAAATAAGGTGAAATAAGATAGCAAATGACAGTGAAGTGACTAACAGGACATGACAGGACCTCTTATGATGTACATTATTCCCATAGTAAATTTCAAAAATATATATATATATATATATATATATATATATATATATATATATATTATATATATATATATATATTATAGATAGATAGATAGATAGATAGATAGATAGATAGATAGATAGATAGATAGATAGATAGATATAGGTATATGTAAACTTTCAACTTGAATAAGGTGCAATCAGCCAATTTGGACCCACACAATTGCACTATGAATCAATAATTAGAAGAGGATGGACGTACAGTAGAAATTAAGATGGTGGAAAGAATATGAATGAAGGCATAGTAAAAGAAATAGAAGAGGTTGCAGACAGGGGTCCTAGGAACGCCGCAAAGACCCTCATGTGATTACAGTGCACCGCGCATGAGGTGCACTGACGACATTAATACCCCTACGAGAAATAGCACGGGGGCTAGCAACTTCACTCCCCAAAGACCTGCCAAGACACCAGAAAGCGGTATAGATCTCCTTGGAGAAACAACCTCAAAATAAAAGCATATCCGTTGTCGATTACCAACGACGCACAGACGCGAAAGAAACGCCGTGAATCGAATCGCAGATTATAAAAACGAAGCCATACGAATGGGAATAATAAAAAAAAAAAAAAAATAAACTACAGTACCTCGAGAATCCTACCAGACTTCGAGGAAAAGGTGGAATTATTCTTGGTATAGTTGCCGAGCTGGGTCGGAAATTAGATTTCAACATCCGAAGACGCCATTCTTTGGGTCTGCGGAGGAGGCCAGTTGGTAAGCAAAGGAGGAGGGAAAAAAAAAAAAAAAAAAAAAAAAAAGTAACCCAAAGGAAGGTTAAGGCTGACGGATTGAAATGGAGAGTACATTATGAAAAAGGGGCAAAGGAAGGACAAGGAAAACCTGGTCTGTCTTCAGAGCAAAATAAAATAATAATAATAATAATAATAATAATAATAATAATAATAATAATAATAATAATAGGGAGAGTAGCAATGGGTCACACTGAGGCTGATAAGTCATGGAGTAGTTAAAAGCAAAAATGACTGTCAAAGCTTACCGTGATATGATTTATAATAAATCATTAGAGAGAGAGAGAGAGAGAGAGAGAGAGAGAGAGATCTTACCCTGATATGCTTTCCTGATCATTAAATAAAAGAGAGAGAGACATACCTCACCATGATTATGCTTCCTATCATTAGAGACATAGAGAGAGAAAGTCGTGGAACACGCGGCCCCCCCCCCCTCTCCCCCCCCCCCCCCGCTCTCTTCTCTCTCCCCCCAGAAAAGTGGCACCAGGCCCAAAATAGTGACACCAGTGGCACTTTGCCATATCTACTCAGCTCTCGACTCTGACCCTCTTACACTCTTCTTGTGCTCTTCATACCCTCTCTCTCTCTCTCTCTCTCTCTCTCTCTCTCTCTCTCTCTCTCTCTCTGTTGTTATATATATATATATATATATATATATATATATATATATAATATATATACGTTCTTGAATAAGTTTCGCGAGTGGAAAACGAAGACCACCGAGTTTGGAATTTATATCATTTGGGCACATGCCACGCACGTATGTAATTGGGTACGACGAAACAGGCAGAAGCACATATTATACTGCCAATAATAAGCGCGTAAAAGAGAAGGAAATAACTCGTGTGGGGAGTCCCCACAAATTCCTGCTGAAACCAGTCTAAGAACATGAATTTCTCCGAGGCTTATATTTGACTTCACAGGGATTCATTGCCTACCACGAACTTGTAGTATATAGGCAGTCCTCTCTCTCTCTCTCTCTCTCTCTCTCTCTCTCTCTCTCTCTAAAAACGAGATACAGTTAGCTCTGGCAAAGACAACGAGACCAGGAATGCCAAAGCAATGCCCATCGTCAATTCGACCCAAACGAAACCAACAATTTCAGTGTCTCCTTTCCAGGGAGCTTCGACCCCTCAGCCCTCCTGCACGCATAACCACCACAAGATGAGACACACACCGACGGCCGTTTCGATACACCCCTACTACCCAGTACACCCCTGCAGCACCTCCAAGTCCTCTCTACACCTCCAAAACCCAGCCCCCACACCCCAACAGCCCCTGCCCCCTCTCTCTGTGCTTCTATCTTCTCATATCCCTACACCTCCAAACTCTTCCTCAAGCTTTCTCCTCCCCTCTTTCTTTCTCCCCTCTTCGCACACTCTTTTCTTAGTTCGTGAGGGTCCACGTGCTGGGGACCCGATGTCCCACGACCTCGACTTACAACAAACCACGAGACAGCATCCGTCTCTGCTTAAATACAGAGAGAGAGAGAGAGAGAGAGAGAGAGGAGGAGGAGAGAAAGAGAGGGAGAGGAGATCGAGAGAGAGAGTTTGGAGGTATAGAGAGACAGGCCCGGTGGTGAACGCAGATAGGGAGAGAGAGAGTTTGGATGGTATAGAGAGAAAGGCAGGCGGTGGAACGCAGAGAGAGAGAGAGAGAGAGAGAGGTTCGGAACAGAGAGAGAGCGAGAGAGATGAGAGAGAGAGAGAGAGAGAGAGAGATAAGGTATTTTTCATAATTAACATGAGATAACTTTGTCTACGATGCGCCTGCATCCTATATCAGTTATACGATGCAGTTTCACCGAGATATCTTCGTATGACACAAAGTCCATTACATTATTATCATCATCATTATATATAGCATTTTATATCTGGCTGACAGCTCAAATAAATCCCATGAGTATTATTATTATTATTATTATTATTATTATTATTATTATTATTATTATTATAATTACAGTCATGTATTGGTGGAAATATATTTAAAAATAAATCTATGCAGGTAGCGTGCTTCGAACATTGAAAATGGGAAATATTATTATTATTATTATTATTATTATTATTATTATTATTATTATTATTATTAAAAAAAATTACTCATAGCATGATTTAAAACATACAGCAAAACGAAAAAAAAACGAGACAAAGGCATATAACTAACTAATATAGAAAGAAACCTTGACAATATCCAAGACGTCTAACAATGATGTGCTTCGATATTCTCATAACAGACAAAATTAACCCCTCATTTAGGTAATGAATAATATATCTTGGTAAAACATTTAAAAATTCCTCGTAGGCCTACGCACAGCTGCTGTTTTCACGACCTACTTCAACACTTATAATACCCTCTCTCTCTCTCTCTCTCTCTCTCTCTCTCTCTCTCTCTCTCTCTCTGGTCGAGGTCTCTGCAAACTTATTGCCGGAGTAAACAAGACATGAAGAAATTTAGGGTTGTTTACGCAGTCACAACTTAATAAACATCAAAAGCAAAGCCAGGAACGACCTTAAAGTGTTTCCTATTTTCTCATTCCGGTTGGAAATTTATGATGCTTCTCAACTCTTGGCGAATAATGTTCTCCTCTCTCTCTCTCTCTCTCTCTCTCTTTCTATGGCTGAAAACGGTAGTTGGCAATACAAATATATAGTGATTCTCTCTCTCTCTCTCTCTCTCTCTCTCTCTCTCTCTCTCTCTCTCTCAAATATCTGAGTTGCTCAACACTGTGTGTTATGTTGACCAAAAAAAAAAAAATTAAACCGAGAAATCCAGATGAATATGTGAGGATGTACAGTAAAAGAAATGAAAAGGTGTTGCAGCTGCAATGAACCTTGAGTGATGCCTACAGTGGACCGTGAGGTGCACAGAACGTGGCGGGTTTGGGGGAAGAGGGGTGGGGGGGTGAACGCGAATTGCCAAATAAGAAACGAGAACAATCTCCTTTTATCGCCTCGAAAGCTTCCCAGGACCCAACGTCCATTAGCAGCCCGTATACCATTATTCATTACGGCTGATTGAAAACCCCAATAATAGGTGCAGAGAGCGATCGCTGAAGGGGGGGGGGGGGGGGGGGGGTTGGCAGCGTGACACGCGAAAGTTCTAAGGGACAATCATTATTAACCTCGAGAGTCGGTCGGCTCCGTGAAATAACGCAATCCGGTGACACTATTAAGCGTGGCACTACTCTGGCAGGTAATAACGGGTTAATAACGGCTGTAATAACAACTATACTAATCGCCGTGCGCATTTGACGCCCGATCGTAAACCCGTCAGCTACATTTGGCGGATACTAAAACTCGCAGATTTGGTTAACGACTTCCAGAATGATTTCCCCGTTAATTCGTTTGGAAGCGGTAAACACCGGTTGGGGGGGGGGGGGGGGGGGAAGGGAGGGATATAACCTAGTCCATAAGGAACAACGTCGTATGCGAAATTTCAAAGCTGATCTCTTTTCGTAATGGCAAACTTATGTGCAGTGGTCAGAGCTTTTATTTTTACGATGGCGTCTTGCATTACCGTGGTTGCAAAACAGGCGACTTTGTGACGATGATGATATTATTATTATTATTATTATAATTATTATTATTGAACCAAACGAAAACTTCTTTCAGTTTTAAGTTTTCTTCTGTAGATCGGAAAAGAACCCCCAAACAAGATGACAGTGTAACTTGTTTACTTGTAGAATAAAACACTACGTAAATACTTACAAGTAAACAAGTTATACTGAGTAATGTTGTGGGTTTCTTTTTCCATTATTATTATTATATTATTCAGCAAACGAACCTTGTATATATGTAGGAAGCCTTTGACTTACAAGGTCAAGCTTCCAAAGAATATGGTGCTCATTCCAAAGAAGTAACAGACGGGAATGGAAAACTCAGAGAAAAGAGATCAGTTATAATAAAAATAAATAAATTTACCACAAATTTATAAACTACATAAAAAATGCAAACTCAAGAGGTCATCCAGCGCTGAAAAGGAAGGAAACCTGACAGTAAAAAGGTTTGAAAGGCGTAACAGGAGAAAAACCTCAAGGCAGCTGCACTACGAATCAATTCGTTAGGAGAGGGTGGAAAGGAACGTTGGAAGAGAGAATAAGAATGAAGGTACAGTAAAAGGAATGAAAGGGGTTGCAGCTATGGGCGGGAGCATTTCTGAAATTAAACATTCATTGTAGGAACGTATATACTGAAACTCATTGAACATGTAGTTCCCTACGGCGTGATTATATTAAAAACAATATATACATAATTATAATTATATATTTATATATATTATTTAATATATATATATATAATATGTTATAATATATTATATATATACCTAATATATAATAGCAAGGAGAGGCCACAGAATATTCCTTAGCGCATACAAATTCATAATTACAAAGAACGGCCAAGTGATCACAAGCTACACAGAGAACAAAATAATGCAAAAGAAACAAAACGCGGAAAACGTAGGATTAAAAATTCAATTCAAGGGGGGGGCTCAAACATGGTTTCTTGAACGCAGCCCAACAACTGAAGAAAAAAAAAAACTTGCTTGCACGCAAACGTCAAACAGTTGTTCAGGTCTTTTGTGAACATCAATATTTACGTGGAATGTGGATTGGGTAGGGTTGGGATGGGGGGTAGGGTGGAGGGGGGTGGGGGGAGGGGTAGGGGTGGGGTGGGGGGTTAGTATGAAAGCTTTGGAAATAAAGTCTATAAATTTATTATGATACCAATTCACTTTACTAATTACTTGTTGAGGCCACACGAAAAGGAGCAGTTATATATATGTTGTTACACACATATGTATGCATAATAGTAGTGTGCCCGTGGTTGTTTAATAATTAATTAAATATATACTATAGATACAATCTAATATTATATATCTATATATATATAATATTATTATATATATATATATATATATTATATAGATATAATTAGTAGTTCTACAAGGTTGGTCCCGAATAGCTTTACTGTCTTTGAATAATATAAGAGCAATAATTATAAAATATCATGAATAATAATAGCAAAAGAGACGTTGTTGCAAATCAATAGAACAATATAAAGAAAAAACAACACACATAAGATTTTATACCAAAATTTTACTTTGATTTTTTTTTTTTAAATGCAAAAAAATGAGCAAAACCAAAGTTCCGCTATACGACAAACTTCTCAAGAAGCTCCGTGAGGAGTGATGGAAATTTCAAAAGAGAACTTCGAAAATTTCAACGCAAACTTCATGAACTTCAGCGCCAACTTCAAACACTTCAAAGCACAGCGTTCGCAAGCAAGATACAAGAGAACAAAGGAAAGCCTTTCAAAGGGTGTATATAAATACGGGCTTCGTGCAACGGCAAGCAACGGCCATTACTGCTGTACCTCGCGAATACAAAAGCACTTGGGAGGGATTCGGCTAAATTATACAGTAATGGAGCAGCGAAATTAAGCGCGCGTATATCTGCCACCCATAAATCTCCCGCCAAATCTGAATGGTAATATTCACCGGCCGCGAAGCATATTTCACCTTAATGGCACTTTAATACCTTCGTCCTTTTGACCGCACGGCGGCCATGTTGTCCGGTATACACAGGCATTCTTCAATGCCTGTCAGAGAAAAGGGGAAAAATCTGCGATACCTGGGGGGGGGGGGGGGTGGGGGGGGGGGGGGGGGGGGGGGGGTTCCTCCGACCTAGTGCCTTGCAATCTACCCGTTCCTCTTTGGTTTACCTTTCCGTTTAGCTGTTCAACCACTCGAATAATGTCTTTTTATATATATAGTTTTATATACCTCTCATTCGAAGACACGCAATTGTCTCCACATCTTTGGAGAGAGAGAGAGTTACAAGGATTAGGATGTCTCAGAGGCTTGTTAGTCCATCCGAGGAGACATCCGATTATGTTGTTATTTGTAATCGCTAAAAATCGCGAGAGAGAGAGAGAGAGAGAGAGAGAGAGAGAGAGAGAGAGAGAGAGAGAGAGAGAGAGAGAGAGAGAGAGTCCCAACCCTAACCCAAATATGTTGCTACTTCTAATTACTACAACTCGGTCACACCCCGGATTTCTCGGGTCTCAAAGTGACCCATAGTCATTCCCACCCAACTTAGAAGTTGTGGATAGTCTCCAGGATGGTAACCAACCCATCTGCAGGCCACAATCCCAATGCCGGAACTAAATGGCCAAGAAATCCAGCAGTGTGATGCCGTTTACCTACTTGAAGTTACTGCAATATAGAATAGATTATAGAGTCTAATGACAAAAGCCAAGTGCTGGTACCTTTGAGGACATTCAACGATGAAACGTAAACTGACAGTACGTAAAAATGTTTGAAAGGTGTAACAGGAGGAAAACTTCGCAAGGAAAAGGGTGAGAAAGTAAGATGGAAGAGAGAGACTATGAACGGAAGTACAGTAAAAGAAAATGAAAGGTAATGCTGCAGCTATAGGGGCCGAAGGGACGTTGCAAAGAACCTCAAGTACCGCATACAGTGCTCCGCGTGTGGTGTTACTGCATTACTCACGTGACAACGTGAGTGTGTGCGCGTGAGTGTGTGTGTGTGATTCTTTTAACACCATCTTTCCCCCCCGAGAACACAGCGCACAAGAAGCAATGAGGAAGTGACTCTCAGGCCCTCTTTTGTGCCAAGATATGCAACGCTCTCTCGCTTTGTGGCACCAACCGGCCGTCTTTGCAATGGCATCAACACAAAACCCGGACGGATAACTCGAAAGCAACGAGACTTAACGATGAATAAAGCATAACTCGAAGGGATGCTGGCAAGATACATATCTTCGAGCTTTAATTAATAATAATAATAATAATAATAATAATAAAATAATAATAATAATAATAATAATAATAATAATAATAATAATAAAATAATAATAATAATAAAAATAAAAATAATAATAATAATAATAATAATAATAATAATAATAATAGTTTAAAAATCCACAACTATATATTAAAATATATTTCTCTGTAAAAATAAACCAAAGGAAGATTTTCGAACACCTGAACGGGTGTTACTCATCAGTGTAACGTTACACTGATGAGGAACACCGTTCAGGTGTTCGAAAGTCTTTTGTTTTATTTTTACAGAGAAATATATCTTAATGTATAATTGAGGATTTTTTAACAATTTGTTTTCACGAGACTGTGAATTTCTTAACAATAATATTAATTATAATAATAAATTTACCCGATGCATAACCTATTCTACCTTCACCTAATTTCTCATTTTTCTTCCTTGCTTTCTATATTTTCTACTCTTGAATAATAATAATAATAAAAGTGATGGACTCCTAAGGAGGCAGAATGCAACCCGGAACCCCACACTATGAATACCACCCAGTCGAATTGGAGGACTGTCATCATCACCATCATCATCATCATAATAATAATAATAATAATAATAATAATAATAATAATAATAATAATAATAATAATAAAGAGAAAAATAAATGATATTCTTAAAATGCCATACACATCGACTTACTTTTTGTATTCCTTCATTCCTTCTTTCTTCTTCTCCTCCTCTCTTCCTTCCATTCTTTCACAAGAGCTACAGTAACCCCAAGCCGGGCTCGCGTCTAATCTGGAGTGGGTGTTACAAAAGCAGATTTAATGGTCTCAAAAACAAGGACTTAACCGCAAAACGGGAGGCGATAATGGGGATGAGAGAGAGAGAGAGAGAGAGAGAGAGAGAGAGAGAGAGAGAGAGAGGGCATTTGCGCAGACAGGACGACGGTGGTGAGGAGAGACAGTAGAGAGACAAGGAGGGAGCAATACAGGAAAATGGGGAAGATATTTAAGCACACACTATATAATATATATATATATATATATATATATATATATATATATATATATATATATATATAACTTTTAACTATCCTGTATTATTGGAAGACAACACGAGTAATATGAATATATATGTATTTGTATATGCACAGTGAAGTTGTGAGGCTATTTGGTGTGTGTGTGTGGTGTGTGTGTGTGTGTGTGTGTGTATATATATATATATATAATATATATATATATGTATATATATATATATAATATATGAGTATTTATAAAATACAAAATAACTTCCCAGATTACAAATTAAATGGGCCTAGAAATCCAGCAGTGTGGTGTCGTTTACCTACTTGAAAGTTACTGTACTACAGAACAGAATATAACGTCTATGACAAAAGCCAAGCGCTGGGGCCTACGAGGACAATCAGCGATGAAACGGAAACTGACAATACGTACAAATTTTTGAAAGGTGAAAGACGGCTATGAATCATTACCAAAACAAAGCAATCTCCTTCTGAAACAAAGGATCGCGCAGCCATCGTCCCAAAATCAATATAATTAGGAATGCCATAAACGTGTCCATTATTATTCGCCCGCATCGCGGAAACTAAAAAAAAAAACAAAAAAATAAATAAACAAACAAATAAAATAGACCATCTACGGGTGTGAGCGGAGGGAGGTCTGCATGTCTACCATTTGAGAACTCTCCTGCACATGTTCAAGTAAATGCCCTAACCATCCATATGGTATACCCATCTTCTCCGGCTGTCATGGTGGTAGGGAAATTTAGACAGGAGGAGGGGTGGGGGAGGAGGAGGGACATTATTTAATGTCTCGCATTAAATCCTCGTCAATTTAGTTTATGAAAAATCCATCGACACCCGAATTATTCATTGCTTGTAATTAGCGAAAGGAATATTGAATTTTGGCCAAAGATCGTGTGCCGGGGTGCAAATTCCCGAGATGTATACTATATACTCTGTTTTTTTTTTTTTTGTTTTTTTTTTTTTTTTTTTCATCTGTCCACCCGCCTGTGGTGTTTGCGTATGGTAACACTGCGTCCCGGGCTTAGGATAGTTACGCTATGTGGAAGTTTTAGGTAAATAAAAGGATATCTGGGTGTACATTTGCAACTGAAAAGTGTTTTATAATTTACTGTATGCGAATTACACCGTTAATATTCGAAATATGGTATTATATTTGTTAAATGTAAGCTGAAAGTAACTATCTAAAGCCCGGGACGCAGTGTTACCAAACGCAAACACCACTGGCGGGTGGACAGATGGAAAAAACAGAGTATAGTACTAGTATTGCACCAGCCTCTCTCTCTCTCTCTCTCTCTCTCTCTCTCGTTTTTCTTTATTTTTGCCACGTTCCTAGGTCATGTTTAGTTAATCCCAAGGAGTAATTTCTATCACCAGAAATACACATCTCTCACACCTCAGTGGAATGTCCGAGAATCGAACTCGCGGCCACCAAGGTGGCAGGTCTAGACCATACCGATCACGCCACTGAGGCGCTACCGTTAGGAGAGGTTGGAGAGTCAGATGGACGCGAATACGAACGGAGGTACTATAAAAAAGGAACGAAAGTGGTGAGAGCTAGGGGCCGAAGATCGCTGCAAAGAATCTTGCAATGTCTACGCACTATCGGTACCTACAATTCCCCCTACGGAGGTAATTGCCGACTGTACTATTAAGTACTTAAGAATCTCACGACTTCAGGTAAAGTCGATTGGGAATTGCTGAGCAAACGTCTACCTCAACAGTCCTTTTGTAAACTATACTGCACGCCATATTGACAAAGCATATTTCTAACGTGTGTACACCTTCGCGTTGAGTAAATACATCTCTTTTATTTACAGCCCATATGGACAGTAAACAACAACAACCTTTTGGTCGTATGTCCAACAAAAAGATTTGTTTAAAAAAAATTAAAACAAAAAAGTATCTTATTATTTAATATCTTTTACATCTAATACATCCTAAACACTTTGCGAATATATGTCCACTTTGCAAGATATATAAATTCAATTTTACTATTTTTGCCGATACTCCGTATGAAAAACAAAAAATCTTTCGGACCTACTTTCAAAATAAATGTTATGTAACTTTTTTCTGTGTTTTTCCTTTAAATCAGAAGCATTCGAAATCCTATTTTTTGTAAATGCAGAATGTCAACAGAAGCTGAAAAAAAGGCCGAGGTATTTACATAACCATCACGACACAATGTCCGAAACGTTGTTGTTAAATATAAAAGTAAACATTTTGCGCTATGTATCCGCATTGCTTTGATGGTTATGAGCACGTCCAAATATGGTTTCTCATTGTGAAGTGTAAATAAATAATAAAAAAGTTATATACATGTTAACAAATACCGAATTACAATCATGACAAAATCAAGCGAAATTTGAATGCGAAATTGGAATTAATGAAACCCGTAAATAAAATATCACACTCGAAGTTTAAAATTAATCGTTTCGACATTATTAAGTTGTCATTATGGTAACTCTACTTGTATGACGTAACGCCTTGTTATCCCCATGACAAACAAACAAATGGGCCGTGACATACTGCATCCACACATGCGCTCACAAATATAGTACTACGTGAACACAACAGCACTGCTTTCGCTCCAAAGTGAAAACGATTACCGACACAGCAGAATAACCTTGCTAAATAATGGCTCGAAACACGCCACCATCGTCGCAAATGACCTCAACGTGAGCACCTGTATCGGTGATCCCAAACATGTCGGCACTGGCATCAAAGATACCAAGGGCACCTATCTACCAAATAATATCCCCTCACTGAAGCATCAGTTGAAGATCCTAAACAGGTGAACTTTAATATTAATGGTCCCAGTGATGCCAAACAGCACTATCAGCAGCCAAGCATGTGAGCATCGGCCTACATCGACGTACCTAAAGCATATGAGAACAACTGTCTATAATCACAGCGTTTAAGCATCTGCATCGATGATCCCAAACATGACAGTGTGGTATCAGTGACGCCAAACATGATACCATCATTGACAGTCGTCAAGCTGTGAGCATCGGCCTACGAACAACTGTCAATAATCCCAGCGTTTAATTAAGCATATGCATCGATAATCCCAAACATGACAGTATGGTATCAGTGATGCAAAACATTGTACCATCATTATCAGCAGCCAAGAGTGTGAGCATCGGCCTACATCGACGTACCTAAAGCGTATGAAAAATACTATCGACAATCCCAGCGTTTAATGAAGCCTCTGCATCGATTATCCCAAGCAAACGTTGGCATCAAATACGCCAACCATGCAGGCACTGGCATCTGGCATCAGCGATTCCATAAAGCCGAAATGCGACTGTATTTATGCTAAATGCGCGCTATTTCGCATGACGGATTCGTCGCTCGTACGAGATGTCGCATCCGGTTTAATTGTTCAACAATGGGAAAGGAGGGAAAAAAATGGGCAGGTCCCTCTCATTAGGCTGGTTCCGGAAACTCTCTCTCTCTCTCTCTCTCTCTCTCTCTCTCTCTCTCTCTCTCTCTCTCTCTCTCTCTCATCAGTTCCCAAGTTATCTCCTCTCACTTGTGTGTCTAGCTTCCTTCGTTTTGCTGCTCAGTTTCCGAAAATCATTCGGTACAAAATCTTCATTGCGACGTTATTCCAATCTGCAACCAATCTGTGCCAACATTCGCTTTCGTAATAATGACTGATGACGTCAGCAAAAAAGCGCGGTATATAATCCTTACCTGCCGTGACTTTCCACTTAGCCAGTCCACTTAAATGTATACATACACATACGGGAATGTAAAATGTATGTTTACTTATAACATACAGTACGTTTCCTTTATAAAAGTCAATAGTTTTAGTTTCGAGTTCTGTCTATGACTATCAGGAAATTGGAAGCGTTTTTGGGGTTGGAATATAGAATATAGGACCAAGGCCGAGCGCTGCGACCTATGAGGTCATTCAGCGCTTCTAAAAGAAACTGACTTCGTGAAGGTTTGAAAGATGTAACACGAGATAAACCTCTAGCAGCTCCACTATGAAACAGCTGTTAAGAGAAGGTGGAAAGTCAGATAGAAGAAAGAAAATATCAATGGATGCATATACAAGATAAAGAGGTTGCACCTACATCCCACCAGACGAGGCACACTGACGGCACTATACCCCCTACGGCGAAAAGAATGGTTTTGATTTTCCCCTCACCCTTCACGCTCAAGAGAAAGGACGGGATGTAGACCTCCAGACGAACTGAATAGTGTCAAAAGCAACATGATTGTAGGCTAGGACGAACCGGTTTCCTCTTTAACTACTTTAGCGCCACAAAAATGGGTTACTTTTTTAAAAAATACGCACAACAATGTCTACGGAACGAGTTCCCACACCTCTTCTGCAAAACAGAAAACATAGAGAGAGAGAAGAGGAGAATGAGAGGAAGGAAGAGGAGAGGAGAGATGAGACGACGAGAGAGAGAGAGGGGGATCGAGAGAGAGAGAGAGAGAGACATATCTGAAAACTTTGAAATATCAACTGAAGTGTGTTTAACAAAGAATCAAAAGATTACTATATAACAAACTTTCTCAGCCGTATGGTGTGACATTAATGACCATTTAAAGTCGTACTCGTGAGTAATAATGACAGTACTGACCATAAAACAGCAGAGGTAATTACGTGCCTATGTCCAGTGGCCATAGCATTTTTTTTACATCTCGATAAATTTGGTAGTTTTAATTGTAGCATTCACAATCACCTAGTCAAGAGAAGGAAAAAACTAGTCTGTTGAAAGATTCATAAACAAGATGGTAAAACCAATAAGTAGTGCCATATGTTTATAGGCTGAGTGTATCAAACGCATTGTGAAATTATACGAGTGAAAAGAAAGTTACAGGGTATACAGAATTATGTGCAGCCTGGAATACTATTACCTGGCTGATCGGTAAGTAAGGGGTTACAAAAATATTTAAATACCAAACCCAATTCCTAATTTCGCAGTCTGAAGACCAGATATACAATCGCTTTATTACCACTGAAGAAAGAAGATTTTCGGTTATGAAAACAACGAATACAGATATACCAAAAAAAAAAAAAAAAAAACGATTCGCACGAATTTTCATAACGCTGATAACGTCAATTCACTTTGTTTCAGTTCGCTGCATGATACAAATACATTAGTAGATAATCCCAAGCCTCATATTCCCATTAACACCAAACCACACTTAGGAGCAATGGACCAAGTAGCTGAATCCAATGTCTACATACTCTCTTTACACTTTGGCTAAATCTAAGCCAGCGAACACAACGCACACGGAAAACGAAAAACTAAATTGTAACAGGCGGAACGTAGGCTTAGAATTACCACAATGGTAATGTAGTTGCATCTATATTCTAGAACAGGGGTTCCTAAACCAGTGGCCGGGACCCCAAAGTGGGGTTGGAATGCTCATTACTATATGGGGTCGCTGAGGTAGCCCCAGGGAATGGGTGTACAAAATATCCTAACTAGGTAACAAATTAAATAATAATCTGAGAATTTATGATTAGTTGCCCTTTTAATGTAAGTAAATTATAAATATTTTCCGTTTCTCTTTTACTTGAATATCATCATATGACCAAAATTCTCAGAACACAATTACTTTGGATATTATATATATATATATATATATATATATATTATATATATATATATATATATATTGACTAACAAATTAAATAATCTGAGAATTCAACTTATGATTAGTTGCCTTATTTTGTTAGTAAAATGCAAATAATTTCTGCTTCTCTTTTACTTAAATATAAATATCAACTTATGACCAAAATTCTCAGAACAATTACTTTGTATAGTATAGATATAATATATATTGACCTGGGGTCAAACTGAACAGTTGAAAGTGCTGAATGGGGTCGTGCTATGAAAAGCTTGGGGGAACCACTGTTTTACACCGAGGGCGCGTCGGCCTGCCGCAGGAGGAGTAAGCAGGCTTCCCATTCGGTTTAATTCTCTCCGAAAAGGGCGCATTCACTCGACATCAAATCCACGAACATTTTTTTTTTTTAATATACAGCGTCTTTCATTATCTAGTCTAATTACAAAACAGAACCCAAACCAATCTAATACTTACGGACGGACATGCATGACAAAGCTTTGTATAAATATCACACTAAAAGTGAATGTCAGGGGTAATTTACGTATAAATATACATACTAATACATATACATTTATATAAAAACCCCTTTTCCACTGCCACACAAACATACGCAAACACACACACACATTCAGTAGCACAAGGCCAGAAGAAACGCCAACAACAACTGTCGAGGGCTACTTACAAAACCATAGCCTCTGCTCTTTCCGGTCTGTCTGTCGGTGATGACGACGGCCTCCTCGATCTCGCCGTAGACTTCGAAGTGCTCCCGCAGACTCTTGTCGGTGGTGTGGTACGGCAGGCCGCCCACGAAGATCTTGGTGAAGGTGGTGTCCTTCTGGCTGATGCCGGGCGCTTCGATGGCCTGAGGGTGCATCGTCGGCGTGGTGATGGCGGAGGGCATGGTAGCTGGTAGGGCCCCTTGCATGAGCATGGTTTCTTGTGTGTGTGTGTGAAGTGGAGAAACGAAAAATAGAGAGAGAGAGACGGGTAGGACGACGACGACTGTCTTCTACCTTAACGCGAGCACGTAACACGCTACACTGGACCCCTTTCGGAGCACGCACCCTCACCCCGAGCGAGAGAAGATACCTGGCACTCAATAATTGCCGTTTTGTCTTTTTTCTCGCCCTGTCCAGTCTCCCTCGCCAGGCCGTAATCAGCGTTCATATGCGTTGCAGTTTCAATGAATAGTCCGTAAGAGTTAATTGATCCATTCAAACATCCATTTCGAGTCGACCTAGCTGGTGGAAAACCTCGGGCACACCGCGTTGGCAACTCAGGAAGACGAACACTAGACCTCGGTGGATCGCACGCGCTGGGGGTACTGCGCATGCGGCATGGGGTGGGAGCCACGTGGGTCTACCGGTTTAGACTAAGAACAGCTGCAACAAAGCGAATATCAACAAAAATTAAAGTCCAGTCTCACTGGTACCACATTTAGTGACAAAACAATGAAATGGCCTTGTTAATGACATGGATTATCGCCTTCATGTTGTTGGCTAACATGATTTGTCGTACTCTGATTAATTTTAACTATTAAAAGCTACTACCTGTGATTGACAAAATACCGGTCAATTACCTTGACATTTTAAATTATTTCATATTAGCTATTATCAGGAGTATATTTAGTAGTGCCAATTACATAAATAGATTGCAGAGAGCTAATTCCTCGTATTTCAGTTCAATAGCCTAATAAAAATGTCTACGGTTAATTTACTTCATGTTTCAGTCAAACCGATAACCTATCCTTACTAAATAGTTATAGGCCTATCGTCAACGCACACAAAATACAGGCGAATGGCGCAATGTGTAGTGGCTTTGACGCGCTGTTGGTGAACCTTGTCTGTAGGCATAGTGAATTCGATATCAAACAATATTTGTAGCTTAATTTTTTGTGAATATAAAGTATTGTAGTCAAGTTTGCATT
>NC_087211.1:53716910-53863270 GCF_015104395.2 Macrobrachium nipponense
CTTAAAATTTGGCCTTAATTTCTAACTTTGGAGAAAATAATTACTTCGAAAGGAGAGTAGAGGTCTTTAGCTCCGTTTCTCACCAACAACAAGTCGCGACTGATGCCCATCTCCGGTGTCAGGACGCGTTATAATGTACTTTTTCGGAGGGTGGCAAGCGTTGATTGTAGGTGGCCTGTTTGGCCTGCTGTGATGTTTTACCCTAGTCTTAAAATATGACCTTAAATTCTAACTTTGGAGAAAATACGTACTTCGAAAGGAGAATAAAGGTCTCGTGCTGTTGCTCTCACCACCGATGTCTCGTGACTGATGCCCATCTCCAGTGTCAGGACGCGTTAAAGTACTTTTTCGAAGGTTGGATCCACACGTGGTGAAAACTGGATCAGCTGGTTCAGTCAGTTGTTTCCCCTTCAGCTTCACGACATCACGTCTCTTCAGTAGTCTCCACACTGAAGAAGCGAAGCTGTAAGCTTCAATACATAAAATATAATCTATCCTACGCCATTAACTGGGCTAATATAACTAAAACTGAGAGGCGCTGGTAGGGCAACATACGACAAGACATGACATCTACTAGTACCTATACCTAGTACTTCCTATAGCCTAGCTAGCTAGCCTACTACCTACTACCTAATGGCCTCGGGCGCCCACACGCAATACCCGACTTGGCAAACCTTTGATATACCAGAATATGCAATGTCTATCACTGTACTCACTTCGAATTTGTACAAGCAATGACCTTATAGTGTTGGCCGTCTACTTTAGTTACGCTTTAGGCTGGTGGCGTGACATGCAAATGCAGACGACGGAGTAAACATTGGAAATCAGCTGATGGAGGGAATGCGTATTGCTTAATTGCCCGGTTTTGGCACTCAGGAAATCAGAATGATCACCTCTTTATATTTCATAGACATCTTTCATTGAATTTTCCTGAGATATACATTTCCGAATGAATGTATCTATATATATAACATATATATATAGATATATATATATATATATATAACATTTTCCTCGGCAAGCCCTTCAAATTTATTTTCTTCGAACTTAGAGGAAATCACATTCCTTTCAAAATGTTTGACATTGTTTCTCAACTATCCGTGCACTGATTAAACCTTTAATTAAATTGAAGCAACGTAAATTACTCGCGCATGGCAATACTAATTTAAACAAATAAAGATATCAGAACTGGAAGAGCTATGTAGCGAGAGTACAAAAGCAATATGCAGTACTACACAGGAACTCAGGGTAGGAAACTCGAGAAAACATTTAAATTACTACGAAAAAAAATCACGTATGAAATTAATGAAACTGATTATTCCTTTCCTAATAATCCTTGTTTATGAGAACTAAGCTTCATGATATCCCAAGGCAATTTGGACTTAATGTGTAATGATTAGTTTTGTCACATGTACAAAACTAAAAAAGAGGGGGGATTGGAGAAGTACATCTATTTAAACAAAAGAAAGAATTTAAAACAAATTAAGAGAACATGATATCACATTTAAAGCTTTAAAGACCCCAGCGAAGACTTGGAAAATTATTTGCGGGCAACCAATACAAGAAACAATACCATATTCCCCTCAAGAAGCACGTAGAAAAGGCCGAAATATTTAATCTTTCTCTCCCATGGATTTGACTTTGAGAGGAAACGAATGTGCCTAAAATTCGTTGCTGAATTAGATGAACACAAATTAATGTCTGTAGCAATAATATATATATATATATATATATATATATATATATATATATATATATATATATGGAATGTATTTTCTCATGTTGTAAGGGGGTTGCAACGGTGTCTATACATAAATATGTATTAGTAATTGTCTTTAAGGCTGCTATTTGATTTCATGGAATAATTTCTAATAAAAAACAAAAAAAACATGGTTCTGTACCTTAACAGCTTTGCAATTATGACAAATACAGAGAAGAAAATGGACGTAGCAGAGATAAAAATGTTAAGATGGAGACTGAATGGTGGGTAACCGTTGAAAAAGAAGGAAAACCACACTGGATAGCAAAATAAAGAAGAAGAAGCTGATGGAGAGACTACTATCAGGAAAGCAGAAGACTCATCCAGAACGAAGATCCGCATAGCCTAGAAACGGGACTGAGCTGAGAAGATGACTTATACCTTTAATAGTCACCGAACTTAGAAATAAATTCGTTAATAAACACAAAATACTATCTATTATTGAATTTCTTTGTGTATTTATAATTTGTGCTTAAACAATTGAATAGTCATATAACGTTTTGTAATCTTAATAATGGAAGAGATGTATTGTGTAATGATTGCGATTAGCACCTTGCATCATGGTTAATTGAAGACGGGATAACGCTGCGTGAGTTATCCTATTTTATGGAGGATCAGTTCTAGCGGGACCACCGAGAAAGCGGAGGTCCCGGTCATAGGCTGTTCTTGATGGAACTCTGAAGCATAATAATTCCTACCATGGTTAGTGTTACTGTCACTACGCGATACTGTATGCTTGTAAATAGAACTATTTTAATTTATAAAGGGAGGGATGTTGTTCAAGTTTCCGTGGTATTAGATTACCAACACAGATTTTCTTTTCTTCTTTAAATTTCATTCCATACTTTTGGAAACTATTTTGGAATTTAGCCATTTTGTTCCTCTGCCTTAAACCATGAAGTAGCAGACATCTAAGATTCGCTTACTATCGCCAATGGGAGCTTTGAGAGAGTTTTGGCCCTTGTGGTGCAGATACTTAATTCGTATGGTACTTGATATGAATATGCTTGGCTGTCACCAACACGCTGACGTTTGCAGTTGTGTAAGAATTGGAAAACTCACCCTTAAAAAGAAAAAAAATATTAAAAGTGTTCGAATTTCCTATTTATGAATATACAATATCACTCGAAATTGCATACTAGCTTAACAGATATTACAGAAGCTTATTTGCATTCTTTGAGACTAGGAATTAGGAAATCGAAATGACGAGCTCTCCCATTTCATTCTCATCATGTGAGACAGAAACCTCTGTTGAATTTTGGTGTTCTGTAAGTGAAGTAAATTCATCTTGGATTTATTAGTTATATAGTACCCCATTCATCAGCTGCAGCACAGAGATTTTTTTCACAAGTGAAACTCGTCAAAACTGATGACAACAATAGATTAAACACTGAATCGATTAAAGGTCTACTTTTAGCGAAAGAATATGGTGGCCATACTCCTTGTTTAAGCTGGCAACCATGTACTATAATAGATTCACATCACCTGTGCATTTGATGTCTAGGCCAGTCCCTTACGACGCTCCTGATTGGCTGTTAATAAGCCAATCACAGGGCTGGAAACTCTCAGTCTCTCGAGAGAGTTCACATATGCATGATGTCTGCTCCATCTCTCCTGAAGGATACTTTTGAAAGACGTATTCTTCAGGAGAAGTTGAACGTACATCCTGCCTATAAGAACTCGATCTCGAGAGACTGAGTCTCCAGCCCTGTCCTGTGACTGGCTTATCAACAGCCAATCAAATGCATGAGTAATGTGAACCAAGACCACCGGTGGTCTTGTGTGAACCTACTATAGTACAGCAACAGCCCAAGATGCATTCAAACAATTAAGCTACATATATAACTCTTTCAGTTTAATATTAAAATTTTTATTTAGCAGAAGTATTTATTCTTTTCTTTTTTACACCTTTGGGATTTTTTTTACTATCTAATTACATACTTGTCATATATATATATATATATATATATATATATATATATATATATATCTCAAGATTTATGAAAATAATAAAAAGCTGTGTAGCTTTTTATTATTTTCATAACTCTTGAGATATGTCACCATATCCAGGACTGCAACAAATTTCGAAGGTAGTACCATATAGGACATTTAACCAAGCCAATGCTTTATCTGATTTGCCTACTTATTATTCACGTAATCATTTATTTGTATATAAAGTTTCAATAGCTTATTTAAGAGCATTGTTACTTAATATACCGAAACAGCTATTTATATGTAATAAATACATTGTTCAGATTACAGGATCTGTAAATAAAAACCCATGACCTGAGGTCATGGCATTAGGAGGGTCCTACGTGACCAAAGCAGATCTAGATTACGCTATGCGCTGTCTGCAGTAGCCTGATTTAGCTCTGTACAGTATCAGCATTTATTATTAATGATAACTTTGCACAACAACTTCCATGGGAAGCGGTTGACCTGTTAACCTACGCCGGAAACTTGTAACTTCCGAGCCGGCGGACTACGTATGTTTTTATATGAATCGCTGAGATAGCTAATGTTCCGCTATCGAAGTGATGCTTTAGAATGGCAGTTCCGTGCCAACCTTCGAACATATCGGTCTCCCGACCGAGCTGCATCTCCTAGTATGGAGTACAGAATAAAGTTGTTATATCTGTTCAACTTATCTGTTTGGAATGACAGTCGTAAGGAGAACACAAAAAAGTCTATCGCAAAGCGAAGGGACTTTAGATATGGTGGCAGCGTATGACGAAGAATAAAATTAACAAGACCCATATCAGCCGACCGAAGGTCTACAAGAACCAACTTCCACCTTCAACATCAAAACTAAACAGATCAACGCAACATTTTATGAAGACGCAGATATGTCCTTCATCGAGAAGAATACAAGCATCAACACCGATGTTTGAGCGACTGTTGTCACTTATCTTCGAGAATCTACACCGGACGAGAGCAGCATCGAACATCAACGGAAAGAAGAAAACAAACACAGGAAACATCACGCGATCACGAGCAAGGACGCAGAGAGTAGAGCAAGAGGCAGTAGTGCAAGGACGGAGGCTGTGACGTCATCAATCTTGGACTTCTTCACGCATCGTGCACCGAGAGAAGACCGTGACGTCATCACGACTTCCGACGCGAGACTTAGACAGGAACTGAGACGTCATCCCATGTCAACAATCCTTCACCATATAATCAGAGCTAAGTACCATTTTATCTATTCAGGTTCTTTCCTCAGTGAAGTGTTGTTCATCAGGAGTCGATCGTCCAGTGTTCTGGGGGTGAGTTGTTCGCCATCTTAATCTTCCTTCATTACAGAATCAATCTTCAACTACGAGTTCTCTTCTCGTTGTTGTTAATCGTTTCTTGCAGGAATTCTCCGTATAATATTTTATCAAATTATCTTTATTTTTGTATCGGGGGGTTACTGGGGATTTGCCTAATTATTATTACACATTTATACAGTACATTGCATATGCGTTTACGTAGTGGTCGGGTGTACTCTTATAGGTATTTTGATAGGATCGCAAGGAATAGAAGTGATAAGAAAAAAGTGAAAGTGGAGATGGCAACTCCTCTGACTGGCAACCCCAATGTGGTGACTCTCGTTAGCGCGAGGTCAGCAATTGTCCCTTTTCAAGGTCGGGTCAATGGGTTCCTGCCTCAAAATGTTGAGGCATGGATCTCATCTGTAGACGCTCATTTAAATGCAAAAAGCATCACAGACCCAGCAGTACAATTACAGGAGGCCAAAAGCTTCATAGACTTTGCTAAAGGAGACGCAAGTGCTTATCTAAGGGGGGTTTCTTTCCAAGAGGCGCTTACATGGGACGAGTTCAAAATCAGATTACGTGCCGTGTATGGGGGTGAAGAGGCTTTAGATGTAGTATTGGCATTGAGAAATATCCTTCAAGCCTCCATGACTCAGCTTAATGTTGTCGAGCGGGCGGCGCTAATTGCCGACCGGCTAAATGAATATCAGGTTAGTTTAAGTAACTCCGGGTGGGTTACGAGTGCCAAAATCAACGTGAAAGATTTTATCCGTTTGATCTACCTTACGAGTATCACCGCAATGTTGCCTGAAGCGTTAGTGCGGTGTTTTGACAAAAAATTGCAGCCCAACAGTACGGAATTAGATGTGTATAAACAAATCAAAAAACACATGTCTAAATGTACCGACCTAGATCCTTCGCTCATTCAAGTTTTTGCAAAAAATGAGAACAAGCCACAACAAGTAAATGTGGTACATAATAATAATCAAGTTGCAGGGATGGTTTGTTATAACTGTAAACGACCAGGTCACATGATTTCAGACTGTCGGACGCGTTTTTGTTCAATACACAATAGTTCAACTCATTCATATAACCGTTGCTACTCGAGGAATCAACAGCAGAATGCTACAAACACGCAACCAGTTGCCAGTGCAAATAAAAAGAAGGGTCCTCAGTACTATAAGAAGAAACAACCAAACGGAAATTCTGCACAACAGCAGAAACAAACAAATCGTGCTTCAGGTACCTCTGTTCCTGGGCCGTCTAGCCAGAACTCGCAAGGGCAAGCGAATTTTCAAGGTGTGATAAACAAAACAAATACCACGTAGTTCACTCCAAGGGGGGAGAGGGCGATGTTGGGTCATCAATATCAACATCTTTTGTATCAAATAATCAGTTTAATCATTTATCAGATCATTGTGAGGCAATTGATTTTCCTATGAAACACACGGCCGAATCCAAAAAATCTGTGCAGGTTCCCGTAGATTTGCAACAAATTCATGCAATTATTAGTCAAAACGAGTTGCGACCAACCTTACATGCAGTAAATTTGGACCATAAGTCATTCACTTTGTTCTTTGATTCTGGTAGTCCACGTAATATCATGGATTTAAGGACTCATCATTTACTCTTTTCAAATTTCCCTATAGAGAAGTCCGGAATAAGGCTCTCAGGCATAGGGAATAATGAATTAAATGTGGTAGGAGTAACTTATGTACAGTACAAGGTCGGTAAGCGCACGTTTGCTGATACCTTTATCGTTGTACAAAACATTAATATGTATCCCGCAGTAATTATCGGATACCCGTCTATGGGCACTCAAAATATTATCTTAGCACCTGCAAAACACGGCGTGTATATCAAAGGGAAATTCTATAGGTCTTCTAATACCCTAAAATCAGTTTTAGATAATAAAGAGACAGACAGAGTTGTCACTTACATTACAGAACCAATCACCTGTCTCATGAACAAGAAATAATACAGGCAACCCAACAGAACTCTCGCTCACCCGTAATATCAGCTTGCACGCAAACTCTCGAGCCTAACGTAACTTCGAACATATTAGTGAGTGTAAAGAGAACCTTGCCCGGATCTGAAACGTTAATCCTTTCCGAAACTCTGAAAACACACGGATTATCCGTCACACAAGCCATTTATACAGTCGGCTCACAACAACAATGTAACATCGAAGTCTGTAATCATTTGAATACCACTTTAGTAATCCACAAAAATCAACATATCTTGGATGCCGAAGTTTATAAACATCGCATTCTTACCGTAGCTGAGATAAATCACGCTCAATCAGTTGCGGATGAATCCCTTTTGCAATCTATAAAGAACAAAATCAGTAAGGACATTCAAGAAGAAGAAATTCAGCAGAAATTTTTGAAACTTTTAACTAAATATCATGATGTTTTTTCCACTACGGATGGAACCTTAGGAAAAACGGATGTCATCGAGCATCAAATAAGGCTCAAGGACAAACAGAAAGTAATCTATGTACCTTCGTACCGACTTCCTATGAAATTTCAGAATGAGATAACAGAGGAAGTAGGTAAAATGCTAAAAGAAGGAGTCATTAGGAAATCAAACAGCCCTTATAATTTTCCGTTAATAGTAGTACCGAAAAAAGATCGAACTTGGCGGATATGCGTCGATTTTCGTCGTTTAAATGAAGAAACAATCCCTGACAGATTCCCAGTACCATGTACCGATGATATCCTATCTCTACTAGGTCAGAACAAATATTTCACAAGCTTAGACCTACTAAAGGGATTTCATCAGATTCCGTTGGAACAAGAGAGTATCCCATACACTGCCTTCAGCACAGCCAGGGGACATTATGAATTTTTGCGTATGCCTTTTGGTTTATGTTGTGCTCCTATAACTTTTACTCGTATGATAAACATCGTGTTTGGAGACTTGTTAGGAGATATCCTACATGCCTACATGGACGACCTAGTAATCTTTTCCAACACATTAGAAGAACATTTACGTAAATTAGAGTTAGTGCTACAAAGACTAAGGCAGCATAATTTAAGGGTAAAGATAAGTAAGTGTGAATTTTTTTAAAACAGAACTAGTCTATTTAGGTTTCACGGTTTCTAGTGAAGGTCTTAAAGTCGTCCATGATAAGGTGTCGGCTATCCGTAACTTTCCGATACCTACTAACGTCAAGGGAATACAGCAATTTTTAGGCTGTAGCGGCTACTATCGCCGCTTTATACGCAACTACTCAATCATAGCCGCTCCCCTAACCGATCTTATAAAAAAGGGCGTAGATTTCATATGGTCTGAAATTCATCAACAGGCGTTCGATAAATTGAAAGATGAACTGTGTAGTTCTCCTATCTTGAAATTTCCTGACTTCGGTAAGGAATTTTTCATAGCAACAGACGCCTCAGACCTAGGAGTAGGTGGGTGGGGTATTGCTTCAACAATATGATAAATCACAGTTTTTCCCTATAGCTTTTTATTCACGTAAACTGAGACCTTCCGAAAGTAAATATGCAGTAATAGACAAGGAAGGGCTCGCTATTGTTAATTCACTCGTGCATTTTAAATTCATAATATACGGTTATCCCATCAAGGTTCTCACTGATCATAAGCCCCTAACCGACTTCTTTAAAGGCTTTAGTCACAGCCCCAAGCGAACTCGGTGGCACATGATCATTCAGGACTTTGGCGCGAGGATCGGGTATTTACCTGGGAAAGCAAATATCATTGCTGACGCATTATCACGCAACCCCTCTTCATCTTGTACCGAGCCATTAGCTGAATTAATAGATATCTCAACCTCCACGCCCATTGTTAAAACTATATCTGAACAGGAAGATCTGGGCTGGAGTGCTGAACTATTACAGACAGAACAAAGAAAAGATCCGCAAATAGAAAAAATCATTATTGCGTTAAACGGAAATCCGAAGGAAAAGGAATACCTAAAGTATAAGCAGCAGAATTATATCATAAAGGATAATATCCTGTGTAGATCCGTGACGAGGAAAACCCGCAACACACCGCAGTTGAATAACAACCAGGTGGTGGTACCTATCTCACTCATACCCACTGTCTTAAAATGGTTGCATGAAAATCCACTGCATGGACACCCGGGTTATTCCTTGATGTCACAGAAAGCCAAATCCTTATTTTATTGGCATACGATGCTTACAGATATAAAAAAGCACATAGCAAATTGTCGCACTTGTCAAGAATACAAAGGGCACACGAAGACACCTGTCAGCCTAGGGGCTTACCCCGTGCCAAATCAACCCTTTGAAAGAGTACATTTAGATTTATTAACAGGATTTTACGAGTCAGACAAAGGAAATAAGCACCTCCTAGTAATTATAGACGCTTTGACTCGATATACAGAACTTATAGCGCTTAAAACAAAAACCGCGGTCGAGTGCGCTAGGAAGTTTTACGAGTGCTACATTTGTAAACATGGAATTCCACACATCATTATATCAGTCTCGGGCGGGGAGTTCAATAATCATTTCCTTAACTCCTTGTGCGAATTCCTTTGTATAAAGAAAATCAATACCATGATCTATCACCCAGAGTCTAATGGGCTAGTGGAAAGGGCAAATCGTAAGGTTTTAAACATTTTAAGGGTCACCTTAGGGGGGGCAGACCCCAACTGGGACATTGCCATACCTGCGGTACTAAGCACACTTAATCACTCGTATCATGTGTCTATTAAAATGACACCGCACGAGGCACTGTACGGTATCCCGGCTAAAACGCCTTTCCACATCTTAACGCCTACAACTATTTTATCAAATCCTCTAAAGGATGTTATGGATGCAAGCATAAGTCGATATAATATACTTCGTAAGAATCTAGACCTGCTGATGTGGTCTGTGCGGCACAATACTCTCGAACGCCGCAACCCGCTTATTCTGGCTGGACTAAACATCTTAGGATCAGTTGCGAATCTAGGCTTAGGAATTTCAAATCGCCTTAGGATAAATAATCAAAATAAAAGAATTGAGTTTTTGCAACACAAAACCGAATTGGCTTTGTCCGAACTTCGCAGCCAGTTATCTTCAATCAATCAAATAATGAGTATCGTTAATGAACATTCAAATAATATCGATCAGGTCATGGAAGTTCAACATTTGCTGGCTACATTAGCTTACTATAGTTCGAAAATAGATCATATCCGTGTGAAAATATCACATTTTATTGAAAAGTCAAAAGATTACGTAGAAGCGATTACGTTAACAACAAAGGGTGTGTTATCTCCTCACCTCATGCCTATTAAAGATCTGACGTTAACTTTGGAAAACGGACGGGAGAAACTAGGTTATATTCCTTTATTAGACGCCCATAAAGTAGAGTTCTATCATAGCCTAATATCAGTCAGCGTTGAAAATTATAGAATTATGATCACAATTCCTTTTGATTCTTCCGATGCTTGGCAATCATACAAAATAGCACCGTTTCCTACTTTCATGACGAATAACTCAAGTCCAGTAATATCCAATTTGACGGGGCATGTACTGATTTCTTCTGATAAGAAATCATTTACGGTCATTAAAGACTTAGATAAACTCACTCACTGTTCAGAAGCCATGAATAATAAAATTTGTACAGCTGACTCTTTTGAATTCTATCCTATATCAACGGATTCATGTGAGTTAGGCATAGTGCTAAACGGCTCTCTCTCTCATACAAGCGAAGGTTGTCTGGGGAAACTTTATCCCTTTTACGGTAATAAATTCAATTACAGGATGAATAATGGTTCCTGGATCCGTTACGATAAAGCCGGATTCGACGTAGTGTGTCCGGACGGTACCACCGCCCATGCCCCTATCTTTGTAGCAGCTGATGGTTGTACGGGGACATCTACAAACTACACCGTCAGAGGGGTCAACACGATAATACGTGAGAAGGCGTATTTTGCGAATTACACTTGGGCATCTACAATCATCCCATCACTACCTCTCCCATACAACGCGCCGGTGGCTCATCGTTTGACGCAACTGGCTGAGATGAACCACGCGTCACCGACTTATGCAGGTGGAGAAAATCTTCGCTTCTACATTCTGCTGGCCGTGTTCAGCGTGACGGCCATATTGGTTATCGCCGTCAACATCTTTGCTTGGCGTAGGCTGAGGCGTAAACAGAAGGATCTCCAAGGAAACGTATTGGCCCGTCTAGATGACGTACCCGTTAAACTCAAGTCGTTTGAGTTTAGGGCCGCCTGAACCTGGCCACTTCAGTTTGTGCCTAGGGAATTGTCTGGAATTGTGTTGTGTGTGAAAAGTGGTCCGTATGCTGGCAAAAATGTAGGACAAGAAAGACTCACGCCTTTGCATTTGAACAGTTAAAGTATCTCCCGGGCACCTAATAAAATATTATAGCCCAATATTATACATTAATATACTCCTAAAGGTATTTTTCGGGCACCTAATAAAATAGATCAGCCCTATATATTGCATTTGTGCACAATTACACAGTTATACTATTATACCATTGTACAATTATATTTATCTATTACAAAGAGTGACAAGTCCTCTTTAACAATTATCCATGATCATGCTGTAATCTGTAGTAACCATTATTCTTAATCAGGTTACCTATTATCATATTAATCATGTATACATGTTAATCTTTTGATTTTTACCTTTTTATTATTTTGGGGTACCTAATCATTATTATTACCAAACATGGATCTATATTTTCCATGCATTTATCTTTGTTTATGAATATGTCAAAAAGGGTATGTAACAGAACCTTTTTATGCATTTAATCACTTATTATGTTTATACCTAGACGTATGTTACGAGCACGCTCATATGAAACAATGTTTAAAGTAATTTTTGTTATTCAAGGCTTGAATAGGTAGCAGTCCGAGCCTAATGTAATAAATACATTGTTCAGATTACAGGATCTGTAAATAAAAACCCATGACCTGAGGTCATGGCATTAGGAGGGTCCTACGTGACCAAAGCAGATCTAGATTACGCTATGCGCTGTCTGCAGTAGCCTGATTTAGCTCTGTACAGTATCAGCATTTATTATTAATGATAACTTTGCACAACAACTTCCATGGGAAGCGGTTGACCTGTTAACCTACGCCGGAAACTTGTAACTTCCGAGCCGGCGGACTACGTATGTTTTTATATGAATCGCTGAGATAGCTAATGTTCCGCTATCGAAGTGATGCTTTAGAATGGCAGTTCCGTGCCAACCTTCGAACATATCGGTCTCCCGACCGAGCTGCATCTCCTAGTATGGAGTACAGAATAAAGTTGTTATATCTGTTCAACTTATCTGTTTGAATCATCTCCTTTAGTTAAGAAGAACCACTCTACTAAGATATCCCAAGGAGATGGGAGGAACCAGAAATACTTACGAATGACAGTCGTAAGGAGAACACAAAAAAGTCTATCGCAAAGCGAAGGGACTTTAGATATATACAACGATGAATAGTACGAGTGTCTATGATATGAGATTACCAGCACTTATCGTTTAAGCCCAATTTCCTTTTGGCTTTGTAACTTTTTCTTTCTCCTCGGCCTGTCACTTCGAAAAAATACGGAAGTGAATAAAGTAGGGAATAGCCCGATTGTACGCTCAAGTAAGGGGCCTAAAACCCAAGACCATGGAAGGTCATTTGGTACAAAGCTATAGGCTATGGCACAGTCCAAGATTCAAGAACAAAGAGTAGCCTCTTTATAGGGAACTTTGCCTGGGGCTGACAAGGGAATGGCTATACCCTGCATTCATATAGCACTTTTCCACCATGTAATTTACGGCAATTGGAGAGCTACCTATGGGGTCATTTGTGACAAAAAAAGTACCATTAAGACTACAGGGGGAGTTCCATAAGGCAGTGGAAAGTCCAGCTCTGCTGCATGGTACAGAAACAACAAGGTATCTGAAATTGGTTAATCTAAGTAATCGAGACACACCGGGTATTTAGCGAAGAATTGCGGTTTCCTATTGTGAGGGTGTGAACAAAGAGGCAGGTAGAAGTGTACTAACTTTATAGGTAAGGGAAATTCATATATACAGCATGAAGGCAGAAATGTGGTGTTTGACCCGCGAGAGAGTAAAAAATGGGTCGACGACAGCTGATTTGTGTTTCTTTGGAGGCACATCTGGGTGGTTTGATGATTAACGGTGAGGCGCCCTACAGGATCTGCGTCAGTACAGTCTTCGTCCATCAGGAAGGCGGGTTTCATCTGTCAATCGTGATCCAATCCTTGTGACCACTTATGGAGATGAGGTATGCCTTGTCGGTGCATCAGAGGTCGAGGAAGGGACCTCAGTAGGGCCTCGTCAGTGGCAGGCGACGGGCGTCTTCCTTGACGAAGATGTGTTTGCAGGACAAACGGGCCTCCAGAAGGAAGTGTTTAGGTCTATCAGAGAAGGTCTTGAGGCAGGGCATGAATTTTCCGGTGGGTTCCCGAAGCCTGGCGATGGAGACGTCTGCGTTGTCAGCAATGGTTGGGAAGAACTCGCCTTGGACTGCCAATGGTTCTCCGTAAACCTTCTCTGCTGGTGATGCCTCGCCGTTCGCCCAAGGGGCGGTCCAGAGGCTGAGGAGGACCCACGGTAGTTGACTTTTCCAGTCCTCGCCACTGCAGTGCGCCATTAGGGATGCCTTTAGTGATCGGTGGACTCTTTCCACCATGCCGTTAGCCGCTGGGTTGTAGGCGGTGGTAGCGTGGAGCAACGTCCCCATCAGGCAGGCCAGGGACGTCCACAGCTCCGACAGGAAGACAGGTCCGCGGTCCATCGTGATATCATATGGCACTCCAAATCGGCTGATCCAGCTGGAGAGAAGGGCTTCGGCGCATGCTTTGGTGGTTGCATACGACATTGGCGTTGCCTCTGGTCACCTGGTGGAGGGGTCGATTACCGTCAGGAGGTATCTGGTGCCTTCTGACGGGGCAGGGGACCAACTACGTCTACATGAATGTGGCCGAATCTTCATTTCGGCTGAGGGAACTCTCCCACACCTGATTCTGTGTGCCGGTTTATTTTGCTTGACTGGCAAGGCACGCAGTTCCTGGCCCACTCTCGAGAGTCCTTCCAGATTCCATGCTAGACAAACTTCGCTGTCAGGAGGCGCATCGTCGTCCTGCCCGAGGGGTGCGAGAGTCCGTGTATGACGTCGAATACATCCCTCATGCGGGAGGCCGGGATCAGTGGGCGGGGGTGGCCAGTGCTGGTGTCCCAGAGGAGCGTCGTACCTGAGGGTCTGAAGGGCATGTCCTCCCACTTGAGGGAGGTGAGGGCTGTGTGGTATGCGGCCTGTTCCCGGCCGAGGTCTTCATAATCGATTCCTAGGTGGACGGCGTTGATCTCTATCCTCGAAAGGGCGTCAGCCACGGAGTTCTCGCCGGGGACATAGTGGATGGTGCAGCCGAATTCAGCGATGGCTGCCATGTGTCTCTGTTGTCTTGCTGACCAGGCGTCACCTGCCTTGGTGAAGGCATGCACCAAGGGGAGGTGGTCTGTCCTGATGGTGAAGGGAGCGCTCTTGAGGAGGTAATGGAAGTGGCACACTGCTTGGTATACAGCCAGGAGCTCGCGGTCAAATGTGCTGTACCTCGTCTTGGCGGGCAACAGTTTTCTACTGAAGAAGGCGAACGGCTGGGGGACGCCCTGGACCATCTACTCAAGGACAGCCCCACAAATGACATTACTGGCGTCAGTGGTGAGACGTAAGGGCGCGTTGGGGTCCTGGTGGGACAAGGTGGTGGCTTTGGCGAGGGCCATCTTCATGTTGCAGAAGGCCTGCAGCTGCTCTGCTTCCCACGTCAGGTTTGGGTGACGTCGGATAAACCGGCGGTAGTAATTCACCATTCCAATGAATTCTTGCGGGGCCTTGACTGTTGTTGGGGTTGGGAACTTCTGCACTGCATCCACCTTCGAGGCCATGGGGCGCACGCCTGCTGCGGAGATTTTGTGTCCAAGGAAGTCCACCCTCTCGGTGCCAAAAATGCATTTGACAAATCAGACGACCAACTCATTTTCCTACAGGCATTTCAGAACTGCTTGGACATGATGTAGGTGCTCCTCCGGGGATCTGGAAAAAATCAAAATATCATCAACGTAGCAGACGCAGAAGGACAGGTCCCCCAGGATGCTGTCCATCAGGCGCTGGAAGGTGGCCCCTGCGTTTCTCAATCCGAAGGTGGAGTAATGGAAGGTGTAGGAGCCAAAAGGCGTGATGATGGCGGTCTTGGGAATGTCCTCGGGATGTACCGGAACCTGAAAGTAAGATTTTAAGAGATCCATTTTTGTGAAGATTTTTGGTCCATGGAGGGTCCCGGTCAAGTCCTGCATGTTTGGCAGGGGGTAGTTATTGGGGATCGTTGCGAGGTTAAGTCTTCGGTAGTCTCCGCAGGGCTTCCAGGTGCCGTCAGGTTTCCACACCATGTGGAGGGGCGAGGCCCAAGGGCTTGATGCTTTCCTGCAGATACCCATTGAGTCATCGGAACTTTGCGTGCGTTGGGGGGCCCGTGGTGGTGATCTGGTGGAATATTCCGTGTTTTGGCGGCGCCACAGCTACCTGACAAAGTTCCAGCTTGAAGACTTTGGGGAACTCCTGCAGGAGGTTACCGTATTTGTGGGGGCGCCTGGGCCCGCTGCGAGTGGTAGGGAATGGCATGTCCCCGTGTCAAGGAGGCACTTGCGGCCCACATCCACCAGGAGGCCGTTAAGTGCCAGGAAGTCCGCCCCCAGCAGTGGAACCCTGACGTCTGCGATGGTGAAGGACCAAACGTAGTTGCACCCCAAGATGGAGATTTCAAGCGACTTCATGCCATAGGAGTGGATGGGGTTCCCATTGGTGGCGACGAGGCCGGTTGGGCTGTCTGGGCCATGGCTGGGGTCTTTTCCTGACGGTGGGAATATTGAATGCATCGCCACAGTGTCTACCAGCATTCTCCGGCCGGATATTGCATTGCGGACGTAGAATCATAAGGGTGTGGTTCCGACGAGGCCACTGCCACGGGTGAGTCTGGTTTTGTCCGCCGTTGCCGTTTTTTGACTGCTGGTAGGTGCAGGGCCTTTCACATCTCTTGGAGTGCCTTCCGAATCTTCGGTGGTAGTAGCACCATGAGTTTTTGCCCCGTTGCAGGTGGGAGGCCTTCTTCTGGGTCACGGCGCTGATCTCCGGCATCAGGTCCTCTCCTTCTTCTTCCTTCTCTGTTGCTAGGCATACGGGAGATGGGGGAGCTCTGAGCTTCACAGCCTTGGTCAACATGGTTAGTTTTTTTGCTTTCTCCATGAGCTCGTTATAGGGGAGGGTATAGGAGTCGGTTATCTGCCCTCAGACATCTGGGGCGAGTTGCCAAAGGAATATTTCACGACCAAGGCAGATCTCCATTTTCTTCCCGTCAGGACCTACGTCAGGCAGGCAGAGGAGGCCCATCACCATGTCCCAAGCATCCTCCAGGTTATTCGTTTGTATACATCTCCTGGTAGAACCAGGCGGTTGGGTTTTCTGTTGTAAAAGGGGACAACCTGACAGCCTGAGCAGCGGCTGTGCGCGAGGCTGACTAGGAGGCAGAGGAGGCCTGGGTGGCTCGTGTGGAACTGTCTGCTTCCATTGTCCACTCTCACAGAAACAGTCGACAGGAGTTGTAAATGGTGGGCCAAACCGTTTGAGGAACGCCTGATCACACCTGGGGAAGGTATGCCGTTTAGGAGCTTTCAGAGTCCGCTAAAGATCTCTGAAGGTGAGTGGCGGTAGTTAGTCCCTTAATGGCTTAGCCAAAAATGCTTGGGTCACCGTCCAAACTGGGAGGTCACCAGTTGTGAGGGTGTGAACAAAGAGGCAGGTAGAAGTGTTCTAACTTTATTATAGGTAAGGGAAATTCATATATACATGCGTGCAGAAATGTGGTGTCCGACCTGCAAGAGAGTAAAAAATGGATCGGCGACAGCCGATTTATGTCTCTTTGGAGGCATATAATTATGAATATAAAAGTATACAAAATATGATGTTACATGATATATATATTGGCGGAAAGCCCACTGAACGCTCTCTCAGATGGAAGTAAGAACAACGCGATTATAGGAATATGTACAATGAATTTGCAGATAAAGCATTGTCCTTACTATAGTATTTTGGTTGCCTATTATTAATTTAATGTTAGTTTTTTTCCGGTCGGCTGTAATTAGCTAAGAATTTACCTTTGAACTCTATCCTACAGTAAGGGAAACCCAATGGGAATGTGCGTTTTGGGTCGGGTAAATCACTTTGGAGAATTAGGCTGTTCAACTCTATCCTACGGTAAGGGGGACCGATGGGAATGAGGGGTTTTGGGTGGTAAAACTCTTGGGGGAAGGTTTTGCCGTGTTATTTCCTCTTATTTATGACATTTGGAATACCTGCTACCTTGTCATCAAAAGCACTAAAACTGTAAGAAAAATCAATTTCCAAGGTAGAAGCAGCCGTGTACTCAATACTTAGAAATACCCTGAAATTTCCAAGAAAGTGCACGGAGGGAGTCTGAGATATGGTACCTACAGACACCAGCAGACCTGCTTCCATCTACCTTTGTGCTGTGCTTTGCCTCTTTGTTCTGGACGAGCCAAGTTTTCTAATTTTGTGCTGCGCTTCTGCTCTGCTCAGTGTGGGAATTATGTATACATCCAGGATATGCTGAAGAGCAAGCACCAAAACAAAGGAAGCTTGGGATATTTTGTGAGAGATCCACACAAAAATGGATACATTTCAAATAGTTGATGTACAGGAAGAACTGTGTAGATACAGAAAAACTGAAGAAATGTCTATGAGGAAATGTAGTATAGCCTATGTAATCAGATTAACCAGAGATGTAAATGCAGCTGTTGGAGAGGAAATGGCTTAATTTGGAGACAATGTTAGCTGTGTTTGTGCTTAGAGGTCTCAAACGTGTTCCCAAGTATCAAATTCTGTTGAAGTCACAGTTCTCAAAAATTTTAAGAGATGTATATTAAAATGTAAAGTCAGTACTGCTTTTCGAGGAGAGGCAATACATAAACTCGAGGTAAGAAAAGAAGAGGAATCTTCAGTCCATAAAACAAGCTTTGGAAGAGATGCAAGAAAAGACGATAGGAAACTGGTACAAATTACAGAAGAGAAGAGATGGCGCAAGAGGTTCCAAGGAATAATAAAGATAAAAGATTTGTCTGCTATGCTTGTGGCCAGCCTTCATGGAAATATAGCAAGAGCAACACTGTCCAATATATTTGCAGAAGAGATAAGGAACACAAAAAAGAAAGAAAACACAAGATAGAAGACAAAATAAGAGGAAGAAATTATCAGGGAAGAAAGCACAATATGACAGTGATGAAAACAGCGGAAGTGAAACTGAGGAAGAGGAGCTAGTTGTCAAAACCAAACTATAGGTATAAAGGTAATTGTTGCTATAATTGATAATGAAAGTAAAAAGACAAAGTTAATGCAATCGTGGACAAGTCCTCGGTTAAAGAAGAAAATTCCATATCGATAAGGAACTTGGATTTTGGTGCTATTGATCACATGACACCTCATAAGAATAACTTGTTGATTTTGACAGTAGCATCATAGTTAACTTAAAATGGGCCGATGGAAAGGAGTCTTAATTTAGTCCTGGGGAGATGAAAGTGATTATGAAAAGGGAAGACCAGTATGCATATGGAGATGGAGGTGCAGGGCGGAAGAAGACCAGGAAGACCAAGAAAGAGATGGAGAGACTGTGAGGAAAGCAGAAGCTCGGCGCAAAGGTAGATGAAAGAGGCTCATCGAGATTGAATACCCGTATATTAACAGGACGCAACTTGGGAGATTACTTACCTCTAATAGTCACGGAGATTAGAAATAAATTTTTGAATAAACACAAAATGCTATCCATTACTGAATGAGAAATTTTATTTATAATTTGTGGTTAACTAATTGAATATTTATATAACGTTTTGTTATCTTGATACTGGATGAGATTTAATGTGGTGGGTGTTGTATTCTCAATGTACTGTCGGCCAAAAAACTCGTGGCAGAGTTTCATAATTTTTCGTTCACCTGCCTGACGCACGATTCATGCCTTATTTATCTCATTTTCTTTTCAAAGATGGAAGAAATCATGTGTAATGACGTTAAAAACAGTCACTGATATCTTTAGAACATTATGATATGTTATTGTGTAAAACTATTTTCCATATAGCAAAATTGACACGAACGAAACGAAGTGATAAAAAACGTCATATCACAACCATAGATATACATTACCAAATAGATAGGAGACACCTATCACTAGTAGTATCGCATGGACATAGTCCTTAAATTATCATTTCAATATTAAGTTGAAGGTAGTTGAATATTCCATTTGTTAAATTATACAGAAAACATTGGAATCTCACAAAATGCTATCAAATTTAAAAAGAAAAAGAAAAAAAACGATATCCTAACAGTGTGAACCAGGCGACCTCACTCTATTGCTTTTGATGTTATGTGCACGGGAATCTAATGTCAATGTATCATTTATAGGTCTAAGAAACATCCCTCGATGACGGAGAGAATTATTGCACTGCATTCGGTGCAAGTTCCTGTTGGAGAGATATGAAGAAAGCTTAATAAACTGGAGAGAATCATACATAGATGAATAAAATTGTTTAAAGAACGGCAAAATTTAGAACATGGGCCTAGAGGTGGAACACCTCGAAACACCACATGAGAGCAAGACAATACAGTAGTGTAAATGTTGCTGAGCAACATTCATTTGTGAACTTTGAATTCTAGTGCCTCGTCACGACATTGCTGAACCAGGAATCATAACTAGCTCTACGCTTATGACTGGTGTCTGATGAATACTTTAGATGGAGAGGAAGAGATCTTTAAATCTACACTTGAAGTCTTTGATAGTTGCCTAATGAATAAGTCTAATAAATAAGCAAACTTATCTTTGATGGATGGGAGATTCAGTTAGTTTCAATGATGCATGCATTTTTTTTCTTCAAAACCTAAAGAATACATTTTATTGGGAGATACTTTATTAACATCGGCCTAATCCTTCCATCACTCCTATACGCCACCTCCGCTCTCTTCTACATCTCAGGCTACTAGATCCGACTTCTCACTACGAACTCCATCTCGTGAAAGCATCACTAATGATAACACTCCATCTCGTGAAAGCATCACTAATGATAACGGTTATTTTAAAAATCCCCGCACCGACAACGGACGCCTTAAAATGGATGTTTATAAAATATTTTCTGTTCAAAGAAACTTTACCTTTCATTCCACAAAATATGTGCATACACTCGTGTTACACCCTGTAGCCGTCAAAGAGCAACCCTTGATTAAAGCAGAAGGTTTTTCTTGAAAAAAAAAAAAAAAAAAAAACACGAAATAGACTTAAAACGAAAAAAACGTCACCTTTCATATTCTTATCCTTTCAGCTACTTATAATATGCTTATGGTAGTAGGTCTAGTAGGTATAACATGTGAAAACTAATTTGAATTAATTTCTATTTAGAAGAAATGAATAGCTACAAAAAGATCAACCTAAGAAAGCTTTAAGGAAAGTAAGCCTTTCTCAATGTATTCGTCAGTTTTGACTCCCACAGCTTTCCAAGGTGTCCAAATGAAACAGGATGATATGCAAGGAATTCGATGAAAAATAAGACTGAATTATATTCGTTTGATTTTTTTATGATTGCTTTTTGACTTTGAATAGCTAGGTCTGAGTTAATTATGTTAAGCAATTATGAAAAGGATAAGAAGAAAGGCGAACATGGCTAATAAAACAAGAATAACGGGAATAGTCAAATAAAGAAGATTAATATATATATATAATATAATATAAATATATATATATATATATAGATATATATATATATATATATATATATATATATATAATATATATAGTCGATTTAAATATTCTATAATATTACGTATCCGAGAGAGTATACTGCTGAAAATAGACCTAGGCAAATCATGTGGGAAAATCAAAAGTCCAATTTAGGCCCACTAAATGTGTCATGCAAATTATTTTATGTTTAAAGGACAAAATTAGTTTAACTGAACATCGTTTTCAAAGAATGTTAACGCCTTGATGTATTATTTATCGGCTGTAGGAGACGAAATGACAACACTCCAGTGCAGTACGATACGTTGAGTCAAGACTTGAACGGCAGCAAAGCCAACTTCAAAATCTTCGGTATGCTGTCACGAAGCTAGAGTTGAGAATAAAATTAGAAATAGTGGATCCATCAGTATATATTTTCCTTACTTTGCCAAATAATTATCTTTAATACATTGAATAAGTCTACTCAGTTCTAATGTAATTTATTTCAAGTATAGCACCTTTGAAAGGAAATGTTATTTATTGTTAAGTAAATAATCTGGCACCTGCATATGGCAATATTTCCATAACGAACAATGAATTAAGAAACTACGCCAATTCTTCGTTGGCCGTCTGTACCTTTCGGTAGAATTGCCATTTCGACTTTAGTATTTGCGAGGACTGTTCTAGCGGGACCACCGAGAAAGCGGAGGTCCCGGTCATAGTCTGTCCTACTGGAATGCTGGACCATAATCTCAGCTGACATTCCAATGTTGCCCCACCTTGCCTTGGTTAATTCATTTGGAACTACACGATATTAAATATTTATAGAAAGGGCTCTGTAAGCATGCAGCAAGTAACATTGTTTAAGTGTCTGTGGCTTTAGATTACCAGCTATGATCAGTCAGTTTTAATCTCCATTTGCCTTATAATTATCCACCGGGAAATATGACTAAAATGCTCTTATCTTGCCTTAACTAATTTACTTTCTCTCTCTCTCTCTCTCTCTCTCGCACACAGACTAATGCGGCAATGTCTTCCGTGCATTGCACAGAGTACTGAATGCATCCCTGTGTTTCATACCTACGAGTTTTTAATAGTTGAGAAGCATGAAATTGATTCCTTCGTCTTCTTGCCTTAGAAGGTACTGATTATTCCCACAAAATAAATTATTTCATAAATGTGGATTTTAGGCGGAAACATTTTATAAACGCAAAATACTATCAATTACTGGATAATTTCGAGTTTATACAATTTGTGATAAAAAAGAAATTATTCTATAGCTTTTTGTTAATATGATAAATCTTAAGATTTAATGTCTGAATATCCAGGACTGCAACAAATTTCGAAGGTAGGACATTTACCAAGCCACATCTAAGCTGTCTGATTTACCTATTTATTATTCACTAATCTATTCTTATTATATAAAGTTTCAATAGCGTATTGAATTACATTGGTACTTAACTTAATATGCCAAAACCCAGAACTATTAATACAGTGATGATTGTATTAAAAGTGTCTATGGTGTGAGATTACCAGCACTTATCGTTTAAGCCCAATCTCCTTTTGCCTTTGTATTTATCCTGGTAATCGGCCCAGCAACTTTTGCTTTCTCATCAGCCTGTCCTACACACTTTAGAAAAATGAATGTGTTTTTGTTATTCCATCGCGAAGGTAGAATGTAAAGTTGAATTAATGAAGAATATCACTCTAACACACAACTACTTTAAAACGTTATGGGCCCGGTATGTGCCAAACCAAACTTCAGAAGAGATCCAAGAAGATGAAACTCGAGCACAAATTACGGAAGAGAAGATATGGAGCAAGAGGTACCAAAACATAAGAAGACAAAAGATTTAATTGTCTGCTATGCTTGTAGCTATAGCCTGGACATATTGCAAGACTGAAATTATCCAAAATTTGAAGAAAGATGAGTTACGGAATGTTAGGTTTGCAATGACACAACGTCCTGGAGACTGGACTTTATTACAGGATACTTGGGAGCCAACTGACTCGCAACAGCGTATACAGAATTGCCAATAACGGATGCATGCTCGGCAGCGCATGGCCGAAGAACATATCGTACATCCCCCCCTCAAGAATATACTTATACATGGCAAAAATAAAAAGGGGAAAAATACAAAACATATCGTACATCCCCCCTCAAGAACATTCTTATACATGACAAAAAAATAAAAGGGAAAAATGCCCTTAGATCAATGAGACAAGAGAAGAAACAAAAAATTAAAGCTAACTTCTCGATGCATACACAAAAACGAAATAAAATACATAAATTCTCTGAAAAGAAATATCAATTCCTGATGCAATTGCATACAAAAGGTAATAACATCACTCCTACAAAGTCTTTGAGCCACTTGGGTTTACCAGCGGCTCTTCTGGGCCTATCAACGACGTTGGGCTCCTGTGTGGTGCGTGTCCCCTGTTCTGTCGGGGTATGGTTTGCAGGAGGACTCGTGCTGGGACATGGGCGTGCCAGAGGGCGGAGCGATGACTCTCAGGTGTCGTCTGTTTTCTTTTTGACAGCCTGCCGCTCCCGTTAAGCTTGACGGTGTACTGACGATGGGGCTTTGTTTCTGTTACTATGCCCGTTCGATCCCATTGCTTGGTAGCTTGGTTTTGTATGCATACATGGGTACCTAGTTCGATGGGCGGCAGTCTTCTGGTAGTGCCAGGGATGCGCATCGCCTCCTGCGACCTTGCCACTTGTAACTCCCTTCGACGTATCGTCTGCCTCCAATATCTGTCTACTAACAGGTGTCTCCTGGCCGTCGGTACCCCATCGCGCAGCTGGCGACCCGTTGCAAGCTGAGACGGCGACTTGTTAATTTCCCTGAGAGGAGTGTTGAGATACTGAAGTATCGCCAGGGCCGTTTTGTCCGACTCAAGGGCTCCACCCTTTAATGTATTTTCCCGGAGTAGCCTCTTCGCCGATTTGACAGCTGCTTCTGCCCTGCCGTTAGACTGGGATACTGGGCCGACGACAGCCGGACCTTGACCCCCCATCTCTTGAAGAAGGCCTCCATTTCCTCGCTGGCCAAGTTCGTGCCTCCGTCAGTTGATATTTGTTCTGGGGCTCCCCAACGCGAGAAATATGATCGAAGGTGATTACTGATTTTGTTAGACGTGGCACCATTGGGGAAATGAGCCACTTCTAACCAACCTGTTATTAGTCTATCGGCATACACCATGTATACACTGCCTTCTATCTGGAACATATCTGCTACGACTTGCTGGAAGGGATATTCCGCAGGCGGCGTGTGTATCATTTCTTCAGGAGGCAGTGAGGGGCATGTTCATCGCATGAAGTACATCGGGCGCGGCAATGCTGAAGGTCCCCTTCTATTCCCGGCCAATAGACCGACTGCCTGGCCCTTCTAAGCATCGAGTCGAGGCCTTGGTGTCCTGCGTGTAGGTTAGCGCTACCTGGCGGCGTAAATCCTCGGGTATAACCAAGCGAACACTCCTTGGTCCACTGAGTATGTCACCAGATCCTGGTTGATGGCTAGCCGGTCCCGAACGCTGAAGAAGGGGCGAAGGCAGGCGAGTTCTTGCGACTTCTGTTGGGGCCAGTCGCCCGCCCCCCCCTGCAACCCTTGCAAGCAAGAGCTGATATACAGGGTCGTTAGATGCGGCGCTCCTTACGCAGTCTTCATCCAACACGATGATATCCGGTTCCAAGGCGGCCACGGTTGCACATGCCACTGCCACTTGAATGTCGTCCTCCAAATCCACGTCGGAAGCTTCGCGGGTGCTCGCATGGTCGGGTACCTTGAAAGAAAATCCGCGGCAGTGTTCCTTTTTCCGGGCAGGCAGTATTTCATGTGGAACTTGAACTGGAGTGTCTTCTCTTTCAGGTTGAATAATCTCGGGTTGATGACGTCCTTAAGGGCTCCTGTCACCCAGCAGCTTGACGAGAGGACGGTGGTCCGTGATGATGGTGAGATTAGGACACCCAAGGTAGGAACAGGCCAGGCCTTTCCGCAAGCACCAGGTAACTGCAGGGCTTCTCCTTCTACAGGGGCATACCAGCTTCAGAGGAGGTGAGGTGTCGACTACCACACAGGCAAGGCGCCAGCCGCCCTTGCAACAAAAGGGGCTGTCAGCTGACTGACAAATACAATACTGCTGAAGGACTACGAACCCGATACCTTCTTTACTCCAATCCGTCATTATCGTCGTAGGGCGTGTTTTGTCGTAATATGCCAAGCCGTCCTTGGCTAATTGACAGATGACCTCCTGTGCCTGCCGGAGTTTGTCACGTAGCTGACTATCCCAGTAAACGTTTTTTCCATGGGCTTTCTGAGGAGGTCCCTAAAGGGCTCCATGATGGGCGCCGTTGCAAGGAAGGGCGCTAACTGATTCACGAATCCGAAACACGACCTAATATCCGTGATGGAGGGCTTCTCTGGCTCATATGGAAGTTACGAATGGCGTCTAGTCGTTCGTCTGCGGGTTTGTATGACTCCCATCCCAGGTAATAACCGACGAAAGTGACCTCTCTCTTGCAGAATTTAAACTTCTCGGGCTTGAGTGTGATACCTGCAGAGGCACACGTTGACAGGAATTCATATACATGCCAGAACGCCTCTTCAATGCTGTGATCGTATAGCAAAGTGTCGTCAACGCATTTATGCTTTCTGGTGATGTCTTGCAGGGCATCATCAAACCTTTTGTGTAGGCGTCCGACGCCGAACAAGTGGCCCATGGGTGTTCTACGATAACGGTATCGTCCCCATGGAGTGATAAAGGTCGTAAGCGGGCGGCTGTCTTCGTCCAATTCCACTTGATGGAAACCCCAGTGGGCGTCCGCCGTAGTCTTGTACGTATGAATGGGATGCTTGAAATCATGTCGAAGGGTGCCGGTGTATGATGAGTTTCCCGAAGACAGTGGGCGTTGAGGCGCTGGAAGTCTACTGTGCGGCGAGGTTGACCCGTCTTCTTGGCGACAACGACCATCCTTGCACACCATTCCGTTGCATCCCCCGCCACTGGGACTGGTTCTATCACGCCCTATTACCGAACGTCCTCGTCAAGTTGAGCCTTGACCTCCTCTTCCCAATGCTTAGGGATTGTCGCGGGGCGTGTGACAGGCATAAGGCACGGCATCAGGCAACAAATGGATGTGGTGCTGCTTGCCCGTCATGACAGGTAACGGTTCCCTGGTTGTATTAAAGGTTGTTGAAGAGAAATGCCGTAATAACCACTCCTCAAGTCTCGGTATATTCTCCTCCACAGGCGGGATGGGTAAGGTGGCTGGCTTCATTGTCTTAGGGAGTTAGGCCGTGCGACGTCTTCATTAAGCACATCAGCTGATGCAACGAGATGGTAGGGGTGAGGGAAGTCATGGGGGTACTATTCCCAGCTCCTTACAAGCATTCAGCGATATATAGAAGTTCTTGGCCGTCGGCACAAAGTAAACCTCCTGCTTCGTGCGTCGCCCACCTATATCAATGAAGCATGTCGTTGATCCAAGGCATCTCACTCGTAGATTAGCTACGTCCCTCAGACCTGCTCGCGGCTGCAACTCCAGTGAATTTATTTGCAGTCTTGAGAGAATCGTGGGTCCGGCAACGCAGATCTGTGCTCCTGTGTCTGCTACGACGAGTGTGGATACTGAATTCCCGTTTCTATGGGAAACACAAGCCTTGATCGGTGGGGTGGGGGGAGAGGTGCGTGTCTGCAACAATCGCTAAACTCGAGGCAAGCGGCGCTTTCTTCGTATTCCTGCAGCATTTCTGAAAGTGCCCTACCTTTTGGCACCCGTGGCACGTTATACCTCTTGCTGGGCACGACGTCGACCAAAGGATGGCGCCCCCCACAATTTCCGCAACGCTTCACATTGGAATTGCCGCGCAAACACCGCGACGTCTGGCTCTACGTCATCAATGCCTGTGACGTCATCACTCGAGGCGCCAGCAGACCCCCTCTCACTGATAGCGACGCGTGGGATACTTTCGACATCTTGGAGGCGTGCAGCTTCGAAAGTGCAGCACAGTGCCTGAAGGCATCTACACTCTTAATGTCTCACATGTCTGAAAAACATGCCTCTTTAATACAGGGTCACTGAGGCCTACCATTATTTTCCGCAACAGCATGTACTCTATTAAACACTCCCCGCATTGGGACACTCAAAATTACAGTCGGTGGCCGTTCCTGAGCACACCTTGAAAAAATAGTCGCTCACTAATTCCTCGCGCCCTTGTGCGAGGGCAAAGAATTCAGACCACTGAACTGCCTGATTCGACGACCGCAACACAATATTCCCGATGGCGTCCAGAGCCGCGTCTGGGGCGAGGGCATTCCATTTGGCATCTGAATACCGAGCGTCCAGTGCACGTTGCAACGCCGGTACAGACAGTTGAGCCTAATGTGCAGGACAACATCCTGCGGCGGGAACTTGTTAAGGTGAATCCAATACGTCATCGAACGTCTCCAGGATCTGAACGCTGCCGAAGACATTACCGCCTCACACTTCTCAGGGGCAGCAGAGACAGGAACTTTACCGGCACGTGCTCCTGAACCGGGAAGGGCATCCTGAAGGGAACGGATGGCACGCTGCTGGTCTGCAAATAACGTCTGTGCTTGCATGACGGCCTGTGACAAGGCCCTTGGCATTGCAGGTGAGGCACGCCTCGGCGTGGCCTGGGGTGGTCGACGTATCTGGGGCATGGTTGGTCCTTATCCTACTCACTGCGCCATGTTAGGTTTGCAATGACACAACGTCCTGGAGACTGGACTTTATTACAGGATACTTGGGAGCCAACTGACTCGCAACAGCGTATACAGAATTGCCAATAACGGATGCATGCTCGGCAGCGCATGGCCGAAGAACATATCGTACACGGAAGAAAAAGAGACAAGGTAAAAATAATATAAAAGATAGAAGTCAAACAAAAAAAAGCAAGAAGAAATTGTCAGGAAAGAAAGCACAATACAACAGTGATGAAAACAGTAAAAGTGAATCTGAAGAAGAGGAGCTAGTTCCCAAAACCAGAATGAGTGTAAATTAAAGGTAATTGTTGCTGTAATTGAAAATAAAAGTTAAAAGACTGATAAAGTTATTCATGCAATTATGAGCACGTCACCAGTGAAAGAGGAAAATTCCAAATCAATATGGAACTTGGATTTTGGTGTTATTGATCACATGACACCTCTAAATAATGAATTGTTGATTTTGACAGTAGCATCATAGTTAACTTGAAATGGGCCGATGGAAAGGAGTCTTAATTCAGTCCTGGGGAGATGAAAGTGATTATGAAAAGGGAAGACCAGTATGCATATGGAGATGGAGGTGCAGGGCGGAAGACCAGGAAGACCGAGAAAGAGATGGAGAAACTGTGAGGAAAGCAGAAGCTCGGCGCAAAGGTAGATGGAAGAGGCGGGACAGAACTGGGGAGATTACTTACCTCTAATTGTCACGGAGTTTAGAAATATATTTGTCAATAAACACAAAATACTATCCATTACTGAATGAGAATTTGTGTTTATAATTTGTGATTAAATAATTGAATATTTATATAACGTTTTGTTATCTTGATACTAGATGAGATTTAATGTATTAGGTCTTTTGTATTCTCCTCGATGTTGATTATATATGTGATTACTTACTGCAAATTTAGGGGGGGGGAACAGATCTAACGGGACCACCAAGAAAGCAGAGGTACAGGTCATAAACTGTCCTGAAGCGATGAACTGCTGGCATGGTGTACCACCAAAAGAATTATGCTAGAGAAAAGTATGCCTAAAACCCCAAGCTGGGGAAACGTTGAGGTTGGCCAACATTAACATATAGCTATAAGACGAAGAAATCATCAAAGGAACAAGGAAAATATTCACAGTATATATAAAAAATCTTCCTAACATTGTGCAATCTCTTTTACAAGACAATCAATTTTAAGTTTTACCAGTTAATACATTTTTTAAAATAAATAACCTTATCTTTTATTGTAAATTTACAATTATGCTTACACTATAAAAAAAGGTAAGAACTCACTCCACTGGCTGCGGGCCTCCAAGGCTCTTTGCCGCCGCTACAAGAAGCTTCCAACGACCACGGTCCTGCACAACATCCCACCAATCCCCTGGAACCATCCACTCCAAGCTCTGTCATGTCCCATTTTATGTTATCAGACCATCTCATGCGGGGTCTTCCTGGAGGTCGTCTGCCCTTTGGTTGTCCTCGAGTAATCTTGCTTATCAGTCTATCCTCATGAGCCCTGGCCACATGCCCTGCCCACCTGTCTTTGAGCCATAATCGTGCCTGTTATCAGGGGTACCTCTGTCATTTCCCTCAGTTCATTATTATGCCTTCTTCTCCATTGCCCCATCTCCACATCAAAGATCGGTCCTCATATCCTTCTCAAGATTCCATTCTCAAACACTTCCAACCTTTGTTCTCCTCGATGAGATATTGCTATTAAGCACTTTGGCTAAAGCCCAACTACATCTGGCTGCTGCTGCTTTTCTTAATTTTAACCCTTCCTCTACTCTATTTTCAGCTGTAACTGTTGACCCCAGGTATTTGAAGTTCTCGACCGCTTCCAACTCCATATTTCCACACCTGATGTTACCCAGTATCCTCTCCTGCCTTGAAACCTTCAAGATTTTGGTTTTAGCTTCATTTATTTCCAGGCCAACTTGAATTGCAGCTTCTCTAAAAATGCTTATTTTTCTATTAATTTCCTGGATGTTTTCGCCACAAAAGTCAATATCATCTGCATAAGCTAATCTATCACACATAGCCTCCCCAAGATGTACTCCATTACCTTGTGGTGTTTGTCTCATGACCCATTCCAGCACTAGGTTAAAGAGAATCGTAGACAGTGCGTACCCCTGCTTTAAACCGTTGTCAACCTCAAAAGAACCTGTCACTTCCCCTTCAATCTGTACTCTGCCTCTCATATTCCTGTAACACATTTTTTGGGCTCAGGCTGTATCGTCCTGATGAAAGGTTCCCTTAGGCAGCTTTCTAGAGTACAAATACTGCTAAATGTACCAGAGAAAAAAAGGGTCTGTGGAGTTCCAACCCCCACAGCTACTATCCAATATGGATATCGTGTATGTAACAGGGACGTATGCAAACATAGCCACAGCTATCTTACCCCGCATAGATTTAACCTCAACTGCTAGGAAGGGGTAACGATTGATATTGGGGAGCCGTTACATTGCCTATGTCTCCCGATATCAGTGTGTGTAGGTAGCGACAGACCTGCATCATTCCCTCAAGCCGGACTAGTTGCTTGGGGAGAATCCGTCACTGAGCAATCAGGGGGCCGAAGGCCTAACTGTAACGGGCGGGTTCATCATGACGACACAACTACCTCACCCAAAAATAATTTTTCCTACGTCAAAATCCGTTTTTTGGGCTCGGGCTGTGTCATCCTGATGAAAGTGTACCAGAGAAATTTACGTTGCTCAGAAGACTAAATTCGACCCTACCAGGAACACCATCCTGAGAATGACTATTCCCATCAGGGGAGTGATATGAAAAGTCAATCCAACCAAGACAACCTCCATGAATTGCATGTCTGTAAGCAGTTTGACCATATTAGAACTTCAGGCAAAGCCAAAGGTGAAAGTCTATGAACCAACCAAGAGTGGGTATAGGGAGCTCCTTATACATAAAATGACGAGGTGAAGGACAGACCACCTCGAGTGTAAAGAAGGGAAACTTGGTCCCTTTTAACCATTAAATTAGATAACACTCAAGGTGGTAAGCAATACAATTATAATAGGGATAAATAATTGGTACACAACAGCAGGACAAGCAGGAAGAAAACACCAATTGACATTTATAGGATTTCATTACAAAATTCAGTATTAAATTTAACATTCCATGACAATAACACTTGTCAGCCAAAAATCACTTTATCAAAGTAACAATTACTGACCATACTCGGCCAGGCAAATTACAAAACCTTTAATAGAAGGAGATAATAGTACAGAATATGGCAATAGAATGAGATGAACATAATTAAGACTGGGGGGAAATAACCTTCCCTGCAGCGACAAGATGGTACTTAACTTCTTGGATCTGCTTACAGTAGTGCCTGAAGAATACCTTAGGGGATTTCCAGCATGTATAGCCCTTAAGGTCCTCAAAATCCATGTGTTGGAAGAAATTGATTGAAGAAGCAACTTTTCTAACATCATGACCAGCAGGCACACTGTCTGGGTCTGCTGTCTTAATGAAGTAAAGTATCTTGGATCTTATGCCGTCCTTGGAGATGTTAGCATCTGTAATACGATGAAAGAGTTGGCCTCCTTTCCAAGCTGAATGGCCTGGAGGTATGCCTGAAGACAGTATACAGGGCATAAAGTGGTGTCTTGTGGAAGCGACGGGATCCGCCAGGGACCACAGCGTTTGGTGGGGAGCTCATTCTTCGTGAGGAACGAAGGATCTGGATAAAGAGTAGCTTCCCCAGAATCTGAAATCTGGACGTGACCGGGATCACGAGAAAATGCCACTCTCAGAAACGCAAGCACTGGAAGCCATTGGGAGCAGAAACAAGGTCTTCCTTGTCAACAACTCCAGGTCTACTGCATGATTAGAGGTATCTGAAGCCAGTTGGAGAACCTTGGACAAAGACCAAGTGATGGGCCTGGGTGGTTTAGCAGGGTTACGTCAAGCGCAGGCCTTCGGGACCTTAGATAGAAGACCATCATTAAAATCAATATTGAAACCATAGAATATCGGCCTATTGAGGGCTGACTTACAGGTGTTGATGGTATCAGGTGCTAAACCTTGGTTATGTAGAGATTTAAAGAAGGAGATGCAGAAGTCCAGTGTGATGGCAGATGGATTCTGCTCACAGACGAAGGATGAAAACTTCCAGGATGAATTATATTGATTCTTAGTGCCCTCCGCCTTGTAGGATTCCAGGAAGTCTATGTTAGCTTTCTGGACGCCGAAGCGTCTGTGGACTGCGAATTCGAGAAAATCATCAAATGAAGATTGCTTGTTAGCCAGGATGAAGCGGAGACTGTCTTCTTCTGGACTTCCTGAGTGAGAACTGGAGCTGGGAGTGGAATCAGACATAGGCTGAGTTCCAGTGTCAGAGGAAACCAGTTGCTCTTCGGCCACTTTGGGCTATGATGGCAGCTACGCCCTGGAAGAACCGGAGCTTGTGAAGTACCTTGAGAAGTAGGTTGACTGGAGGAAACAGGTAAATCCTGTCCCATTGATTCCAGTCGAGAGTCATCGCGTCCATCCCCACAGCCCGAGGGTCTAGGACCGGGGAGACATATTGGGGAAGCTTGTGGTTATTTGTCGTCGCAAACAGATCCACCTGAAGATCTGGGACTTTGTCCAGCACGAAAGAGAATGATGTGTCGTCTAGAGCCCATTCCGATTCGAGGGGTGCTGCTCTGGACAGAGAGTCTGCTATCACGTTCTTGACCCCTGCTAGATGAGTTGCAGAGAGATGCCACTTCCTGCGTCTGGCCAGCGAGAAGATGGTTATCATGACATGATTGATTGGGCGTGACCTGGAGCCCCATCGGTTGATGCAGTTCACTATGACACTGCTGTCCAGCACCAAACGGATGTGCGAGCTTCTCTTGGGTTTCAGCCGTTTGAGGTATAGAAAAACGGCCATCGCTTCCAAGATGTAGATATGGAAGCTCTGAAACTTTGCCGACCAATTTTCCTGCACTTATTGGGAAGGGGAGTGGGCCCCCAACCCGTCAAGGATGCGTCTGTGTGGATGACCACCGACGGGGGAGAATGAACAAGAGGGATCGACTTTGAGAGGCTTCGGGATGAGGTCCAGGATCTCAATTGTTTGCGCAACAAGTCGGGTGTGACTGCGCGCCGATCTCTTAAGCGTTTGGTTTCTTTGCGATGCCAGTCTCGATTGATGTCCTTGAGTCTGGCTTTGAGCAAGGGGTCTGTGATGGAGGCGAACTGGAGGGAGCCTAGCACTCTCTCATGCATTCGTCTGGTAGTCACCTTCTGTTTTAAGAATTGACGGACTGTCTTTGTTATTTCCTGACGTTTGGATGGGGGAAGAGACAGACGGTGGTCTACCAAGTTCCAGTCTAGGCCAAGCCACTGGAAGGATTGGGACGGAGTCAGACGAGATTTCTTGAAGTTTATTTGAAATCCCAGAGACTGGAGAAAGGCCATGGTGTCCTTGGCCATCTGGAGACAACCTTCCTGGCTGGACGCCCAGACTATCCAGTCGTCCAGATAGGCTGCCACCTGAATTCCATGACTCTGTAGGACCTGAATGGTGGTATCCGCTAGTTTGGTAAAGATCCGTGGAGCTATATTGAGCCCGAAGGGCATAGCTCTGAATACGTAAGCCTTTGCCTTGAGTCTGAAACCAAGGTAGGGGGTGAAGCGATGAGACATCGGCATATGCCAGTAAGCGTCAGTAATGTTATATTATTAATAATTATTCAGTAATTATGATAATTGTATTGTTGAGAACGCTACCAACAGATCCATGATTCCTAATGCCACCGCCAGATGTCGGTGTGTGTTGTTGTTGTTGTAATCCGGCTCAGTACAATAAAGTTAAGTTGTAACATGTGAGTTTATATCATGAATATCACCTCCAATATATGACATCAAGATATGGTGATCAGCGGCGAGATTAAAAACGACATCTAGGACTCACTAAGCAAGTATTATGCAGTGTAGGCCTTTTAGATTTTGTGTATTAAGCCTAAAATACTGAGTGTTTCCGACCGGCAAACATGGCTTCGTCGACGGAAGGTCTTGTAGCCCCAGCAAAATTCACTGCTAGCCAAGGGGCCGACAACGAACATGAATGGAAGTCTTTTAAGCAACGGTTCGAGATTTATTTACTTGCTTCTGAGAAGGACAATAAACCTGAAGAGACTAAGGTGGCCCTACTTTTAAACATTGGAGGTGAAGAACTTCTACAGATTTACAACTCTTTCGAATTTCCAGTCCCAGCAACTGGTAACCCTAATCCAGCCAATGTGTTGAAGGATGTTTTGGCGAAATTTGATGTCTATTTTTCTCAGCGCAAGAATGAACTTGTTACTTGTAGCAAGGTACAAGTTTCGAAGATGTATGTGTCATGTATGCAAGACGCTATGTAACGAGCGCGGGAAAACTTAGCTCCGCAGACATGTTCAGTTCAGAGCTATTGCACTGTGTTGCATAATGCATAAATGTTATAAGTATAACCAATTATTATTGTGTTAGTATCGAGTCCGACACAGGCTTCGATCTTATAAATTCTACCTCATGTATACAGGATATGGGTAATATTTTAGTTTCAACCATTATGGGAAATCTATTATATTGATATTTTTCCCGAGTAAAGACGTGATAACAAAACACTTCTTCTCAATACATTATTGTCGCTAATGCATACTTACAGAGAAAAAAAAGATTAAGTTTTTACCTCGAATTTTTCCTAAGTCGGGAGAGGTGTTTCCTCTACGGTAATGTTTACTTTTAATGAGCCCTCTAACTTACTTTCTTACGCAAACAAAAGCAGTTCCAGTTACTCATTATTGGCTGAGAGGTGTGACATCGTTATGACGTCATGGGTTTCATAACCAATTACGAATGACTTGAGTCGAAAACTAAGTTTCACTAGCATTTCAGCGGAGTAATACAGTTACCTGTCTAGTGTCCACTGGTATCCTTGTTTGACTGAATACTCGAATAATGAAGCCAAAAACGGCATTTTGTCTTCCTGTACCTATGGCAGAGGTAGTGGCTGGCCCTTCTGGCATTAATTTTGACAGACCTTCGATTTCCTACCGATTGTTTGCAGTGCAATGTGGTCGTCGGGTACCTGGCCACTTCCTACTTTAAGTTGCATGTCAGGGAACCTTGCAACGGCTTCACGTTTTCCCTCAAAGCACCAGCACATTTTTATCAACCAACAGTTTAAGGTAAGCTTCATTAATTTATAGAGTATATTATAATGGTGGTAGTATAACGATGTATACAGCAGTACCATCACTTTGGATTTGGTTTGATGGATGTTAGGTAGTGGCCTTAAGGGGGGGTCGCAGGGGGGCGGAGCCCCCCCACTAGGCCTAGGTAGGGGTACAGGGCCCTAGGTAAGGTTAGGTGGTTGTATTAGGTTCGGTAGTGCCCGAAAATCACTGTGGCCTTAAGGGGGGGTCGCAGGGGGCGGAGCCCCCCTGCTAGGCCTAGGTAGGGGTACAGGGCCCTAGGTAAGGTTAGGTGGTTGTATTAGGTTCGGTAGTGCCCCGAAAATCACTGTGGCCTTAAGGGGGGTCGCAGGGGGGCGGAGCCCCGCCGCTAGGCCTAGGTAGGGGTACAGGGCCCCTAGGTTAGGTTAGGTGGGTTTGTTAGGTTCTGTGGTGCCCTGAAAATTACTGTGGCTTTAAGGGGGGTCGCTGGGGGGCCCTACCCCCCTCCCCCCGGTAGGCCTATTAGGGGTTAGTTATGGGGGAGGGGTGCTGGAACATTAATTATACATTTATTGCAAATATCATTCAATGCCCCAACACCCTCTCCCCCCCTTCCCCCACCCAAAACCCCGGTTCCCAAAGGGTGTCCCCCATAATTGGTGGGATGAACTAGGGTATATAGTAAATCTCTAAATCGGTTGGTTTGCAGTCAAAATAAACGTTAAATTCATTGAAACCACACTATTTCTGATGCAACAAATATATTTTTATTGCATTTTTCCAAATTTGGCTGAAACTAAAAATTTACCAGGATATGATTCCTTATTGTGTATACAGCTCCGATGCTCATATGTTTGTTATGATTCTATTATATACGCTTTTTGTATTTTGTATATTCAACTACCAGCCTTCTTATGTAGTTTAGCCAATAAACACAAGCTAGAAGATATTGCTTTATTATTGCCCTTCATCCCGGGACCTCAGCGACGAGAAATGGAATATTATCTCCAATAATAAAACACCATCTTCCCCTCTACCTACAGGTAAGAGTGAAGAATTGTCGTATGGGTCATACAACTAAAGCAGACCCAAAATAATGACGACATAACATTGGCGACGCCGTTGACGAACTTGTAGCAGCCAAATAGAGCCTAGCCTATGCCTAATCTCCTAGCCAAGAAGCGGAAGACGACGACCCCAGTCGGATGAAGTCTACCCGAAAATGAAGAATCTCATTAGTACTTAAATGCCTTCATCACAGTCAAACCAGCAACCAAGCAATGCTGTGCCAAGTCAGAAGCGCCAACACAATTAAAAATAAAAGGGTTGGTTTAGAGAGTTAAAGTGCCAAGGTATGTCTATGCAAGTGTAGCCTACAATTTAGAAAAAAAAAAAGAACTTCCAAATTCCTAGCCTAGCCTAAACTTCTTAGTATCACAGCAAAAATGCCGATACATGCCCAAAGTATCGGTGATGATCCAAAATCAGTGGGTACAAGATGGAAAAAGTGGATAGGCAGCTTCCAAATTTATCTTGAAGCTCTAGGGAAAATAAACGAAAAGCAGCAGAAGGCTTTGTTACTTCATACTGAAGGTTTAGAAGTTCAGGAAGTATTCAATACTTTGAATCTAACAGGTGATTCATTGCAGGACGCAATTGAAGGGCTCACAAATTATTTTGCTCCTCAAGCAACTGAACGTTATCAGTTCATAGAAGCATCACAGGAATCAGGTGAGACAATAGATTCTTTTGTAACTAAGTTAAAGTGAATTTGGAGATCTAGAAGACAGGTTAATAGAGCAAATTATAGTAAGGAGTAACTCGCAAGAGCTTAGAAAGAAGTTACTGCAGGAAAAAAGTTAAACTTGCAAAAAGTTCTGGAAATAGCAAGAGCAATAGAAACAGCTAATTACCAGTCCAATGTCATTGAAGGTAAGACTCATAATAACAGCAGTAGCCAGGTAAATCATGTAGCCTATAAAAGGAATTACCAACATGAAAAGAAAGGGCAAACAAATGAAACGAGTAAGCCTAGCCCGGGTATATCCAAGTATAACAAGGTTAAACCTAATGCATACTCACAGAAAAGTCAAAGTTACATAGGAACACAAAAACCTCAAAAGAAATCGTGCTATAGATGTGGTAAACAAGATCATTATAGCAATGATTGGGATAAGTGCTCAGCGTCAGGTCAGACGTGCAACAGCTGCAGGAAGCGTGGTCATTTAACAAGTCAGTGTAAATTTGCTAAGCAAAAGACCACAAAACAGATCAATAGAACCATAAATTGTTCCGATACGTAATACAAACCCTCGGTCCTTTAACAATAGGAAGTAGCTAAGCGGCAGCTGGAACGGTCGTAAGCTTCGAACAAGGGGAGAACGGTAGTTAACTGCTTGTCCGATCGTCGCGCGCGCGACTGGGAGTAAACAAATCACTTTTGCTTTCGGCCGTGTGTGGGAAGGACGTGTTCGCCATCGCTCTGCCCGCTTTGTCGTTTGCTTCAATCTTGAGTATTTGTTTTCTCTTTCTGTATATCAGGAGTGATTGTAAGTACTTTTTCTCAATTCTATTATTCTTGCAATGAGTGAATTGGAAGAAATGGAAATATCACCGCGCCCTCCAGCCGCCCGTAGAGTGTGTCCCGGGCTGGAAGGGCGTAAATGTGGAGGGTTCAGGTCATTTGTTGAGGTGGACCCCCACGAGGTTTGTTCTCGTTGTAGGGGGCGAGAATGCTCCCGCAACGAACCATGTGTGGTTTGTATGAATTGGTCCGAGGCGCAGTGGGTGCTGTACGAGGGCAGGAAGAGACTTAGGCCGGCCAAGAAGTCATCGGAAAGTCCATGACTCCTTTTGGTGACGGACACTTCGTCTTCTTTCCTGCCTCCCGGCCAGCCCCCACGTTTCGCGCCTTCCCCTGCGGGGGGGGTAGCGGAGTCCTTTTCCTCGCTCGATCCGTCGAGTGTGGAGGAGGGCGCCCGCTACCCGGACGTACAACTGTACTCGGGGTCTTCCGTCCGCTCTGGGGGGGGTGTTTCGCCCCCCAGGCGCGGGGAAGCCCCTCCAACTAACCCGACTATTGTCTCCGCAGGTGTGCCATCAGCGAAGGACGACTTGGGACAGGTGTGGGAGTCGCTGGACTGCAGGGAGTGCCCAGCATCCAGGGGTTGCTCCAGCGGTTGGCGGGGTCGGCCGTGGTCACTCATGGTGCGGTGACCACAACTACCACCACAATAACGACACCAGCGTATGAGATGCCACCACATCTGGTATATACGCCCCATATAATGTCGGTGACACCCACGGTGGCTATACAAAAACCAGTTGCTGCCGTACCAAGGAGGACGGTGCCACCACCACCTGGATTTTTTCCTTTGCCGACCCCGGACTTCCGCTGCCCAAAGAGTACCCCCCTGGACCTGCCGCCAGTGCCACGGATGTCGGTAACTGCAGACAGGACGCCTGGCTCTCCCGTGGTACCTGCCGTGCCTGCCGTACCTGCTGCTGTTCCAGCTACTCTTTCTATTTCAGATCGGCCTGCACTTTCCCTTTCAGATGTTCCTGCCGTTCCTGCTGTTTCCGGACCTGTTCCTGTCGTTCCTGCTGCTGGTGTTGCTGTCACAGGCTCAGGTCTTTCCGGACAGGTGCAGTCGGGCCCTGTTGCTTCGGCAACTGCCCCGGCTCCCTCCTGGATGGAAGACCTGACGTCTGTTCTGCGGAGCCTGGCGAAGAAGAAGAGGAGGAAGAAGGTGTCGTCGTCGTCTTCATCGTCTTCTTCGTCGTCTGCTGCCTCTCCTTCCCCTTCGACTTCTAAGGCTAAACAGCCGAAGAAGAAGAAGGCTGCCTTCCTCCCCCCCTAAGAAGACTCCTTCGGGATCTTCTAAGGGCCCCCCCTAAGGCCCGGACTAAGAGGGCCCGACGCTCAGGCGAGTTGGGGAGCTCTTCTGCTGGTCCTCGCCTGTTTTCCTTCGGGAACGGGGCCCGTCGCTTCTTCTGCAAAGAGGAAGTCGACGGGGACAGAGGTGCACCAGCCTCGGCTGGTGCGTCCTCACCTGGTGCATAGCGGTTCTGCCGCTAAACCAGGTTCCGTCTCTCGGCGCTTCTCGTTCGCGAGAAGCACCGAGTGGACGCTCTTCCAAAGAGGACCGTCCAGCCAAAGTTTTGACGCCCGAGCTTGCTCGCCGTCAAGACAGCGGCGCGGAGCAGAAGACTGGCGAGAGTCGTGCACGCGACTCTCGCCAGGCCAGTGGACGCTCTCGCAGCGATCAACTGGCTGCTCGGGCTGACGTGACGGTCGCTGCCCGGGGTGGGCATACCTGGACCCGACGGGTTTGAGGCGAGGAAGGAGTCCCCACGGCCGCTGGTACCAGCCACGGCTGGTACCAGCGGTTTGACGCGCCGAGAGGACCGCCTGGCCGGTCCTCGACGCGAAAGGGAGCCTAGCAGGTCACCCGTCCGCCGCTCCCGATGGGACCGGGCGGAGACGGTGACCAGCGGCAGCTCGCCTGACGCTAGAGATCGGTCTCGACGTTCTCAGCCGAGCCAATCGCCCCAGGCGAGCGGCAAGGCTAGGCCTGCTGCTCGACCGTCACCGCGGGTTGACGATCAGCAGCAGCCCTCCACGCACGCTGGTCCGGCCAGCGAGCGAGGGGGGAGCGTCAGGTCTGCCTCTCCTGTACCTTCAACCTCCTCGGGCTATACCGGGAGGAGCGAGGTACCAAGGAGCGATCACGAGAGGTGCGCCGCTCGTGACCCAGCTATGACGCCGTGCGGCTCAGGCACGGTCTTAGGACCGACCAGAACGTACGCGCAAGTAGTTGGAGGCGACCTTCAGGGGTCTGTCGCTGTTCCTCCTTTGGAAGGAGGAGTATCGAGGGATATGCTCTTGTTGGAGGGACTGGACGGTCCTACTCCACAAGACGCTGTAACGCCTGAGATACAGAGGAACTTCGCAGAGGTCATTAAGTTGATGCGTCTACATAATGACCTTGCGGAAGAATCGCCGCTACCACCAGCAGAGCCCACGTCCCGGCTCGAGTCATTTTGGGGTCCCAAGAGGGAACCCAAAATGATGATGGGGTTGCCACGATCGGAGCTTGCGGACTCGGTCCTGGATCAGGTGGAGGATCTCGTCTCCGGACGGGAGGACTCGCTAAAATCCGGACGGTCCTCTAAGCTGCTTCCTCCTCCTCTACAGCGGCAGAGGCGATTTTACGTGCCATCTGAAGACCCGATATTGCCGAAACAGGTTAACCCGGAGTTAGCGAGGCTGACTCCAGGTGTGTCCCTGCAGCAGCTCCTGTCGGAGAACTTATGGTTCTCGCAGCAGGAGGCACTTGCCCTGGAATCTACCGCTATGGCAGCATTCCAGGTCAGTTTTCCTGGTTGGATTTGTGGTCCCTCACAATATCCAAAGTAGCGGGCCGGCTATGGGAGTTCTGCTCTCGAAGACGACGCTTCTTTCAGGAGACTGTGCCAGTCTGGAGGAAGAGCAATCTCTTAACCTCGCCCTGATCATACTGCTAACCTGTGGGCCAACTTGGTTCTTCGACGTAGGGACGCAGTCCTTACCCGAGTGACCAAGGGGGCCGGGCGTGAAGCGGCACTCGGGCTACGAAATGGACCTCTTAGGAGTTCCCCAGCTCTCTTTCCAGGAGAGATGGTGGACGCTGCGGTGGAACGGCGGCGCACTGACGAGAGTGACCGCTTAGTCCACCAGGCAGTCTCGAAGGTTTCTGGGCAACCTCGAGTAACTGCGGCCAAACCAAAGAGCTTGGCTAGCGCTTCCACGGCGTCGAAGACGGTGCACCGTCCAAAACCCCGTGCGAAGACTCCAGCTGTTTCAACTTCTGCTAGAGGAGGCCGAAATCAGCCCTCCTCCCAGCCCTCCTTTCCCCGAGGAGGTGCTGGAAAGAAGTCGAAACGAGGAGGGAAACGCTAGGGACGGCGTTCCCCCTCACCTGCTGCCGGAAGTGGGGGGGTGCCTGGCGAGCCATTGGGCGACTTGGCAGCGCTACGGCGCCGAGAACTGATATATATGATCCTTCGGGAGGGATATATACTACCCTTCGAGTCTGGGCGGCCCCCCCTCATCTCCAAACCGGTCCATCTACAGACCTATGTCCGGGGATCATCAAAGGACAACGCTCTTCGACAGGAGATCAAGACCATGCTGGCGAAACGAGCTGTAGAAATCGTGGAGGACCAGTCACCGGGCTTTTACAGCCGCCTCTTCCTAGTGGAGAAGGCATCGGGGGGGGGGGCTGGCGCCCGGTGATAGACCTCTCTCCCCCTAGAACCGCTTCGTTCGCACGACGCGGTTCACGATGGAGTCGGCACGCTCAGTGCTCGACTCGATCAGGGGGAACGATTTCATGCTTTCGGTGGACCTGAAGGACGCGTATTTTCAAATACCCATCCATCCACAAGTCCCTCCAGAAAGTACCTCCCGCTTCACTCTTCGACGTGGGAACGGTGTACCAATTCATGGGCAACTTTGTTTCCGGTCCCTCTCAACCGCCCCACAGGTGTTCACTGCGAGTGTTCACTCTGGTGTCGGCTTGGGCCCATTCGAACGGGATACGTCTTCTGAGGTATCTCGACGATTGGCTGGTCCTGGCGAGCTCCCGCTCGCAGTTGCTACAGGACAGAGATCGACTCCCTCAAGTTTTGTCGCGTCTGGGGATCGTGATAAACTACGAGAAGTCCGATCTCGAACCCAAGCAGAAGATGAAGTACCTGGGTATGCTGATAGATACGGTAGCAGGCAAGTCTTTCCCGCAGACTTGCGTATCAGCAAATTCAGGGAGGCAGCCGGCCGGTTCCTGTCGCGGCAGGAACAGGCAGCACAGCAATGGCAAGTCGTTGATCCGGCCCATCTGTCGTCACTCGAGAAGTTTAGTCCCTCACGGGCGTCTTCACCTGCGGTCTCTCCAGTGGAGGCTAAGGGAGAGTTGGTCTCAGGCCAGGATCCTCCTTACTTTCCCGTGGCTATCACGGACAAGGTGAGGCAGGACCTAGCCTGGTGGCTCGACGACAAGAACCTCTTAAGAGGAGTGCCTATACGCACTCCCCCCCCGGAGATGCTTCTGTTCTCAGACGCATCGACCGAGGGATTGGTGGGGCACACCTGGAGGAGTGCTGACTGCAGGTGTGTGGGACCATCACGAAAAGCACCTTCACATCAATGTCCTGGAACTCAAGGCGGCGTTCAACGCTCTCCAAGAGTTTCGGGACCGCTTGGTGGTACACTCAGTGGTGTTGATGTGCGACAACACCACAGTATGGCATATGTCAACAAGCAGGGGGGGCTAGTGTCTCTTCCGCTCCATCAGTTGACAGTGCAGGTGCACGAGTGGGCCACGGCTCACTCGATAGAGCTGTCAGCACGCTACATTCCAGGCAAGAAGAATGTAGTAGCAGACAGCTCATTCCGTCGATCAGGTGATAAGGACCGAATGGTCTCTACACCAAGATGTGGCGGGAAAGGCTCTTCAACCTGTGCGACCGTCGTAGACCTGTTCGCCACCCGGCACAACAGGAAACTTCAGGTTTTCTTCTCAGCCGTGCCGGACCCATGGGCAGCTGCAGAGGACGCTCTCCAACACCCCTGGGACAACCTCTTCGCTTACGCCTTTCCTCCCTTCTGTCTGATTCGGAAAGTGATCAGTCGAGCGCTGGTCACTCCCAATCTCAGAATGATCCTGGTGGCTCCCAAACGACCTCAAGCCGTTTGGTATCCGGACCTGCTGGCTCTTCTTGCGGACGCACCGAGAGAACTACCCACCTGGCACAACCTTCTAGCCCAGCCACACGTAGAAACGGTACCACCAAGCGCAGTCTCCAGTCCCTTCAACTTCACGGCTGGCTGTTATCCACCATCTCTTGCGAACGAGAGGCTTTTCTCGCAGCGCAGCAACAGAGATGGCTGGACACGTCAGACAGTCCTCTGCAGCTGTGTACCAGGGGAAGTGGGCCGTCTTCTGTGGTTGGTGTCGTAGACGGGGTCTGTCTCCTCTCAGAGCCACTCTCAGCAGGTAGCGGATTTCCTCGTGTTTCTTCGCCGAGAGAAGCTCCTCTCAGTACCCACAGTTAAAGGATATAGAGCAGCACTGGCGCTCGTCCTAAAACTGAGGGGACTGGACATCTCGAATTCGTTCGAGATATCCTTGCTAATTGAGGAGCTTCGAAAGGTCTTGCCCACCCAGGGAACTCAGGCCCCCTGCGTGGGATGTGACTCTCGTACTTAGGAGTTTGACTCGAAGACCCTTCGAGCCACTCCGAGAGTCGTCAGACAGGGATCTGACCCTCAAGACCCTCTTCTTGCTGCCCTGGCATCGGCGAAGAGAGTAGGGGAACTACATGGCCTTCTTATGATGTTAAACATACCAGAGGCTGGGGATCGGTGACGCTCGATTTCGTCCCGAACTTCGTAGCTAAGACTCAGAATCCGTCGATCCCTGACGACAGGTTCGAGTCTTTCACGATCCCCTCCCTCCTGGACTTCACCGATAATGATGCGGATGAGATGCTGCTTTGTCCTGTGAGGGCGCTACGGCGCTATCTGAAGAGAACTCGACATCTCAGGCCTGAGTGTCGACGCCTCTTCGTTAGCACTGGGGTTACCAAGAAAGAAGTCTCCAAGAACACGCTTTCTTTCTGGCTACGTGAGGTGATCAGGAGAGCGTTACGAAGCTGATGGTAGCGACGACATCCGTACGCTCCGACCGAGAGCCCCACGAAGTCAGAGGTATCGGACCCTCCTTAGCGTTCCGTAAGAACTTCTCCGTGGCGCAGGTCCTGAAGGCAGGTGTCTGGGCCAACCAGACCACCTTCACGTCCTTCTACCTTCGGGATATTGCCCACAAGTCCTTGGATACTTTTTCTTGGGACCTGTGGTGGCTGCTCAACACGTTGTGTAAGCTTACCCAGCACCCGAGCAGGCAGAAACAAGCATCGATTCCTGGTATGACAGGGAGAATGCATGTGTGAATGAGAGAGTGACTGGCTTCTCTTCACCATCTTTTTCTACCTCTACCTGTGGGCAGAGGGATACGGTCGTTACCTTGCTGGAAAGGAAGTCAGATGCAGGTAAGCTATTCAACAGAGCTCCATCCTATCTCTTTAACTAGAGATAGGAGTAAATATCCACCACTTCTCCAACAAGGGGGAGAAGTGGATGCCAACATGAGACAAACCCATTACTTTACATTTGCTCATGTGAAGGAAAAAGTTCTTACAATGCTGGTACGAAGAGATACGCTTGCCTCTCTCTTAGTACTCGGCCCAGAGGTCTGACCATTGATCCTGCGGTGCACACCCCGATCAATCGGACAGAGGCTTGGATCCCTCCCTCGCTCTTACGACCAGGGAGGCATTCCAGGGATGGACGAACACCAGTCTGTTCATCAAAAAGACTCAGATTCCTCCCACCAAGAATCAGTCTTCCTATTGTTAAAGGACCGAGGGTTTGTATTACGTATCGGAACAAATGACAATTTGTCGAAAATTGCATTTTTCCTAACTATACAAACCTGAGGTCCTTTAACATAAAGTCCCTCCTCATGCCACCCCTCACTCTGCGTATTTTGCATGGGCCAAAAGCAAAAGTGATTTGTTTACCTCCCAGTCGCGCGGCGCGCGACGATCGGACAAGCAGTTAACTACCGTTCTCCCCTTGTTCGAAGCTTACGACCGTTCCAGCTGCCGCTTAGCTACTTCCTATTGTTAAAGGACCTCAGGTTTGTATAGTTAGGAAAAATGCAATTTTCGACAAATTGTCATTTCAAATGATGGCTCTAGCTCAAATGAAGAAAGTGTACATAAGACCACAGAAGTAGAACAATTTGCATTTCACATTAATTCTGTGAACAAAGATGCACAAGAACGTCTTATGGCTCAAATAGAAATAAATGGGAAACTCACACCCATGCAAATAGACAGCTGCATATGTGAAAATAATTTCTGAAAGAGTAGCACAAACGATACCTAACCTAGTGATAAGACCTTCCGTCAAAGTGCTCAAAAGTTATAATGGTACAGACATAGAAGTAGTTGGTTCATCACAAGTGAAAGTTCAGTACAAAGATCAAGAGATAGGTAAACCATTGACAATAGTCAAGGGTCAAGGACAGACATTATTAGGATTAGATTGGTTAAGATGCATAAAATTAGATTGGCCTAGTATTCTAAGGGTTACAGGTACAAAACAAGAACCAGCAGAAGAAATTTCATTAACTAATCTTCTATCAGATTACAAAGAAGTATTTGAAGACAGAGTAGGAACAGTGAAGAATGCACAAGCAGTCTTAGTTTTAAAGGAGAATGCTACTCCTAGATTTTCTGCTCCAAGACCAGTTCCATATGCATTGAAAACAGCTATGGAAACTGAAATTAGGTTAGAAAGTGAAGGTTCATGGGAAAAGGTAGATTATTCAGATTGATCTACACCATTAGTTCCAATTGTTAAGGACAACAGGTCAAGTTAGGTTATGTGGAGATTACAAGGTGACATTAAATCCACAATTGCAAGTAGCACAACATTCAATGCCAAATCCTAAAGATATGTTCGCAACTTTGTCAGGGTGCTCAGTATTTTCTAAGATAGATCTTAGACAAGCATTTCAACAACTATCCATGGATGAAAATTCCCAAAAGCTATGTACTGTAAACACATATTTAGGGCTGTATCGTCCAAAAAGACTTCCCTATGGTGTTGCTAGCAGTCCAGCAATATGGCAGCAAACAATGGACAAAATATTTGCTGGTATGTGCTGTTCTAAAGAAACTAAAGGAACGGAATATCAAGGTCAACCAGAGTAAATGTATTTTAGAAGTTGACTCGGTAGAGTATTTAGGCTTTATTGTAAATGGTAAAGGTATTCATAAGACTCAAGATAAGGTAAATGCAGTGCAGTCAGCAAAGTTACCAGAAAATGTCAAGGAATTGCAATCATTTTTAGGTTTAGTAACATTCTATGGAAGTTTCATTCAAAACTTAGCAACAACTGCTCACCCATTATACAATTTGCTGAACAAAAATGTAAAATGGAATTGGTCAAAGGAATGTCAAAATTCTTTTGAAAGACTCAAAGAAGAAGTGACATCGCCCACATTCTTAGTACATTATCAAATGGATTTGCCAGTAAAGTTGGTTTGTGACGCCTCAAACATAGGATTAAGTGCAGTACTAGCACATGTAATGCCAGATGGTACAGAAAAACCAATAGCTTTTGCCTCCAGAGTATTGAACAAAGCAGAGAGAAATTACTCACAAATAGAGAAGGAAGCACTAGCACTAGTGTATGGAGTAAAAAAGTTCCATATGTATCTGTATGGCAGGAAAAGGTTCACATTAGTTACAGACCACTAACCATTATTGATGATTTTAGGTCCAAAGGCAAGTTTACCGACGTTAGTAGCTACAAGACTACAACGTTGGGCAATCATATTAGCGGCTTATGATTACAACATAGAATATAGACCAACATCTAAGATGGGTAATGCAGACGCTTTGTCGCGATTGCCTGTAGACAAAGCACCAGAACAACATGAGGAAAGTATTCTTTTGATTTCTGCATATAATTTACTTATTACAGCTAAGGAAATAGCACAAGGTACAAAGAAAGACCCAGTACTTTCAAAAGTAGTGCAGAGTCTAATAATTGGCAGAGATATTTGTGCAGAAGATGCCAATTGTAAACCATACAAAGAAATTTGGAATAAATTGAGTGTAACACAAGAATGTATTTTGAGTGGATCAAAGAGTAGTGATTCCAAATGCATTAAGAAATAGAGTTGTATCAGAAATACATGCAGACCACCAAGGTATTGTCAGATCAAAGTAAATTGCTAGAACTTATGTTTGGTGGCCAGGTGTTGATAGGGACATTGAAAATTCGGTTAAGAAGTGTATGAATTGTGCATTGCAACAAAATAATCCAAAACCAACACGAATGCACCCACCCATGGGAATTACCCAGATACCTGTGGCAACGTGTACATGTAGATTTTGCAAGTCCATTTTTAGGATACTCATATCTGATATTAGTAGATGCATATAGTAAGTGGCCAGAAGTTATACCAATGCAAACAACTTCATTGGTAGCAATATAAGATCACTCATGCAAATCTTTGCAACGCATGGTTTGCCAGAAAGAATAGTGACAGACAATGGCCCACAGTGTTTACTTCACAGGAGTTTAAGGAATTTCTGAATGTAAATGGTATACAACATACATTATCAGCAACCTATCACCCATCCACGAATGGTGAAGCAGAAAGATTTGTTCAAATTTTCAAACATAATATGAAGTGTAAACAAGCAAATTCTGGTAATGTAGCATCTCACATTGCAAAGTTCCTATTATCCTATAGAACAACAGTACATAATACTACGGGTGTAACACCTTCTTATTTGTTAATGGGAAGGAGGATCAGGAATAAATTAGATCTAATGTATCCAAGCTTGCAGAGTCAGTAGAACAGAAAGGTTGTGATCAAGTAAAAAAAACTTCCCAATGTAAGACATTTCGCTCCTTCAGGTTATGTCATGGTAAGGTCATACAATACACCAGAAAAATTGGGTACAAGGAGAAATTGTCAGAAAGATAGGTCATTTACATTATGATGTTAATGTCGGTGGAAAGATTATAAAACGTCATGTTGATCAGTTGCAGTCATTTAGTACAAATCATACAGAAGTACAAGTTTCAAATACCTCAGACTTAAATAACTCGGATATGCAAACTGCTCACCAAGATGTTCAACCACCAACTGTAAATAGAGAGGAAAATCTTGCAACATCTCAGAACACACCTTTAGTACTCCCTAACAGAATGAGTAGAGGAAAACCTTCTGAAAGATTAGATTTGTAAATGTGAGGAACAGTTGTTTCTTAGTCACAGGTAAAGGGGGAGGAGACTGTCATGTATGCAAGACGTTATGTAATGAGCGCGGAAAAACTAGCGAAATTTCCATTGACTTTTGAATTTGACGTCGACTTTTCATGTTTTGACGACGACTTTCTGGTGTCGTCGTCACGAATTTTGAAAACGGTACCGATCGAATTCAACCCATCGCTACCGTCGACTTAACTGTTTGTTCATATCTCGGAGAGCGGGGCATTTCATGTTATCAGTGCAAGATGGAGTTCTTGGTACAGTGGACAAGATTGGCAGAACAGTTTTTGGTCGAAGATATGGGGGAGAGACGATGCTTATGGGACCAGAAGCATAATAGTTTTATGAAAAAGGGTCTTAAATGAACAAATTACTAAGAGATCACCATGCGACTCAGGGAAAACTTTCCTGAACTTGCTGATATTTATACAGATAAGCATGCTATATCGTGAATATCAGATTGTTATATAGCTTCTGCTCTCCGTTATTTTATTATTATTCTTTTTTTTTTGCATTAGCAAATAATATAAAAAAGATCTTTGAAATTTGTGCAGTGTTTCTCTAGCTTAATTTATAATAGTCTGTCTGGTTGTGTAAACAAGGTTACGAATAGCCTATCTAGGCTAGCCCTAGCTTATTTTTGAAATAAAACCGTTCACGTCTTTTTAACCAGGACCAAAACCAAAGACTTTTTTTTTTTTATTCTATGCAGCATCATTAAACACATGCAAGCACGACCCACTAGTTGCTCTGTGTTATAAGGCATAGTTGTTTTATCATTCCAGGAAGTCACAGCTTAGATGGTTTTTGTTTACGTTTTGACGACAACAACCACGTTATGAAGAAGAACGTGTGTGACAATCAGAGTATGGAATGACGTTGACTTCTTTGGAAAGTTGACGACAAACTCAGAAAAAGTCGACGGAAATTTCGCTATTGTGACAGCGCCTTTAGCTCCGCAGACACGTTCAGTTCAGAGCTATTGCACTGTGTTGCATAATGCATAAATGTTATAAATAGAACCAATTATTATTGTGTTAGTATCAAGTCCGACACACAGGCTTCGATCTTATAAATTCTACCTCAAGTATGCAGGATATGATTCCTTATTGTGTATAGAGCTCCGATGCCCATATGTTTGTTATGATTCTATTATACAGGGGGTCCTCGAGTTACGACGTTGATCCGTTCTTAAGATGCATCGTAACACGATTTTCAGCGTAAGTCGGAACATTAAAAAATACCACTTGATTTAATGTAAATACCTATCAATAACAACGAGAGAACAATTCCTTACCTTTATTAATTTGGTTGGCTTGCACACTGGAGGAAGCTGCGGTGCTGGAGAGACTGGGGGAGGTTAGTGAAGAAAAAAAGAACCTCCAGAAGATGCTGGGGCAGGTGATTCTTGAGGTGAGGCAGAACATACTACTGGAGATGCTGGGGCAGGTGAGGCAGAACCTACAGAAGGTGCTGGAGATGCTGGGGCAGGTGAGTCTGGGTTAGCAGAACATTCAGAAGGTGCTGGAGATAGTGGGGCAGGCGAGTCTGGGTTAGCAGAACATTCAGAAGGTGCTGGAGATTGTGGGCCAGGCGAGTCTGGATTAGCAGAGGCAGCTGAGGTAGAGAGTACAGGATCTCTTGCAGGCCTCTCTACCTTCTTAAAATACTGCTCCAGGTTAGTCTGAACAGAGAGCAACCTCTTTTCATCCAAGATCTCCTTGTAACACTGCATCAAATCCATGATGCCTCTGGAAACCCTAGTGAACCTGTCCAAGTTGGGATCCTGAGCCTCAAAAGTTGCCAACGCTTGCTGCAATTCTGCAAAACCTCTTGCCAAGTCCTGCCTTGTGAAAGCCTTAGGCTCTGGGGTGGGTGCTTCTTCTTCCTCTATCATCTGCTTCTCCAGTTGTATCAGGTCCTCAGCAGATAACTCCTCGCCATGAGACTCCAGCAGCTCTGTAACATCATCAACCTCCATCTCCAAATTGATTTCCTTACTCAGGGCAACAACGTTCTTGACAACTTGCTGAACTGTGTCCTCAAACCCATGGAAATCATTCACAAATTGAGGACAAATCTTCTTCCAGACACCATTCATGTTTGTTTGCTTAACCTCCTCCAGGAATCAGCAATGTTCTTTACAGCATCAAGGATGTTGTAGGATTTCCAAAAGTCCTTCAGAGTCAAGTCCTTCTTGGTTTCAGTTGCCTGTAAAGCCATAGCAATTGTCCTTCGTAGGTAGTAGGCCTTGAACGAAGCAATCACTCCTTGGTCCATAGGCTGTAAAAGGGCCGTGGTATTAGGTGGAAGGTAAACCACCTTGACATTAGGGTTGAAGTCTCCAAGCTGGGCAGGGTGTCCAGGGGCATTGTCCAGCACTAGCAACACCTTAAAGGGGATACCCTTGGAGGCGCAATACCGCTCCACACTTGGAACAAAATGGTTTACGAACCAGTCCTCAAACACTGCAAGTGTCACCCATGCCTTCTTGTTGGACTTCCAAATTACTGGTAGTTGACCCTTCCAAATGCGCTTGAGTGCCCTTGGATTTTCAGCCTGATACACCAACAAGGGCTTCAGTTTGAAGTCGCCAGCTGCATTACCCCCAAGAAGTAAAGTTAGCCTCTCCTTGCTGGCTTTATGACCGGGTGCTGACTTCTCCTCCTTGGCGATGTAAGTGCGGTTAGGCATACGCTTCCAAAACAAACCTGTCTCATCCACGTTAAACACTTGCTGAGCAGAATAACCCCCTCCTTAATTATCTCAGACAACGCTTTAGGAAATTCACTCGCTGCTTTCTCATCCCCACTAGCAGCTTCACCTTGCACTTTAAGGTTATGGTAATTGGCCCGAGCCTTAAATCACATAAACCAACCCCTACTAGCCACAAACTCTTCACTTTCACTTCCCTCCCCCTTTTCTTTTTTCAACGCTTCAAACAATCTTTTTGCCTTCTCCTGAATCACCATAGGGCTGACTGGGATACGCCGTTGATTTTGGTCTTCCAACCAAAGCACCAATAACCTTTCCATTTCAATTATTAGACCACTACGCTGCTTAGTTATCACTGTCGCTTTCATAGGAGCAGATCCTTTCACATGTTCAACGATGCGCTCTTTATCTTTGATAATGGTAGCAACGGTCAAACGGCTAAGGCCAAGCGAGCGGCCAATGTTTGTTGGCGTTTCTCCCTTCTCAGATCGCTTTATAATGTCCACTTTAATTTCCATAGTGATGGCCTTTCTTTTCTTTGATGCACTACCATCAGAAGAGGCTACCTTGCGCTTGGGAGCCATAACAAAGAGCAAAAAGTTACAAAAACGATACAACACGAGGGAGAGAGAGGCAGTGTAAACAACCAAAATGGCGTATGGGCAAGGAATGAGCGTAGCGAAGCGACGCCGTCCTCTCCCCCACAAAGCGTATTCTTCCGCTGTGCGCCCGGAACTAGTTCGCGTTTGTTTACGTCGCTTACGACGCTAAACTGCGTAAGACGGAACGACGCATAATATTATTTTTTATATTTTTATGGGGGCGCGTTCGTAACCACGAAACATCGTAAGTCGAGACCGGCGTAACCCGAGGACTTACTGTATACACTTTTTGTATTTTGTATATTCAACTACCCGCCTTCTTCAATGTAGTTTAGCCAATAAACACAAGCTAGAAGATATTGCTTTATTATTGCCCTTCATCCTGGGACCTCTGTGACCACAGAGGACATGATGGTGGATTAAATAAAAGCGATTCACTACATAAATGAGTCACTTTAATGGAGAATGTGAGAGATACAGCAGTACTACAAAGTACCTTCGGCGATTAACTTGCCGGTTACACTACTTTACAAAAGCGGCGTCATGCCACGTATGTCATAACACAAGAAATATGAGTAAAAACAAATGACTGCACCCAAGCGTATAATCAACTTTACCAATGCATCATAAATAAAAGTTTAATGTTCTAACACCCCCTCATAAACTTTTATTGTCATCAGTCTGCAAATTACTACACATCAAACAAATATATACATCATGGTAATCAAAAAAAGAAAAAAAATACATAGCTATCAAAGGTCAATTTACAAAACCATTAATGACACAAATTAAAATAAATCAACTTGTTTTAGTTACTAGTTTTGTAGCGACGCATAATATCGGCTTTATTTTCACTTGAGGGGACACACTAAATCAACATTTTTACTCATAACCTCATTACGGATAAAATGATAGCGTATGTCTATATGTTTAGACATTTGATAGTAAACAGGGTTCTTAGCAAGTTTAATTGCCCCTTGGTTATCAACAAATAATGTGATGGGTTTGACTTCAACATTAGTCATAGTTAACAACTGTTGCAAAAATTTTGCTTCTTGGATAGCAAAAGTCAATGAAACACTCAGCTTCACAAGAACTTAAAGCTATATTACTTTGTTTCTTACTCTTCCAAGAAATAAGAGCACTATCGGCACTCATTTGGTAACAATAACCTGAAATACTTTTACGATCTTCAGAACTACCCCAGTCTGAGTCGCAGTACCAGAAATCTCAATAGTATCATAAGACTTCTTAAAAACAAGGCAATGTTGTTTAGTACCTTTAAGAAATTTTAGAACATATTTACACATAGCCAAATGACTTTGAGTTGGCCTAGCCATATACTGTGAAAGTTTAGACACAACAAAACTTAAATCAGGCCTAGTACAGGTCATGATATATATCAAGCTTCCAACAATGTTTTTGTAAAGAGTACTGTCAACTACTTCAGGACTTTCCTCAAAAGTACACTTATTAACACTTAGATCACAAGGAATTGACTTTGGGTTGCATTCATTCATTTAGAACTTCCTCAAAACTTTCTCAATGAACTTACTCTGGTTCATTTTTATACAATCTCCATCAAAAACAAACTCAATACCCAAAAACCATGAAAGTTTCCCTAAATCTTTCATCTCAAGTCTATGACATAATACACGTTTAGTGTCAAACAGAGCTTTCTCATTACTACTGGCAATGATCATATCATCAACCCAAACCAAGATAATTACATGAAAGTTGTCTTTTATTGACATACACACAATGATCACTTAATGACTGCTCAAAATTATTTTGAATTAAGAAATCATGGAGCATATTATTCCATTTTCTGCCTGATTGCTTTAAACCATACAGAGATTTATTCAGTTTCCAAACCAATTGTTCATTATTACTACCTGTTTCATTGTAAACTTCAGGCTGTTGAACAAATATTTCACAATCAATATCAGAATTAAGATAGGCAGTTTTAAACTCCATACAATGCACAATTAAATCATGTTGTACTGCCAATTGCATAAGCATTCTAATTGAGGTCATACGCACAGTAGGAGAAAAAGTATCAGTATAATCAACACCTTCAATTTGAGAATACCCTTTTGCAACATAGCGAGCTTTATATTGCTCTTCACCATTTAACCCTTCTTTAATGGCATATACCCATCGTCCACCTACAATACAACGGTTGTTTGGTAAACTACACAATTCATGTATTGTTATCTCTTAAAGATTGAATTTCATCATTCATTGCAGCTTTCCATTTGTGAGCCACATGTGAATTTAATGCCTCTCTATAGCTTTCAGGAATTTAAGTTACTTTACAACAATAATGAACAGAACAGCCCAGTAAATCAACATTATCAGGACCAACATATTCTTCAAGATATTTGGGAGCAGTTCGCTCCCTACTTGGATAACGGGACTCACCTTCCCTTTCAGTTTCAGTCAAATCTGCATTAATTTCACTATGGTCATCTTCAGCAAGGATAGGTTTAGAAACAGGATCACTTTGATTATCATTAACAGTTGTTTTCTTTTCATTGCAAATGACATTCTCATTATCAGAGTCCGATTCACTATCTTCTGATTCACCATCTTCCTTTAGACATTGGGATTTATCAAAATTGAATTTATCAGTAAAATGTACTAACCTAACCTTTCTCAAACTGTCAGTTCCTGGATAATATACAAGATAAGCAGGACTGTATGAATCATAGCCAACAAATATTCCCTTTTCACATCTTGGGTCTAGCTTAGCTTTCTTTTCTATATAAGCATAACACAGGGAACCAAAAATATGCATAATTTCAAGTTTAGGCTTCTTAGACATTAACACTTTATATGGGGTTTTATCTAGTCTAGAATTGTAGCATCTATTCCTTATATGAGCAGCTGCACTAACAGCATAATTCCACATGAATTTTGGTAGCTTTGCTTCAATTAAGAGACATCTGGCCATTTCAAACAATGTACGCCACATTCTCTCAGCAGTACCATTTTGGTGTGGTGAATTTGGTGAAGAAAATTCTTGTTTAATCTTATTACTTACCAGAAATTCTTTAAATTCTGAAGAAGTAAATTCTCCTCCATCATCACACCTTAATCTTTTAACAACACCATAAGAACTAGTATCAGCAAGGAATTTCTTAGTAGCATTAAGTGCATCACTTTTCTGTTTCCAGAAATAAACAAAAACAGATCCTGAATAATCATCTACAAAAACAATACAATATTTAGATTTTCCCCTTGATTCAATACTCATTGGTCCAGCAAGATCACAATGTACAAATTCCATTTTACTCTTTGCTCTCTCATCTGGTAATCTGTTCCTAGATAAATGCATTTTACCTTCATGACAAGTTATGCAATCAAAATTACTTTTGTCATTAATTTTCATACCTTCAGCTTTATCTTCTAACTTCAAAATGTCTTTAACATTGCAGTGTCCCAAAACCTTATGCCACTCCTCTAGTGAACGACATTTACATGAGCTTACATTATTTAGATAATACAACTTACCTTTCTTATCTATTTCAAAAGACACACCATTTGAGCTTATCAACTCAGAATGATTAGGATTAAAGCTTACTGTAGCTCCTTTACTAACAGCTGATTGTACAGAAAATATACTCCACTTAAAAGTAGGAATATACAAGGCATTATCAAGAACAACATTTTGTTTTATACCATTTGTATCATAAAGTACAATTTTAGCTTTACCTTTACCTTTAACAATATTCTGGCATCTTGCAACATCTTCAAGTTCAACCATATGTTTTGATTCATCAAAGTCTTCAGCAAAACACTTAAACTATGATTTATCAGTAATGATGTGGGTAGTAGCACCACAATCAACAAGAACATTACATACATCTGTAGATATGATATCAACAGAGCAACTTATTTCGAAACTGCATTCTTCATCATTATAATTATTAGTGGATGTAGGCTTACAAACATTCACAGTTGCACTAGAAAATTTAGTAGGCCTCTTAGCCTTCCTACATTCATCAAAATTGTGTGTAATGGTTTTGCATTCTTTGCACCACTTACCTCTGTCTTTCTTCAACTTACCATCTTACTGATGAGCCACTGGCAGACCCACCACACTGAAAATCAGGATTCTTCTTATAATTCACCTTAAGGACGTCCTCACTCTTCACATTAGGCCTATGTGCCTCTCGACTCCTCAGGTTTTCTTCATAACTCCGTAGCAGAGACTTGAATTCCAGAAACGTAGGCTCACTATCCTTCTGCATAACAACAGTATTAAATGGAGTAAATTCCTCTGGAAGACCCTTCAACACCATAGCAATAAGAAGGCTGTCACTGATCGTCTCACCAGCTGACTTTAACGAACTAGAGGCTGCCTCCGCTTAAAGAAAATAATCCGTCACACATTCTTTCCCTCTCATTTTCAGTGACGTCAGCTCCGTGTAGAGGGAGATGATTCTTGGTTTCCCAGTACCTTGGTAATGGTCCCTTAAGCTAGCCATACACGATAGAGACTGGCACGGCGGGCCGTCACGGCGGTACTGGCCCTCCGCGCCAGACCCCTAAGGATTGCCCATACACGATGGAGACAGGATTTCAAGAGGACAACATGCTCTGCCATCTCTGGGAGTTACCACATTCTTCATTATCTGCCCATCGGTCTATGAGAAGAAGATTACTCAGTGTTCAAGCGGTCTTGATTGTAAGGTGACATATCATTCGCAATATGGCTTTTTTTTTTAAATAAAAGAAAGATGATTGCTGTAATCATAGCTCTTTTTGGATCAAGAGGACAATAACTATGAAATGTGTGGCAAAAATCGCAGAAGACAATGGTCAAAAGAATGGCTAAGAAAGAGAGGAAATTTTAGCTTTCACAAAATCTACGTCTGCATTCTCATCAATTTTCTTGCAGACCTCTAATAACTCTTCATAGGCAGCCTGCTTTTTAGATTTATTAAAATAATCTTCACTTTTTACCTTCCATAAACACGGATGAAGTCTATAAAGTTCAATGAATTCAGTAACAAAATCTTGAGTTAAATATTTGGTTGCCTGCGACATACTTGAGAAGTTGCAATGAGGACACTGCTTAAAACGATATGTATGGAGGCCAATCTTCGTCCTACGGGTGAATAACATTCAGTCTCAGGTATCATACTTGTTTCATTCTTGAGGGATGGTCAGGACTCTGGGAGGCTAATCTCTTCCCACACACGTTAGGGACTTGCGCGGCGAGTCAGCAAATTGCAACGGGACAGGACAGGATTTTCAACATGCTGAAAGGATGGCGAGCCAAGACAAGCCCGACGAGACTGGCTTTTTTCCCCCCATACGCCATAAAGACTGGACCGATGCGGGACAATCCCCTTGAAATTGACGGGCCAGTCTCTATCATTGACTGCATCTCTCATTATTAATTGGAGGCTCTTATCATCTAGAACTTGAACGACCTCGGCAAAAATGTCAGCATTTTTAGCAATGAATTCCGCTGAAGTTCGATCTTCACTTTCGTCTAGGATTAGTTTTCGAAGTCTCAGATGGGCTAGAAATTTTATCTCCCACATTTCATATTTCTCCTCATCACCATCAAAATACAAGTTCCTCTTGCTTGAGCTGGGCCCATAACCTGTGACCTCAGAGGACATGATGGTGGATTAAAGAAAAGCGAATCACTACATAAATGAGTCACTTTAATGGAGAATGTGAGAGATACAGCAGTACTACAGAGTACCTTCGGCGATTAACTTGCCGGTTTACAAAAGCGGCGTCATGCCACGTATATCATAACACAAGAATTATGGGTAAAAACAAGTGACTGCACCCAAGCGTATAGTCAACATTACCAATGCATCTTAAATAAAAGTTTAATATTCTAACAACCTCGGCGATGAGAAATGGAATATTATCCCCGATACTAAAACACCATCTTTCCCTCTACCTACAATTAAGAGTGAAGAATTGTCGTATGGGTCATACAACTGAAGCAGACCCAAAATTATGACGACAAAACAGTATGCAGGAAACAAACGAAACATTGGAAGCCTATGTTACCAGATTGAAGATTCTTGTGAAGGACTGCAACTATGGTAAGTTAACCAACGAAACAAGCAGGTGAGGGACCAAGTGGTGTTTGGATGCACTGAGGACAATCTTCGTCAGAGGTTATTTGAAGTTGAAGACCTTACCCTTGAGAAGACACTGGATTTGTGTGTGGCCTTTCAAGCAAGCAAAAGGCAGATGGACGTCATCAAGTCTACTTCTCGCCAGACCAATGACAGTGTGGCCAAAGTGAGAGAAAAGCCTAGAAGGGAGAAGACTACTGGTAGCAGACACGACGCAGACCATGATGGTAGGCCTAGGCATGAAAATAATGAAGGTAGGCCTAAGTCCAGTAGACCCAGTATTCCTACAAATAAGTTGCGCCCTTGCTAATTTTGTGGGGAAAAACATGAATGGCGTAAGGAAAAGTGTCCAGCTCATGGTAAGAAATGTATAAAATGTGGTAAATATAATCATTATGCTGTTAAATGTAAAAGTAGAACAATAAATTATGTATCAAGTAATGAGAATGACTTTGATGTGAGTAGTTCAGATGAATCTGAATGTGAGCATTTGCTTAAAGTGTCTAGTAAAAAGGATAAGCTAATTGAAGCTGATTTTGAAGTTAATGGTAAACTAATCAAATTTGAAGTGGATTGTGCAGCTAGTGTAAATGTAATTCCTCAATATTTAATTCCTAATGTCAATTTAAAGCCTTGTGACACTACCCTAGAAGTATGGACCTTAGACACAGTTAGGCCTAAGGGAAAGTAAAGGTTAGTAATTAGAAATTGTAAGAATAGGAAGAAATATAACCTTGAATTTTTGGTTGTTGATTGTAAATACATTCCATTATTAAGTTAAAGAACATCAGAGCAAATGGGACTTATTACAGTTAATTATGAAAATATTTCTGCAACTAAAGATGTACTTGATAAATATGGCAATGAATTTGACACAAATGCAGAACCAGTGGTGATTCCTAAATACAGAGTTCCTATTAAGCTTAAAAACAGAGTATGTAAAAAAATAAATGAAATGGAAAAACAAAATAATAGCTAAAGTTGACCAACCTACTGATTGGGTGAGTAGGATGGTTGTAGCTGATAAGAAAAATAAGGATTTAAGAATTTGTATTGATCCACAAGCTTTAAAAAAGTCTCTGAAAAGGGAACATCATCCTATCCCTGTAATTGATTATATTCTACCCCAACTGTCAAAGGCAAAGGTTTTTTCATTTTTTGATTTGGCCAATGGGTATTGGCATTGTGTTCTTGATGAAAAATCTAGTTTTTAACCACTTTTCAAACCCTTTTTGGTCGCTACCAGTGGCTTAGACTACCATTTGGTTTAAATGTTAGTGGTGAGATTTTCCAAAAGCAGTTACTCTTGAATCTTGAGAATCTTGATGGTGTTGTATGTATTGCTGACGATGTTTTAATTTATGGTGTAGGTGAAACGTATGAGGAAGCTGTTAAAGACTATGATAGTAAGACAATCAAATTTTTGGAAAGGTGCCAGGCTAAGGATATAAAACTTAATAAGTCTAAGGCCGTATTAAGAAAATCTGAAATTGCTTTCTTAGGTCATAAAATCACAGGAAAAGGTCTCATGCCGGACCCTAAAAAGGTGGAAGCAATCCTGAATATGAAACCACCTACTGATGTAACTGATGTTAAAGAGTTTACAGGTATGGTTAATTACTTAACCCAAAATAGGAAATCCCGTGCCAAATAGCACAGCTCCCCCTGTACTTTTGTATTTCCGGCCAAATTTTTCCCACAATTCATACTTCCTTGGCTCAGTTGGTGCTTTGGCTGGCATTTCAACACAAGTTCTTCATACTGTAAGGTGTGTAACGTGCTGCTCCTCTTCATCCACTCTTGGTGAGTACTCATGTATCCAAATGGCACAGCATTTCCTAATATGATAGTATATGGTGAAAAATATATTTTTCAGAAAAGGCCATTACCGCTTGTAAATAACATAATGACTATGTTTTGAGAGTGTAATAGCATTATTAGATCTTGTACATAGTCAAACATGACTTACATTATTCCATATATAGTATTATTGATTTTTTTTTTTTTTTTTAGTGTGATAAAATGCCCAGGAAACGTAAGAGAACACTGTCCAGGTTCGACTTAGATGCCTTGGTGAATACCTCAGCTTTTGATACGGTATTGTACACTACCCATGATGAAGGAATGGACAGTGACATTTCTCATTATTGGATTATTGAGTCTCCCCACCCCTCCCCTAGGGCTGGCCCGTCCACCTCCTGTGCCTTGCCCTCACAATCACAGACTGTAATTGAGTGTGAGATTGGTACTTCAGGTTCCATGCAAGCAGTGATAACACCTCACAAAGACCCTCTACAGACTGACAGTGATGAAATTTAACACAATTATTGAGTGTAATAATGATCATTTGCAACAAATGTGAAGATGATGATGAGGACATCAAGTAGCAGGTAACTGTATTTGTTTCATATTGCATTCACACATTAAAAATATACTAGAAACAAAGTTATTAGAAAAAAAAAATTTTATTGCATATACAAGCATAAAATTCACCAGAACATATCATCATAGCTGAAAACTCAAGTGTTTGCTGCTGGAGTGTAAATAATAATATGTCCGTTTTCATTTATTCCAGGACCGATGTATTCTGTGGTTCCCAGGATGAACAAGATGCCTAGGGGATTCTTTATAGTTCCTAGTTCATATATTCGAAAATCTTTTTTGCTGAATGACGTGTCTTTTTATCATTACAGTACCTCAATTGATAAGATCTTTTTTATATCACAATTGATAAGATCTTTTTTATATCAAAGTTTTTTTCTAATAAATCAAAAATATATTGTTAAGTTTAATTGTCATAATTGAAGGTGATATTTGTTCAAGAATATTATTTTTTTACTTTAGTATAGTTTTGGTAAAATAAAGCGTTTGCATATTTTATTTTTTATTTTTTCCTACAATGATTCCATATGGATACAGGATTTCCTATAGCGTTACGCGCAGGTACGATTTCCTATCTAGGGTTAAGTAAATTTCTTCCTAATCTATCTGAGGTGTTAGAACCAATAAGAAAATTAACTCATCAAAATACCGAATGGAACTGGACAGAAAAACTAGAAAAAGCTTTCATTGAGTCAAAAAGGCTAATCACTAATGCTCCAATACTGCAGTACTATGACCCTAACTTAGACCTTGTCATACAGTGTGACGCTTCACAAAATAGGCTAAGTTCAGTATTGTTACAATGTGGTAAACCAATTGCTTTTGCTAGCCGTGCTTCATCAGAAACCGAAAAAAGGTATCCATAAATTGAAAAGGAAACACTTGCTATTTTTTTAGTCTTAGAAAATTTCATGAGTATGTCTATGGTCGTAAAGTAATTGTTGAGTGATCACAAACCTATTGCTAGTATTGTTTTTGAAACCCTTGTGTAATGCTCCCAAGCAACTGCAAGGAATGTTGCTTAACATTCTACAGTACGATGTTGAAATGAAAGGTAAGGAAATGTTTGTGGCTGATGCACTCTCGAGATCTTATCTGCTATTAGATAATTATAAAGAAAATGAATTTGAGCAAGTTAACATGCTTGATTATTTGCCAGTAAGAAAAGAGCGTCTTAATGAAATTAAATATGAAACAGACCAGGATGAGAGTTTGCAAATTTTAAAATCATTAATCTTAAAAGGTTGGCCAGAAGGAAATGATGAGATACATAATGTAGTCAAAGCCTATATATAGTCATACCAAGGATGAGTACTTGGTTCAAGACGGGTTAATTTTTAAGAGTAAAAGAATAGTCATCCCATTAAACCTCAGACATAAGATAATGCAGGTCGTTCATTCAGCACATATAGGAATTGAGGGCTGTCTACGGAAAGTCAGAGAATGTATCTATTGGCCAGGAATGAACTCTGATATAAAGCAATTCATCTTATGTGAAATTTGTAATAAATTCCCTTGTGCTCAACAAAAGGAAACTTTAATTAAACATAAAATTGCTGATCGGCCATGGCAAAAGGTTGGAGTTGATCTAATGAGTATTGAAAAGCATAATTATCTTATAACTGTTGATTACTTCAGCAATTTTTGGGAAATTGACTACCTAGAAAACACATTAGCCAGTACAGTGATTAGAAAACTTAAATCTCATTTTGCTAGGTATGGATTGCCCTGTGTATTGATTAGTGATAATGGACCCCAATTTGTAAATGAGAATTTCAAACAGTTTGCAACTGATTATGATTTCGAGCATAGGACAAGTAGCCCTACATATGCCCAATCTAATGGTATGGTCGAATCTGCAGTGAAAACATCTAAACGTTTAATTAGAAAAGCTATTGAAAGTAACAAAGATCCCTATCTAGCCATTTTGGACCATAGGAATACTCCTACTAGTGATAAAGACGCCAGCCCATCACAGTATAGCCTAGGTAGGAGAACAGTATCAAATTACCAATGTTATCCAAGTTACTTGAAAATCAAAATGTAAATTTAGAGTTGGCTAAGGTAAAGAAGAAAATAAAAAATGCTAAGAGTAAATTCTATTATGATAAAAATGCTAAAGATTTAAGTATTTTGCATGAAGGAGATAATGTACATCTTAAACCTTATGTTTTGGGCATAAATGTCTGGGAAAAAGGAAAAGTTGTTGAACGATTAGATGAAAGGTCTTATCTAATTGAAAGTGAAGGCAAGCTATTTAGAAGGAATAGAGTTCAGATGAAAGAAACCCCAAGTGATGTGCAAATGCCCAAGGTAAATGAACAAGTAACTATTGACTTTATTGGTAATGAAATTGAAACTCCAGTCAAAGTGGAAAATAAAGTTGAAAGTGACAGACAAACAAGGTCAACCAGAAATAATTTACCCTCTAAGTATTCTGACTATGAAATGTATTGATGTTGTACGTAATTTCTTTAATGTCATATAAATGTTATGATTATGAAGCGTATCGATTTGGTGTGTATATTCTTGAATGGCATGTTTAATTTTATACCAAGAATGAATATTTTATTTTTGAACAGGTACAACCACATATCCATTATAGTGTACAATATTTTGAATGTTAATAACTTTTAGAGCTGATTTAGTCCTAACCAGTAACCTATCAAAGTAAATTCAGTGTAGTATTCTAACTGATAATCCATCCAAATAAATTTAATTTTAAAAGTAGAAAAGATGTTATATTATTATTAATTATTCAGTAATTATGTTCATTGTATTGTTGAGAACGCTACCAACAGTTTCAGGATTCCTAATGCCACCGCCAGATGTCGGCGTGTGTTGTTGTTGTTGTTGTAATCCGGCTCAGTACAATAAAGTTAAGTTGTAACATGTGAGTTTATATCATGAATATCACCTCCAATATATGACATCAAGACAGGTAAGAACTATGGAGATAGTGGGTAGATACCTATCCGCGGCAGCCCAGATTATGGAAGTTGCTGTTTTTTTATGCAGTTTTACCTACTGAACAAGAATTTGAAGTAATATTTATTTGGACAACTGTAATTTACCTTTGAACTCTATCCTACGGTAAAGGGGACCCCCATTGGGAACCGGGGTTTTGGGTGGGAACAAAACACTGGGAAGAATTATGCGGCTCTACTCTTATCCTACGGTAAGGGGGCCCCCCAGTGGAACCAGGGTTTTGGGTGGGGAAAAACCACTTGGGGGGAGGTTTTGCCGTGTTATTGTGGTATTTCCCATTATTTATGACATTTAAAACACGAAATACAATCGAAAATAAGAAATAACAAAAGCACCAATAGTGGAGCCGTTTCACATCCAAATCCCATCTACTACAACTACTATTACAACACCGAATCCTACTACACATGTGCCAATTCTACTGCGCATGCGCTAGTTAAGGGAGCTTTTGTTATAAATGCAGACTTCTTAGTGAGGAAAGAAATGAGGGTGTACGGGAGGGGTACATGTTATTTAACCAATCACATTGCAGTATGGCCCCTACATTGCTATAGGACCGAGTGAAGAATTGGGGGGTAACCATACATAGAGTTACATAAATTCATTTTCCTAATTTGTTTTTTAATCATGTTATATGAATTCTAGTGTTTATTCCTGTTTCCTTTATCACAGTATTTGTATAATATTTGCTTTGTTTTGTCCTCACCTAATAATTTTGCCATAAATACCTTGAAATATTAAGTTATAATTGAGGACAGACACCTGAAAATGCCTACGTGGTTGGACTAGAAGTTGGTGTTAGGACGATTCGATACCTACCTTCCTGTCGGTTACATGAAATTGCAAGTTGCTTGGGATATTCCATACATGATTTATAGACAACTCACTCCCTCCCCTTTCCAGTATTCACGTCTGACTGTTTGCGTTTCATCATTAAGAATACATTTCATACCCATAACAATTTCTTTGTTAAAATTTGACCTTATTGGAACATCTACTTATATATATTCCATTATATCCTTTTACACACATTTCAATTTACACCTTTTGTTTTACAATCTTTTCTCACCCATAAAAAATTTTGGATAAAATTTTACTAATTATTAGAACATTTTCATTGGTTATATCTTAGGCTACCTTCAAGTTCGTCTTCCTTTACGGTGTTCTACTAGGTTTGGTTAGTATGTTAACCTATACGTTGATCTTCCTTCAAGTTTGTCTTTCTTAAAGGGGGTGTACTGGGGGGGCGGGGGCCCCCCTATGTCAGGTAACACGTTCTACTAGGTTAGGTTGGTGAAGTTAGGTTGGTTATATCTTAGTCTACCTTCAAGTTTGTCTTCCTTTACGGGGGGCGGAGCCCCCCCGGTCAGGTAATATGTTCTACTAGGTTAGGTTAGTATGGTAACCTATATGTTAACCTATATGATGGTCTTCCTTCAAGTTTGTCTTTCTTGAAGGGGGGGAAGGGGGGGTACGGGGGGTCGGAGCCCCCCAAGTCAGGTAACACGTTCTACTAGGTTAGGTTGGTTATATCTTAGTCTACCTTCAAGTTTGTCTTCCTTTACGGGGGGCGGAGCCCCCAGGTCAGGTAATATGTTCTACTAAGTTAGGTTAGGTTAGGTTGGATAGGTTAGTATGGTAACCTATATGTTGGCTGTTACGGACTGTGAGATCTCAGAGACAATGTTACGGTGTCGAAATATCCTGGTTAAAGGTCGACACAAATGTTACGGACTCTGAGGGAGGTCCGCTTCAGGTTCGATATGAAATAGTAAAAAAAAAATATATCAACACAAACAGTTGAAACTGAGGATACGAATATAGAAAGAAACACTAACACAACAAAGATTTATTTACAAGCTTAATAACAAAGGTAAATGCAGAATGGTATCTCCTATTTACATAAAAAGATAGAATCTTACACTGCAAGAACTGGGGGAAACATTGAGGTAATTCAAATACTTGATGCTCAATTTGGCGATTCGACGCGCTGGCTTCATAAATGTAGAGCGGCAATTGCAGTCATCCTCTTGACTGTATTGCAGAAACTAGTCTATTCGGAAGGCAGGAACTCTCCCCTTTTCTTCTCCAAAGTCTGCTCAACGTAGAGACAACTCGGCCGTCCACACCAGAAGACGACTAGACCAATATCCAACCAACACTCGAACAACTCTTCTTTTGATTGATACTTCGTCGGTTCCTTTTTTCTCGTATCTCACGGAAGATCTCTGCTGCTGCTGATCTCTCCCTGATAATCTGAGCTGTGGCTCTTACTAACTGGTGATCTCTCTCTTTTACGATTTCTTCCTCTTACAATCACTGCTCTCCAAAGTTCGTTCGTCGCATTTATACGGCACTCAGGGGGCGGAGCCTACGACGAACGTCACCGACTCCAGGGATTTCTAGAACTTCTTAGATGAATCTAGACGAGGTATTGCATCAGAAATCACGGCATTTCTCACGTCCAGACGAGATCCACAACACTCCTGCCGATTCTAGAACCATCATGATAACAGGCACCTCCAACACATTGCGCAAACGCCTCCTTGCTGCCGAACTTCTCGAAAATGCGTTCTCCTTTCCTTTAACTTTCTTTGCTAGGAAGCAATTACCATCACACGCCCCCCCCAAAAGAGAAAAAAAATGAAATCAACTGATTTTGTTTTTTTCTAAAGAGGAGCAAGAATTAAACAGTGGTGAAACAATTCTGCATAAAGCTTTAATCCAGTCAAACACGCACACTTCCCCACTCACACATTCACTCGTGCGATAACAGAAAACGGTTATTAGGCTACTCATTCTGAGAAATCTCTAGAGAGGCTATCAGCTATGTTATCCTTTCCCTTTATATTAACTATCTTCAGGTTATAGTCTTGTAATTCTAAACTCCAATGCATTAGACATTTATTCTTGTTCCTAAACCTCTCCAAATAAACTAACGGATTATGATCAGTATACACAGTTAAAACAGAACCGCTACGCGCGTAAATCTCAAAGTGTTGCAAGGCTGTAACTAAACCAAACAATTCCTTTTCAATAGTGGAATAGTTCTGTTGCACTTTATTCAGTTTCTTTGAATAATAGGCAACTGGGAGTTTCATTCCATTCACTTCTTGCAACAAAACCCCTCCTACGCCAATATCACTGGCATCGATCGCTAAATTAAATTCCTTACCAAAATCGGGTAATAATAGAACTGGCTCGTGAATCATTATAGCCTTTAACTTGTTGAAGGCTTCCACACACGCGTCATCAAATACAAAACTGTGTCCTTTCTTAAACAGATTAGTTATGGGAGCGCTTATTTCCGAGAAATTTGGTACGAATCTACGGAAATACGAGACCATTCCGAGAAATCTCAGGGCCTGTTTTTTAGTTGTTGGGATTGGGAAATTCACGATAGCTTCTATGTTCAGATCCTTTGGACAGATTTTACCAAGACCTACCTTATGTCCTAGATAAGTAATAGAGGCTTTCCCAAATTCGCACTTCTTTATATTCAGAAAGAGATTCGCTTTAGTAAGGGCCCTCAAGACTCGCCAAAATCCTTACATGATCCTCCCAAGTCTCTGAAAATATCACAAGGTCATCTAAGTACACGACACAGTTGTTGAGGTGACCGACGAGGACATGATGGTGGATTATTAAATAAGCAAATAAATGAGTCACTTTAATGGAGAATGTGGGAGATACAGCAGTACAGAGTACCTTCGGCGATCAACATGCCGGTTACACTACTTTCAAAAGCGGCGTCATGCCACGCACATCATAACGCAAGAATTATGGGTAAAAACAAATGACTGCACCCAAGCGTATAATCAACATTATCAATGCATCATAAATAAAAGTTTAATATTCTAACACCCCCTCATAAACTTTTATTCTCATCAATCTGCAAATTACTACACATCAAACAAATATATGCATCATGGTAATCAAACACAAACTCAATACCCAAAAACCATGAAAGTTTCCCTAAATCTTTCATCTTAAATCTATGATATAATACACGTTTAGTGTCAAACAGAGCTTTCTCATTACTACTGGCAATGATCATATCATCAACCCAAACCAAAATAATTACATGCGAGTTATGTCTTTTATTAACATACACACAATGATCACTTAATGACTGCTCAAAATTATTTTGAATTAAGAATCATTGAGCATATTATTCCAATTTCTGCCCGATTGCTTTAAACCATACAGATTTATTCAGTTTCCAAACCAATTGTTCATTATTACTACCAGTTTCATTGTAACCTTCTGGCTGTTGAACAAATATTTCACAATCAATATCAGAATTAAGATAGGCAGTTTTAAAATCCATACAATGCACAATTAAATCATGTTGTACTGCCAATTGCATAAGCATTCTAATTGAGGTCATACGTACAGTAGGAGAAAAAGTATCAGTATAATCAACACCTTCAATTTGAGAATACCCTTTTGCAACAAAGGGAGCTTTATATTGCTCTTCACCATTTAACCCTTCTTTAATGGCATATACCCATCGTCCATTTACAATACAACGGTTGTTTGGTAAACTACACAATTCATAAGTATTGTTATCTCTTAAAGATTGAATTTCATCATTCATTGCAGCTTTCCATTTGTGAGCCACATGTGAATTTAATGCCTCACTATAGCTTTCAGGAATTTAAGTTACTTTACAACAATAATGAACAGAATAGCCAAGTAAATCAACATTATCAGGATCAACATATTCTTCAAGATATTTGGGAGCAGTTCGCTCCCTACTTGGTTAACGGGACTCACCTTCCCTTTCAGTTTCAGTCAAATGTGCATTAATTTCACTATGCTCATCTTCAACAAGGATAGGTTTAGAAACAGGATCACTTTGATTCTCATTATCAGAATCCGATTCACTATCTTCTGATTCACCATCTTCCTTAAGACATTGGGATTTATCAAAATTGAATTTATCAGTAAAATGTACTAACCTAACCTTTCTCAAACTGTCAGTTCCTGGATAATATACAAGATAAGCAGGACTGTATGAATCATAGCCAACAAATATTCCCTTTTCACATCTTGGGTCTAGCTTAGCTTTCTTTTCTACATAAGCATAACACAGGGAACCAAAAATATGCATATTTTCAAGTTTAGGCTTCTTAGACATTAACACTTCATATGGGGTTTTATCTAGTCTAGAATTGTAGCATCTATTCCTTATATGAACAGCTGCCCTAACAGCATAATTCCACATGAATTTTGGTAGCTTTGCTTCAATTAAGAGACATCTAGCCATTTCAAACAATGTACGTCACATTCTCTCAGCAGTACCATTTTGGTGTGGTGAATTTGGTGAAGAAAATTCTTGTTTAATCTTATTACTTACCAGAAATTCTTTAAATTCTGAAGAAGTAAATTCTCCTCCATCATCACACCTTAATCATTTAACAACACCATAAGAACTAGTATCAGCAAGGAATTTCTTAGTAGCATTAAGTGCATCACTTTTCTGTTTCAAGAAATAAACAAAAACAGATCCTGAATAATCATCTACAAAAACAATACAATATTTAGATTTTCCCCTTGATTCAATACTCATTGGTCCAGCAAGATCACAATGTACAAATTCCATTTTACTCTTTGCTCTCTCATCTGGTAATCTGTTCCTAGATAGATGCATTTTACCTTCATGACAAGTTATGCAATCAAAATTACTTTTGTCATTAATTTTCATACCTTCAGCTTTATCTTCTAACTTCAAAATGTCTTTAACATTGCAGTGTCCCAAAACCTTATGCCACTCCTCTAGTGAACGACATTTACGTGAGCTTACATTATTTAGATAATACAGCTTACCTTTCTTATTTATTTCAAAAGACACACCATTTGAGCTTATCAACTCAGAATGATTAGGATTAAAGCTTACTGCAGCTCCTTTACTAACAGCTGATTGTACAGAAAATATATTCTGCTTAAAAGTATGAATATACAAGGCATTATCAAGAACAACATTTTGTTTTATACCATTTGTATCATAAAGTACAATTTTAGCTTTACCTTTACCTTTAACAATATTCTTGCATCTTGCACCATCTGCAAGTTCAACCATATGTTTTGATTCATCAAAGTCTTCATCAAAACACTTAAACTTAGATTTATCAGTAATGATGTGGGTAGCAGCACCACAATCAACAAGAACATTACATACATCTGCAGGTATGTTATCAACAGAGCAACTTATTTTGAAACAACATTCTTCATCATTATAATTATTAGTGGATCTAGGCTTACAAACATTCACAGTTGCACTAGAAAATCTAGCAGGCCTATTAGCCTTTCTACATTCATCAAAATTGTGTGTAATGGTTTTGCATTCTTTGCACCACTTACCTCTGTCTTTCTTCAACCTACACTCGAAAGACTTATGTCCAGGCTTACCACATGAATAACATCTTACTGATGAGCCACTGGCAGACCCACCACACTGAAAATCAGGATTTTTATAATTCACCTTAAGGACGTTCTCACTCATTACATTAGGCCTATGTGCCTCTCGACTCCTCAGCCTTTCTTCATAACTCCGTAGTAGACTTGAATTCCATTCTGCATAACAACAGTATTAAATGGAGTAAATTCCTCTGGAAGACCCTTCAACACCATAGCAATAAGAAGGCTGTCGCTGATCGTCTCACCAGCTGACTTTAACGAATTAGAGGTTGCCTCCGCTCAAAGAAAATAATCCGTCACACATTCTTCCCCTCTCATTTTCAGTGACGTCAGCTCCGTGTAGAGGGAGATGATTCTTGGTTTGCCTGTAACTTGGTAATGGTCCCGTAGAATCGCTAATGCCTTTCTTCCATCGTTGACTGCATCTCTCATTATTAATTGGAGGCTCTTGTCATCTAGAACTTGAACGATCTCGGCGAAAATGTCCGCATTTTTCGCATTGAATTTTGCTGAAGTTCGATCTTCACTTTCGTCTAGGATATACTTTCGAAGTCTCAGATGGGCTAGAAATTTTAGCTCCCACATTTCATATTTCTCCTCATCACTATCAAAATACAAGTTCCTCTTGCTTGAGCTGGGCCCATAACCTGTGACCGCAGAGGACATGATGGTGGATTATTAAATAAGCAAATAAATGAGTCACTTTAATAGAGAATGTGGGAGATACAGCAGTACAGAGTACCTTCGGTGATCAACTTGCTGGTTACACTACTTTCAAAAGCGGTGTCATGCCACGCACATCATAACGCAAGAATTATGGGTAAAAACAAATGACTGCACCCAAGCGTATAATCAACATTATCAATGCATCATAAATAAAAGTTTAATATTCTAACAGTTGATGTCATTTAAAACTTTATTCATTAACCTTTGGAAGGTACTGGCTGCGTTCTTCGAGCCAAAAGCCATAACTTTGGGCTTGAAACTACCAAATGGCGTTATAAAGGCAGAAATTTTCCAGGCTCGTTCACTTAAAGGTACTTGCCAATAACTTTTAGCCAAATCAAGCTTTGAGATGAACTTGGAATTTCCGATTCTATCTAAGCAATCGTCAATCCTGGGCAAGGGAAAATTACTTTGCTTCGTTACACTGTTTACCTTCTGGAAATCAATGCACAATCTATCTGATCCATCTTCCTTTTTCACCAGAACTACCGGGGAACTCCATTCACTCTCGCTAGATACTATCAAATCATCATCTAGCATGTAACTAATTTCCTTCCTCACAGATTCTGCCTTTTCTGGGTTCAGACGATATGGACTTTGCCTAATGGGTTTTGTGTCCTGCAACTCAATATCATGTTCTAAAACATTGGTTAGGCCTAGTTTGTCACTAATAGTTTCAGGATAATTCACTAAAACATTACGTACTTCCCTCACCTTTTCCTCTTCTAAACCCTGATTAAAAACTTCGAAATTCTTAAGCACCTCAGAGTTTTTCTCAAAGCTAATTTCTTTCTGGGACACCGTCACTATAGGCACGGGGCGTTCGTTATATTTCTTGAGCAAATTTACGTGCAGCCACTTTGCTCTGCATTTACCCATATCTATTAAATAATTCAGATTCCCCCTCTTCTCTAAAATCGAAAAAGGACCCTTGAACTTATACGATAAAGAGGGACCTTCTTTCTGGACTAATACTAAAACTTTATCTCCTACACAGAGATGTCTCTCTTTCGCTCTAAGATCATGCTTTCGTTTAGTTTCCTCTTGACTCTTCCTCTCGGTCTCCTTCGCTAGTTGCCAAGCATCCCTTAAACTGTTTTTATAATGCTCTAGATTAGTGATGTAGTCCTCACTACCTTCTTTATTCATTAAGTTACATTTTAACATTTCCAAAGGACCTTTAGCGGTGAGACCAAAAACAAGCTCAAATGGACTAAATCCGGTAGTGTCTCTCGGGGCTAACCTTAAAGCTAATAAAACGAACGGTAATTTTTCTTCCCAGTCGTGTTCGAAGTTCTTACACAATTTCCGTAAGCAACTCTTTAACGTTTGATGAAATCTCTTCACAATGCCTTGTGATTCGGGATGATAAGGTGTGGAAGTTACGAGTTTGATGCCTAATTCTTTCATTCTATCCTTGAAATATTTGGATACAAAATTACTACCATTATCACTCTGAATAGTACGAGGGAGACCAAACTTAGAAAAATAATTCAACAATCGTTTAACTACGGTCCTCGCGTTGCCGCTTCTTACAGGTACCGCCTCGGGATAGCGAGTTAGTCTATCAATGATCGTCAACAGATATATATTCCCTCCCTTACTTCTAGGCAAAGGTCCAACCATATCGATAACTACATTCTCAAAAGGTTCGCCTACCGAAGGAATATTACACAATGGAGCTCTGGGGATTACTTGATTCGGTTTCCCGGCAATTTGGCATTCATGACAGCTTAACACATACCTCTTTACATCATTTTTCATTTTAGGCCAAAAGTACGCCCTACTAATACACTTGAAAGTTTTATTCACTCCCAAATGTCCTTGCTCATCATGTGCTAACTTCAAAACTAGTTCACGAAGCTTCCTAGGAACTACTAATTGTTCTGTGACTTCCCCTTTCTACCTGACTTCGGTCGAACATAACGACACAAAACTTCGTCCTTTAAACAAAAAGTTTCCTTACACACATCGAGATCATCATCTAGCTCACACTCAAACATTCGGGTTAGTGTCTCATCCTCTTTCTGCAACTTGACTAGCTCATCCTTATCCAAAACGTTAGAGCCTAATTCATCACCGTAACTAGTACTAGATACTGGTACATTTACTACGTTACTCTCGACAGCTACTCCTTCCCCTTGGCTCTCACTGTCAACCTCGATAGAGTTAGGTTTCTCAGCCACACTCATGCCAAGATCAACCTCGCTACCTCTATCACACTCGTTTGAATCCACGAACTCACACTCGTTCGAATCCACGAACTCACTTTCGTTCGAATCCACGAACTCACACTCGTTCAAATCCACGAACTTATTATCACCGTAGTCTACGTCTGTATCTAAACCCGACCTAGTTACTACCATTTAGGGCCCTGGAATATTCCTCACAACAGGATTCACATTCTTGGATAAAGCTAAGTCATTACCGACAATAATGTCAACGCCTTCGACGGGCAAACTGTCCACAACTGCAAGTTTTACTTCTCCTGACACTCCCTGACTTTCTAAATTCAACTTCAACAAAGGACAAAGAACACTAGTGTTAGGAAATCCACCTAACATGACTTTCTCTTCCATATTGATTTCTGCCCTGTTCGGCACACACTCTTTCCGAATCAGTGAGATAGCAGCCCCTGTGTCTCGAAGTAAGACCACTTCTCTCGAATCTACTCCTCCAAGAGAGGAAACTACGCCTTCCGAAAGAAATTCACCAAAAAACTTTCCTAGTTTCTCTCATCACATCATCCCTACTTGACGAAAGGTTAACTAGAGACACTGGTTTCTTAACGTCCTTCTTTTCTAATGCACAATTTCTCGCTAAATGCCCTTTCCCAGTACATCGGAAACAAGTTAATTCTGAGCCACTAGATGCCATTCTACTCTTACAAACCTTAGATGTATGACCAGGTTTTCCGCATGTATAACAGGAATATTCACTTTTACTCGCATTGCTATTACTAGGACTGAAACCTTTACTGCTTTGTACTCTACCAGACGAAGGATCGTTTCGTTTCTTACTAACACTCAAATTATGAGTTAGACTATATTCGTCAGCTAGCCTAGTTGCTCCTGCAAAAGATACTTCTCGCCTATCCTCTATATAAAGTTTAATCTCAGGGAATACGTTATCTTTGAAGTTTTCTAACAACACTAAGTTCTTCAAACTATCAAAATCCTCAACCTTAGCAGAAGTTAACCAATCAAAAAACAGCCTATCTAACTTCTTACCGTATTCTACATACATAATATTTTCATCCTTTCTTAAATTTCTAAATTTATTACGGTATGCCTCTGGTACTAACCTATACGTGCTAAGAACGGTTTCTTTCACGATATCGTAATTATCACATTCCTCCTTAGACATGCAACTATACACAGTAAGTGCCCTACCACTCAAAACTGATTGCAAATATAAAGTCCACGTTTCTTTAGGAGAACCTACTCGTTCCATTAACTTCTCAAAACACATGAAATATGTCGTAACATCTTCCTCATCGAACTTTGGTACTAATTTTAACACTGCACTCATGCCTAACCTATCAGCTCCGTTTTCGTTTTCGCCTGTCCGACTGTTACGAGTACTTTGTCTTAACCGTTCAATTTTCATCTCGTGCATACGTTCTTTCTCTCTCTCTTCCTGTTCATGCATACATACCTTTTCTCTTTCTTCCTGCTCATGCATATGCTCTCTCTCTCTCTCTCTTCCTGCTGCATTACCAACATCTCTCTCTCTTGCTGCATTCTCATTGCTTCTCTCTCTTGCTGCATCTTCATTGCTTCTCTCTCTCTCTCATACTTTTCTCTTTCTTTCTTCTCCACATACTCACGGAGATCATTCCCCTCTAGACCCAGTAGCTTACCTGACTCAATAAATTCTTTCACCATCTCACTCATTCTGATTCTTTCTATATTCTCCCTGTTTCAAACTGTTAAAGTGTTGATAACCTAGGCAAGGTCACCACAAATGTAACGGACTGTGAGATCTCAGAGACAATGTTACGGTGTCGAAATATCCTGGTTAAAGGTCGACACAAATGTTACAGACTCTGAGGGAGGTCCGCTTCAGGTTCGATATGAAAAAGTAAAAAAAAAATATATCAACACAAACAGTTGAAACTGGGGATACGAATATAGAAAGAAACACTAACACAACAAAGGTTTATTTACAAGCTTTCTAACAAAGGTAAATGCAGAATGGTATCTCCTATTTACATAAAAAGATAGAATCTTACACTGCAAGAACTGGGGGAAACAGTGAGGTAATTCAAATACTTGATGCTCAATTTGGCGATTCGACGCGCTGGTTTCATAAATGTAGAGCGGCAATTGCAGTCATCCTCTTGACTCTGTATTGCAGAAACTAGTCTATTCGTAAGGCAGGAACTCTCCCCTTTTCTTCTCCGAAGTCTGCTCAACGTAGAGACAACTCGGCCGTCCACACCGGAAGACGACTAGACCAATATCCAACCAACACTCGAACAACTCTTTTGATTGATACTTCGTCGGTTCCTTTTTTCTCGTATCTCACGGAAGATCTCTGCTGCTGCTGATCTCTCACTGATAATCTGATCTGTGGCTCTTACTAACTGGTGATCTCTCTCTTTTACGATTTCTTCCTCTTACGATCACTGCTCTCCAAAGTTCGTTCGTCGCATTTATACGGCACTCAGGGGGCGGAGCCTACGGCGAACGTCACCGACTCCAGGAATTTCTAGAACTTCTTAGATGAATCTAGACGAAGTATTGCATCAGAAATCGCGGCGTTTTTCACGTCCAGACGAGATCCACAACACTCCTGCCAATTCTAGAACCATCATGATAACAGGCACCCCCAACACATTGCGCCAACGCCTCCTTGCTGCCGAACTTCTCGAAAATGCGTTCTCCTTAACTTTCTTTGCTAGGAAGTAATTACCATCACATTGGCCTTCCTTCAAGTTTGGCTTTCTTTAAGGGGGGGTACAGGGGGGCTCTGCCCCCAGTCAGGTAACATGTTCTACTAGGATAGGTTAGGTCAGGTTGGTGAAGTTAGCTTGTTTATAACTTAGTCTAACATCAAATTTCTCTCCTTTTACGGGGGGGGGGGGGGGGGGGTACGGGTGAGCTCTGCCCCTCGGCCAAGTAATATGTTCTACCAGGTTAGGTTACACAACATTTCATTGCAATATTATTTCCTTTAATAATACATACACAATACCTTAGGTTTCATAGAAATTAAAGAAACTACATTTTATGATTTTACAGAGTTCTCATTGTCTCTTCAACTGGCACCTCTGATTTCTTGCACTGACTGTTCATTACAATATCCTGTTCACGTATGTGTTATGCATTATTGCACATTTTTTTTTTCTTTTCTGAAAATACGATGTTAGTTTCCACATACGTATGAAATCATCCCCCTCAATGTACCCGCCCACAATCCTTCTGACCAATCAGAGGCCTTGTCACCAATGCGCTGCCGATACCTACATTCAACAGATTGTGTAATTTGCGTTTTAGAATCATTTAGCAAGAAACATTCACAGTGTTAACACCCCACACCCAATACTCTCAAAGTGACCGTGTTTCACCAGTAATAGTGTTAAATATTCTGTTACGATATACGGACATCGTAATATAATTTTGGGAAACCTATCTGCGTTCGTGAATCGTTTGGTATTTGGCCGAAAACCTGTTCAAGATTCAAGATGGGCAGACTTTCAAGAATCGGAGACAAGGACGAGATTCGGCATGCCTAAATGGGTATCTGAATTGTACCATCTGCCCCTTTTAAGGTACTCCTTTTAAGGTAAAGTTCCCAAACTATATTCCCCTATTGTTAGGACAATCGTAGTTTAGTAATTTTCAGTTATTATTAATAGGGGTTAGTTTTTCCAGACCTCTGAGTCTCAAGTAGACTCTTCTCGGGCTGGTTCTCAGGGATCAATCCTGAAAAAAAAAAAAAAAAAAAAATAGACTTTATTTGAAAAAATTTATGAATTTATTAATTGAAAAATCCCTGCTTTCAGCAAGAATATTTTTCATTTCCGAACTCCGCAGATAAATAGATCTTTGCTGGGTCCAATTTGGGCACTCAACAAGCAAATGCTGCACTGTCATGGGTGTTTGACATCTGTTACATTTCACTGGGTCAGCATGTGGTGTTGACATCAAGTGACCATGTGAGAATCTTGTGTGTTCTATACGTAGCCTTGCTAGGATCACCTCTTTTGATCTTTCCTCCTGTGAGGATGTCCTCCATGCATAGACTTCAGTTTTTATGTTTTAAGTTTATTTGTTGTTGGCACCGACCCATTTACCGAGGCATTCTTCTTTCCAATCCTGGTAAATCAATGTTTTTTCACGGATTTTACCCACCCTCTGACACTGGGGCATATGAAATTGTTGGAGGGATAGTGCAGGCTAATTTGGCAGCAGAGTCTGCATATTCATTTCCTTTTATTCCCACGTGTGCTGGGATCCAACATATTTCCATTGATATTCCTGATTGGAGGAGTTGATGAATTTTTATTTGAATTTCCTGTACTATTTGGTTTCCTGGTTATACTGTCTTATTGCATCTATAGCGCTACGTGAGTCACTGAAAATAACAGAGACACTTGCTTTTGCCTCAGATATCATATCTAGAGCCATCTGTATGGCTGTGACTTCACAGGTAGGCTTTTTTTAATTAACATATTTTTCGAATATGCAGATGCTCCTACTCCAACATTATTTTTGGAGCCGTCTGTATATACCATAAATTTGTCGCCTTTTCTTCTAATGTGCTCCAAAGCATGTTGGCGGTATATTTCCGTACTTGTCATTTGCTTTTTGAGTAGGTAAGACAGGGAGGTACATATCTTTACTCGATTTAAAATCCATGGTGGTGGCAATTCCATTGGTGGGTGAAAAATTGGATCCATATTATGTATGTTCATTATGTATCTAGCTCTTTTTGGGAAAGAGCTAGTACTATTAACTGCTGTTACTTGATTACAGTTTTGGTTTGAAGCAGTAAGCTGCAGGAGACGATCCCGCTTGCATTGAAAGACTTCTTTGTATTGTTATTAAATTACGGTGATGTTTTAAGGGCAAAACACCTGCCTCCACCAAAAGTGAGTTTGTTGGGGACGATCGGAATGCTCCTGTGCACAATCGCACGCCTTCATGGTGCACTGCATCGAGAGATTTTAATGCAGATTCTGAGGCGGATGAATATATTGGACAGCAGTAATCTATTATGGATAAGACTGTTGCCTTATATATCATTAATAAAATGTCTCGCTTTGCTCCCCAATTAGTGTGTGATAACTTTTTTAATATGGCAAGGGCTTTGATGCCCTTGGCTTTAATGTATTTGATGTGCTCTTTCCAATTTAAATGTTGATCAAATATTACTCCTAGATACTTGATTTTTGTACAAAATTGTATTTCAGTGCTATAAAGATGCAGTTTGATTGTTTGGTTCTTCACCCACCTTTTGTCTTTGTAGAAGACGATTGCTTTTGTTTTATCAGTTGAAAATTTAAATCCAACTGAATTTGCCCAACTACATATATTTGAAATGGCAGTACTGAGAACTCTCTGAGCATGTCTCAAATTACTACTCGTATAGTAAATGACAAAGTCATCAACATATAAACTGTTTTTTACACCACTTGGTAAATTTATAGTAATGTCATTGATTGCTAAAGCAAACAATGTACAGCTCAAGACACTACCTTGAGGGATTCCTTCTTCCAGTTTATAGGTTACTGAGTAGGAATTTTCTACTCTTACTTGAAAAGTTCTGTTTGTTAAGAAGTTCTTAATAAATATTGGTGAGTGGCCTCTTAGTCCCTTGGAGTGGAGTTTTTGCATGATGTTATGTTTCCATGTTGTATCGTATGCTTTTTCTATATAAAAAAATATAGCTACTGTTAATTTCTTTTGTTCAAAGCCTTTTTTTATATGATCTTCTAAATGTGTTAAGGGATCTCGGGTTGATCTGCCAGCTATTGAACCAGATTGTGTTGGTGTTAAAATGGATTCTTTGGTTATTACATACGTTAATCGTGCATTAACCATTTTTCTAAGATTTTGCATAGGCAACTTGTTAGAGATATCGGTATATAATTGGATGGATTACTTGCATCCTTTCCTGGTTTGTTTATTGGAATAATTATGGCATGTTTCCATTTATCAGGAAAGACACGTTTTAGCCAGATACTATTGTAAAATTTTAATAAATATGATTTAGCCATAGGAGCTAATTTTTCTATCATTTCAAATGATATTTTATTATATCCTGGTGCAGAGGGATGACAAGAGTTGATGGCATTATCTAGTTCATCCATGTTAAAAATAATAGTTATATCCAGGTCTTCAAGAGTTTCAAAATTGAGTATTATATTTTCTTTTTGTTTTCTGATATTTTGAAAATTTGTATCTAGGCTGGAGTAAGCACTGATGTTTTCAAAATGTTTCCCAATTATGTTTGATATTTCATAAGTATCATGGTATATTTTTCCATTTAAATGTATTGCACTTCTTGGAGGTCTTATATGTTTTCCATTGATTTTCCTTATCTTTTGCCAGACATCCCTTGTGGATGTTTTTGAAGATATGTTTGAGACATATTCCTTCCATGATGCGATTTTTTCAGCTATTACCGTTTTTCTAAATTTGGCTGTATATTTGTTATATAGTGGTTTAATGTGGTTAATTGTTATGTTTGTTATAACTATTTTGTTTAATATGTTTATACTATAGGGCATTTTGTTGAGTGATTTAAGGCGAGTTTTGAGTCTGTTTAGATTGCGACTCAATATATGTTTTATTTTACTTAATGTTAGATTCCACCATGGGACAGGGGATTTTGTGGAATGTGATTTGGTTTTTGGAATACTTTTATCTGCAGCATTTATTATGAAGTTTGAGAAGGATTCACATGTAGTATTGTGATCTTCATTATGTGGGAAATGGGTGGTATGTTTCGTGTGTATAGGAAATATTTTATCCCAGTTAGCTTTTTTGGATATTATATCTTGTAGGTGGCAATATTTTGACATTACTTAAGTAGTTCAGAATGATTGGGAAATGGTCACTTGTGTATGAATCGTCTAGGACGTTCCAATCAAATTTCTCCGCTACATCATTTGAACATAATGAAATGTCAATTGAAGAAAAGGTTAGGTGTGTATTTGAAAAATATGTTGGAACTTCACTTTCATTGAGACAATACAGGTTGTGTTTCATTATAGTATTCTCTATGTTGACTCCAGATGTGTCAGTGGGGTTATTAATATCCCATAATGGATTATGTGCTTTAAAATCTCCTACTATAAGTAGTGGTTCCTGTATACTTTTGCTAATAAGTTCAGAAAAAATCACTGAAATTTGCATTGAAATTTGGTTGGTTATATAAAATTACAAATAGTAATTTTACTTTTATCAGGCATATACAGTTTAATTGATGTTATTTGATATGGCATAGATGGTATGTCAACAGGTTCATATGTAATGCTATTATGAACGTATATGGCTGTGCCTAATTTTCCACCGTCAGTTGGTGAATAACAGGCAATTTTATAGTGTTGGATATTTGTAGGGTTACTTCCTATATTGTGTAGACATATGCACATTGGGTTGTGGTCTCGTATGATTCTTTGTAATTCACCCAGACGTAGTCGGGTTAAGAGACCATTTATATTCCATTGAATGATTTTATATTCCATTATTGGGAGGAATTGGTGTTAAATTCTGTAAATTGATTGCTGATTTTACTTTATCTCGTAGTTTATATGCATTTGAATTTATTTGTGGTTTTTTAATCGTTGTATTTGTATGTTGGTATTTTAGAATTCTGCAGTTGTTTGTTTTCATAGTTGAATATTAATAAGTCTATTTTTGATTTTATAACTTCCTTTTTGTATTTTTAAGGATTCAGAACATAATTCGTTCTCATGTTGGTGTGTTAAAGGGCACCTCCTTAATTTGGTAAAATTGTCAATACAATTTCGTACTGTGTCCTCTGTCTTGGTAGTTAGTTGGTTATATGTACTTACAAAGCATTCATTACAACCACAAGATGAAGCATGTTTGGTAATGTTAATTATTGGTTCAGAAGTTTTTGGTCTAGCTTTAGAAATTTCTGGTTTTGTAATTCTATTGTTTCTTTTCTGTAGTGATAAGGACTGTTGGTTTGAGGGGTTATTTGTTTTGTTGTTGTTAATGGGATATTTGGGTCTTGTGGATGGTTGGGGGGTGATAGTTATATTTTGGTTTGGTTTAATGGTATGATTTTCATTAGTATTATTTGATGGAAATTGTAAAGAGTGATCTTTACTGTCCAGATGTTGGCTGTTTGATTGAGATTGAGGGTAATTGTGTATTTCCACTTGTGATGAGGTTAGTTTAATATCTTTTTTAAAATGTTCTCCTGGTGTAGTTGGAGTCTCTCTGGATTGATTGTAATTTTCAATATTTACTTTTTTTCCCTTAGGTGGGGTTCTTTCTAGAATTCTTTTCTTTTTGCCAGTTCGATTATCATCATTATTTAATTCTTCTTCTATTGGAAGTTCTTTTCCATGGATAACTGAATCATCTATGTTAGTGGTGGTATTGGTTGTTGTAATATCACTTTATTTTGGATTTCAGTATTATTGGTATGAAATCCAGTTTCCATGTTTATACTATCTTGTTTGTCATTGTGCTGTTTGATGTCTTGATTTTTAGTCACATTTGAAAAGGTGGGGGTTTTGGATGGATTGTTAACGCCTCTTACTTTTAGCTCAAGTCTGGCTTCCATGACTGACATTCCTGTCCTATTTATTAACAACTGAAGTTCTGTGTTTATATTGGTAAAATGAACACTCCTTAGATTTTGCGTGATGGGCTAGTCCACAATTAATACATTTTGATTGATTACAGTTTTCCAATTAGTGGTATGGTCATCTGGTGCACAGAGTGCACATATAGCCTTATTACGGCATCTTTTGTATGTGTGTCCATACCTTGAGCACTGTGTACATTGTAGTGGTTTAGGAACAAAAGGACGAACTTCTCTATTTTGTCCAAGAATTTTTATTTTAAATGGTAGGTCTTGGCCTGTAAATTTTATTTTGGCAATGTTGATATTTTTACTTTTATCTTTCCTACTTGAAATAGAGTATATTTCTAAATCGTGGATATTGTTATATCTCAATTTTAGGGAGTCTAGCAATAGTTGTTTTGAAGGAAGCTCCTGCTCGCTATTGGGTAGGATGACTGTACCCTGTACATAATTCAATGTTTCGTGGCTTGTAATTATTACCTTTATATATTATTTATTTGCTGTTATACTTAAAAAGGCAGTGGACTGCTTTTTATTGGTTACTTGGATAAGCCATTCATTGTCCTTGATGGTGGTCTGCATTCCATGTCTTGTGTTGGATATATGTTAAGTAATTTGTTTTCTAGCATCGCTGCTGAGATTTTGTTGTCAGCTTTGAGGACTAGAAATCTTGACCAATTATCTGGTCCAAAGAGGTCATCAAAATGTACCAATGTGGGATTAAGTCGGTAATTTTTGTTTCTTTTGGTCCTTGTTTTATGTATGTTGCTTGTCTATTATGATTTTTATATTTTTCTGTATTGCTGGGAGGATTATTTGTCTCTAATTCAGAATTATTGTTCATCATATATGGTTCCATTGTTACGATATTGGAGTTTACCATTCTATTTTTGTTTGTTTCTTTTTTATTTATGCACTCTATTTGGTTTTCTGGCTCTGCTGCTTTACTTGGAACAGGGTGTTCCTTTGTATCTTTTATAGTACTTTCACTACTTGTGGCAGTACCTAGGAAATTCAGGAGTGACGTGCCAATGGTCATCAACTGTGCCGTAGTTTTTCCATCATGGGGCCCAGGGGTACTCAAATCATTTATTTCACAGTTCATAAATTTTGAGCTTAAAAAAAAAAAAAAAAAAAAAAAAAAAATTCTTGAAAAGATATCATTGGCCCTTTGCGAAGTTAAATCTACTGCCAAAGGCACAAGTGAGAAAGGACTCCCAAATGTCCGCATCCCTACCCTACCCCAAAAGGGGATGGCATAACATGATTAGTATGGCCCAAGTGTAAGCAGAACCCGCTTGCTAGGGCTAAGAGTATTATGTTAATACAATTATCCCCATCCTAATCACATTATGGGCAAACTGGATAGAATGCCGAGAGTTCTATTCCTAGAACCAGGCCCCCCCTGGAATCCGTGGTCCAGCTCCACAGAATAGTTCCTCCTGAAAAACAGGTCCGAACATTGTCGGGTAGATGATGGATCTACCACAGTTCTCACTATTTAGCTTCGGATTTAACTCCACATTAAGCCATGATATGTTTTCTCATTTATTTGCTTTCAAAAATTTTGGCAAAAAATGGAAAAGTCCACATAAGTTTACTCGAAAATATATAATGTCATATGGGACTCTTGGGTTCGAACCTGGGAAGAGATTCCTGAGGTTCGAGAGCCCCCTCACCACGTCAAGGTGGTCCCAAAATGAGGGGGAGTAATTTTCAGTTAGAAGTGTTAGGTTTTGTTGGTTAGTTATCATTATTTGCCACATCCACTACCCAACGACCCATCGTCATTTAGCCAACTCGCACCTCCTGTGCCCCCAGTACCCCGGGCGCGCCACCTTCCCCCCCCAGTGAACATATGGGTCCGTCCGTGGTGGTTGCGGAATTCAAACATGGCGGCTGTGTTTACACTTCGCTAAACACTTGGTAGATTGATCTATAGAGCTATTCCACGGCGATCTAGACTATGGCAGTTGATGTTTTCCTATGTTATTTTACTTGCTTTACAAGAGTTGAAGGGAATATTTTTTCGTTCTACTGGAACTAAACTTTAATTTACCCATAGATATAAAAGTCTAGATGCCGCATCGGCCGGCCAGACATACGTCATCAGGTCCGCCATCTTGGCGCGGTAATTCAAACAATGCAGCAGGCTGCAGTATATGACGTTTTTTCGCCACTATTCGCTTAATATTGCACGGATTTTCTTGTCTGATGGTTCGTTACAAAGCTTACATAATTCCCTACAAGGCTCTAATAAAATAAAGTTGTTCCTTATTGTTTGAAAGTTAACTTGCAATGACTTTGTTTTAGCAGGTAGGGGGAAGGGGGGCTAGTTGTACACAAATGTTAATATTTACCCATAACTATTGCTGTAAACAATAATTTGAAATGCTGTCATAAGACAGATTACTAAAGTAGGCCTACAGCTATGGATCTGTGCAACTTAAGTAAAATCTTTGTCTCTCGAAGTGCTCTGTTAAAAAATTCCCCAATATAATTTTTGGCACAGGCCTACAAGTTTAAGTCATAAAACTGTAGGGTTGAGTCTAAAATAAACTACAGTAGGCCCTAAAATAACTAGGATTTCTGTGTTATCTAGCCTTTGCATCTCTGCCTGCTCCTTTGAGCCTGGGGGGGTGGGGGTTCTTCCAATTTTTTGGAACGGGATGCTCCTCAGTGAATTCTGACCTCTAGACCTGGCTCTGGAAAATTAAGGGGGGATCAAAAGACCTCGTCTAGTGGCAAAAGTGACCTATCTCTAGACCTAATTTTATATGGTGAAATAATTATATATAACTTAAATTTTTCACAAAACTACCTTTAATTTGCTCAGACTAGGATATATCATTATGGCAAGCATTAACAGTTCAATATAGCTCATCTCTAGACCTGTGTTGTCAAGGACCCAAATTATTATACCTTATTTGGGATAAGGGCTTGGGCCATCTCTATACTTCTACCCTTCCAGAAGGGGACCCATCTATAGACCAAAATTGCCAAAATGAGCCAATCCTGACGAGCAACCCTGTATACCCGGTCATAGTAGTCCCCCTCCCCCCACCGAGCCTTTCAGCCTAGGCCACAATCATAAAGCCAGTCTAATTTTTTTTTTCAGCTAACTGTTCATTGGTTTGGTCACACATGTAAATTTAAAGCTATGGGTGGCCTTATGGGTCATTAAGCCTATACTTTGAAGTAACAACTCTCAAAATGTATTGCACAATGATTTATTTTCATGATATTTTTTCTTACATTGAATGTATATATAACATTTATTGTACATCTGTGCATTTATTTATAAATATTCCCAGCAGTTTAAACAAGTTTTTTTTCATTGTTGTTTCCAACAGTTTAATGATACTACATTGTAATGATAATCTATGTGCATTGATATGAAATTAGCAGGCTAAATCAAAACATCAACAAAAACTCATTATGTGCCTTGCTTGATCATTTAGTTCTTATTACAAGGACCAGACTAACACTTTAATATTACATAGCTATAATGCAGTGAAAGAAATCTAGAAACATCAAATTAGTGTCCAACATACACGATTTACCCTATTGACCTAATGGCCGTTAAACAATATTGTTTTAACCATTTTTTTTTCGTAGGCTGTCTTATCACAGCATTTCAAATTATTGTTTACAGCAATAGTTATGGGTAAATATTAACATTTGTGTACAACTAGCCCCCTTCCCCCTACCTGCTAAAACAAAGTTATTGTAAGTTAACTTTCAAACAATAAGGAACAACTTTATTTTATTAGATCCTTGTAAGGAATTATGTAAGCTTTGTAACGAGCCATCAGACAAGAAAATCCGAGCAATTTTAAGCGAATAGTGGCGAAAAAACGTCATATACTGCAGCCTGCTGCATTGTTTGAATTACCGCGCCAAGATGGCAGGCCTGATGACGTGCGCCAGCCTATTCAGCTAGCGGCCGATGCGGCATCTAGGCTTTTATATCTGTGAATTTACCTTTGAACTCATACGTCGACCCGTTGGTACCGTCATGTAGTCTTCAAAGGTAAATTACTGCTTAGTTACAGTCGTCCGAATAAATATTAGTTTCAAATCTTGTACAGCAAGTAAAATAACATAGGAAAACGTCAATTGCCATAGTCTAAGGAAAACGTCAATTGCCATAGTCTAAGCAACCGCGGATTGGTTCTGTAGAAATACCAGATAGTGTATGCCCCAAGGGGTAGTAGGGTTTGTATTTGCAAAATACTTAGCATCTGGAACCTGTTGCACTTAATGAAGTAGTTGAGCTTTGACAGATCCAGAATGACCCTCTTCTTGTCCGAGCCTTTCTTGGGAACACAGAAGAGACAGCCTTGAAATCGCAGGGACTTGGCTGGGCGGATGACTCGTTTGGCCAAGAGGTCCTGAACATACTCTTCCAGGAAAGGTGTTGAGTCCTGGAAGAACCACTTGGGGGGAGGAGGTGGAGTCTTCCACTTCCATCCAAGCCCTTCGGACACTACACTGAATGCCCAGTCGCTGAATGTCCACTGATGTTTGAAGCAGACTAGGCGACCCCCTACCGGAAGGGTCTCATTGTTTGCCTTGTCCAGATCCTCTGCCTCCAAGTTTACCTTGGTGGAGTCCTCAATGTTTGTTGCTGGCACCTCTGCCTTTACCGCCGCGGTGATCATCTCTCTGGGGAAAGTTCTGTCCAGAGTGGTAGACCTGAAAGTTGGCATTACCCTGTTCATAGTAAGGGTTGTAGGCAGGAGAGGGGGCCGGGTAAGGAGGAGGAGGCATCTGGTGCACAGGGGCTGGGGGAGGAGGTCCAGCTTGACGGTGTGATGTCTACTTGGGTCTCTTGGTAGACTTGGGCTGAGGCCCTTGGCCAGGGGTATACTTCCTCTTGTAACTGGAAGCATACCACTTCTCAAGAAGATTTCTATTCTTCCGGGCAGTGATATCGAGGATCTCTTTAACCAGATCATCAGGGAATAGCTTACCCCACATAGAAGAGTCGATCAGGCGTTTTTGTTAGGCGTATAAGCTTCTCTGGTATCCTGAATTCTCTCAGTATCCTCCACAATGCCTCTCGTTGTATACTGTCATATGCCTGCTTAAAATCTATAAAGGCATGCCGAGAGTCTTTATCATATTCCCAATATTTCTCAAGGATCTGCCTTACAATAAATATTTGGTCTATGGTTGATCTTGACGTAGTGCTTGGTAATCCATAGTAGTGGATTACCAAGCAGGTAATCCACTACTATGGTCTCAGTGTCTCTTCAGTCTATTATACAATAGCTTAGGTACAATTTTATATACGACAGATAAGAGACAAATGCCTCTATAATTTCCACATTCCGTTCTATCACCTTTCTTGTGAATTGGCGCAAACAGTCCCTCCTCCCATTCTTCAGGCATTTCTTCTCTTCTCTAAATTCCAATCATCATCCTCTCCCAATATAATTTCTCCATTTCCCCCAAGCTGTTCAGGAAGTTCTGTTTCATTTAACAAGGTTTTAAAATGTTCTACCCATCTCTCTTCAATTTCCTCTCTATCTACTAAAAGATCGCCATATATACTGCACACCATTCCTAGTTTGGCCTGGTATCCCTTCCTGATTTTATTTATTCCATGGAACTAGGCCCTCACATTTCCCCACCTGCTGTTGCTCTCAGCCTCTTCCAACTCCCTATCGATTAGCATTCTTTTCTTCCTCCTGTTAGTGTTACATGCCTCATTTCTTGCCTCTTTATATATCCTTTTCCTCTCTGCATTTCCCCTATTCTCTATCCATTTTAATCTTGCTTCTCTTCTTCTTTGGGCTGCCTCTCTGCATTCCTCATCAAACCATCGCCCTCCCCTCCATTGCCTCGCTCTGCCAACAGTTCTCTCTGCTGCTTCCAACGCTATAGGTTTTACCTGGTTCCAACTTACATCATCATCCACTTCTAATGCTGCAAATCTGTTCTCTACTTCAACCTGATATTGCAATCTTGTTTCCTCTTCCTTCAGTTTCTCAGTATCTATCTTAGCTGTCTGCCCTCCATTCTTTCTCTTTGTTGTTAATTTTATATGTATTTTTGCTGCCACCATGTAATGATCTGAATCACAATCCGCTCCCCGGTATGCTCTCACATCCATCAATGCTGATCAAAAAAAGGTAAGAACTAAAATTGGCATCAAATTCTGAGTAAATTTGTTGTAAAATACGTAAATTTACTGAGATGGAAGATTCAGTTACCTTTTTTGGATTTAATTTTTTTATATTTCTTTGCAAAATTACAATTATAACTGGCATACTATCATAAAAGATAAGAACTAAAACCAGCAGCAACCCCTGGGTATATTTATGAGCAAATGAATAAAACAATATGGAAGAGAAACACAACATGCCCCTTCAAGTAACTCGTAAGCCACCTACTTCGCTGATATGAGCTACTCTAAAAGTTGCCATTTGAGAATTTACGGGTAATAGAAGTAATGGAACCTTTTTCCTGCCCGATTCCCCCAATTCATTGGCGCATAATAATGATGCACACTGTGGGAAATTTGTTTCACTCAGTGGGAAGATTGAAGGGATATACTACAAAATTACGAGGGTAATTCCTTCCACTGAGTGTTCTCCAGTAATACAGTAAATTGTATGTAACCAGCTGTTAAGCACACAATTCTTCTGTGCACCTAATGTTTTCAGGCTTGTGTCAGAAAATCCAAAGGATTAATAATTGCTTTGTAAGTTTAAATAGGCTAGTTAAATTCACGTAAGAATTTAGGTAAATGCAGTTAATCTAATAAGGACTATGAATAAACTAAACCAAGGCCATAAAATTCCCAAGGCAGTTCTGTTTGGTCCCAGAATTCAATTAAGTTTTGACCCAGTTAAAGTAAAATTAAGGTAAACTAATCCCAAATAGTAATGCTAAGTAAACAGACAGACCTAATTGACTAAATTTTCTACTATGCCCATGTAATTATATAAACCTCTGTAAAATTGTTCAATCTATGAAATTATATAAACCCCTGTAAAATTGTTCAATCTAACTCTATGCCTAATTAATTCTCGCAAACTCCAATATTACAATAGCCTAACTACGTAACAGGGCTCAAAATTTAGTCAAGGTAAAGAAAACGGTGCATTATGTCTTAAATAAGTAAGTTAAGTTAAATAAGCAAGTTAATTTACATAAGTAAGTTAAACATTAAAAGAAGAAACTGCTTCCTAACGAATGACCGTTGGCTCAAATCAGCTGTCCAATCATGGCGGCCTAGCCTTTGTGGAAAATTGGTATGTTGACCTACCTTTTTAAGTTAGCCCAGTTTGGACACACACACCTTAATTCACTCCTAAACTAAAAAACAAATCCTATATATTTAATCAGCAAACCCAGCGACCTCTAATTATATTTGTGGAAATAAATTGGTACATTGACATGAAATGTTATTTTACTTACCGAATTTTCCGACAGCAGATCAGTGTGAATGGCTGTTTCAAATTTTGGTTGCAGATAAGGATTCGGATAGGATATGGGTTAGGATAGGTACAAACAGGAAAGGAGATCATACAAACCAATTATCTTAAGGGTTATTAATTTCTAAAACCCTACTCTACGTAAATTAAACTCAAGACGAAGTTTACAAAACAAGTTGTCGTCCGTCTTCCATGCTGTCTGTTTGAACAAGGCCCCAATGTAAGGTCAATGGTTCTTATCACTCCCTAAATCAATTAAATAATTTCTTAACTAATTTTATGGGACAGTTAAATCTATTTATTAAGTCTATCTATCAAATATTTTAAATGCTAAGTAAAATTAATCAGATTATTCAAAATATAATATTATAATTTCTGCAGAGCTTATACTAAAGAAAATGGAGTATAGTTAGAAAATGGATATGTACAAATAAATTTACAACATCCTCCCGGGGGGAGATAACACAAAACACAGGTTTGTGTTAGGTTAAACAGCTTCATCATTAATCAACTGCTGTAAGAATCGCCTCGAGCTGGTGGCATCTCTTCTCTTCAGTCTCTCTTCTTCTGCTTGATAGCCTTCAGAATTTTGACTGTCTCCTAAATTTTGCTCCGTCACATCTACAGTATACACATCCTCTGGCTTAGAGACCTCCAGCGGGTAAAGTTTGTCAACTGACCTAGTTGTCTCTCCATTGCCAGTCTGTAGCTTCACAACTCTGACCAGTCTATCAGAGCTGGGCATCAGCTGAATGACCCTTGCCAATTTCCACATGCAACGAGGGGTGTCATTATGTACTAAAACCACATCTCCTACTTTAATCTTAGTTTAGAACGGTTGGGTTGGCTCCCCATTGAAATAGTGTCTATCTCTTAGGGACTGCAAGTATTCCTTCTCCCACTGTTCTTGGAATGCATGTATTACCTGAGATACAAACTTGAATCTCTCATTACATTGTTTGTGGTCAAGCTCAAAATCTGGGTCATTCAGATAGTCCCGCTCTATGGTAGTGGATAACAAGTTTAACCGGTAGCCATACAACAGGTGAGAAGGGGTAAGGGCATCGATGGTATCTTGAGATGTAGCATCCACATATGTAAGTTGTCTATTGTTAATACGATGCTCTATCTCAGTGACAATGGTATTCAGTTCATCAGAATTAATCCTCTTCTTGAATATAGCTTTCTTTAGTGCCGATTTGACACTGCCAACCATCCTCTCATAGAAGCCTCCTTGATGGGGTGCCCTAGGTGTGATGAATGTCCATTTACAATTTTCCCTAGTCAGTGTGGACTATACGTCAGTGTCATCATACAAAGACTGAATCAAGGAAGAGCCAGTTTTGAAGTTAGTGGCGTTGTCAGAAATCATTCGATGAGGGCAAGATCTTCGAGCAGTGAATCGCCTGAAGGAGTTGAGAAAAGCAGTGCTGATTAAGTCTTTTACCACTTCCAGGTAACAAGCTCGTGTTGAGGTACAAGTGAACACGACTATGTAAACCTTGTCCATTTCTTTAGTGGCTGGATTGCACCTCAAACGGCCGGAGACTGTTCACTCTGCAAGCTGGCAGAGGTGGCGGAGGCCTGCGCACGGCAGGTCCTTCCAGACGCTTACATAAGTGACACTTCGTTTTCACATCTTGACACACTGTCTCAGTCTTGGTATCCAGTATTCTTCTCTCACCTTGCAAATTGTGTCTTGAACGCCTGCATGAAGAACATTTTCATGTGCTTGAATGACTATAAGTCTAGTCAAAGGAGAATTTGGAGGTAAAAGCAGAGGAAATTTACTGCTATATGGAAGGTGGTCAGCATTTTGTAGTCTCCCAGTGCATCACAAAAGTCCACTCTCATCCAGGAACAAGCCTAGGCATTTGACTCTGGTTGGAATTTTGTGGGAATTCTTGTTAAGGTATGACATCTCCTCTGGGAAATACTGACTCTGTGTGAAGCCAATAAGAATTTGTAATGCTTCTGAGTTCAGTACTTTGACATTTTCAGAGTTTACGGGTCCCGAGTTCTTAGTTTTACGATTCCCAATGGTACGTTTAAGGAGCCTAGTGAACTTAATTACTAACTTAGTGACATTTATAAGTTTAGGAAGGGAAGCGAACCTATGGATCTCTGTGGTACAAGTAGCTTCTTCACTGACAACTGTAGTTAAAACTTCTTCAGGTGTTTCAGGTGGGTGGCATGCAGATACTTCTGTCTGCTCAGACCACATCTCTGGGTTCGGGAGCCAACTTGGGCCATGGAACCAAATTTGACTTTTCGTAAACTGCCGTATGGAAATTCCTCTAGAGACAAGGTCTGCTGGGTTTTCTTCACCAGGTACATAGAGGTATCTCACTTCAGTGACCTGACTTATCTCATTCACCTTGTTGCAGACATAGATGTTTTTAGATTTGTTGTTCTGAATCCAGTGTAGGGCAACTTTACTGTCAGACCATATGACAGTGTCAGTAATCTTGACACCATCGGTAGTGAAAACTGTTCTGAGGTAGTCGGCTATTTTGACCGCACTATAGTTGGCAGTCAGCTCAAGTTGTGGTACGCTCTTCTTTTTAAGAGGGGTGACTCTTGCTTTGGAGAAAACCAGGTTTGCACCTTCCTATTGGTCCATCAAATAGGCTGCAGCCCCATAGGCCCTTTCACTAGCATCACAGAATATGTAAAGAGAGTAGTTAGTCCCTCTGTTGGCTGTGGAGTGTGGGAATTCCTGGTAAGATATGTTCCCAAGGTCTTTCTTGATCTTCGACCACTCTTCTTGAAGTTCTGGTGGCAAAACATCATCCCACCTTTTAGATAGTTTCCAGACCTTTTGCATAAGAACTTTGGCTCGTACAACTATGGGAGCAAACAATCCTAGAGGGTCAAATACTTTTGAAAGGTTGCTCAAAAGTAGCCGTTTGGTAAGCGGAGCGTTCTCAAAGGTAGGGGGTTTTATGCTTAAGTGGTCCGTCTTGTAGTTCCAATGAAGTCCTAGAACTTTGACAAGATCTGAGCCTTCTGTTGTTTCATCACCTTCTTGTTTTACCATTTCGTTGAAGGTTGGATCATTACTGATCAATTCTCTTAAAGGCATTCCGGCATCTGACAGAACTTCCTTTGCAACCTTGTAAAGGCTGTAGAGGCTGACTGTTGTAGGCAAGGAACCAATTAAGCTGTCCACATAAAATTTGGTCATGAGGAAACTAACTTCAGGTGAATTAGGGTAGGTTTCAAAGTGATGTTGCAAGGTCGACTGGAGTAGAAAAGGCGAGCAGGTGGCTCCAAAGAGAACTGATCTAAACCTATAGGCTTGAAGGTCCTTTTCATTGTTAAGATCTTTTAGCCAAATGAAACGTGTATAATCACGATCCCTAGGTTGGAGACCTACCCGTAAGAAGGCTTTGCTGATGTCTGCCGATACCGCAAATGGGTCGAGACGGAATTTCAGCAACAAGTCAGTTAGATGACTAGTCAAGGATGGGCCAGAGTATAAGCAATCATTCAGACTAGGGGCCTGCTCGTCCATTCGGGCACTTGCATCAAATACAATACAAATGGGCATCGTAGTTGAATCCTTAATCACAGGTAAATGGGGTAAATAATGGACATTGGTGAACTTGAGGTCTTCTTCTGGTACTGCTTCAATGAAGCCGAGAGACAGTTGTTCTTTGATGATATGGTCATAAAGAGTGCTAAGTTGGTAGGGAGTTGTTCCTTATCGACTTTCCAGGGGAGAGATACCTCATTTTATTATCGTCCTTCAACCATATTGATGGAATTCTTGAATTCTTCCAGTACAAATTTATCCTCAGGTGACATATCTTGATCAACAATTCCGACTGATTCTAAGGTCCAAAGCTGTTGGATGGGGTCTTCAGCAAATTTGCTATCAGACATCTCAAGTGGTATCTCTAGAGCAGCTTTGGAAGGTTCATCAGCTGCCAGTCTCATTACAGTTACAGAATGAGTACTGATAGGGATGTCATTACTAGGCAGTTTACCAGCGACCAGATATCCTAAGGAGGACTCAATCAGGTTCACTCCGTTTGCTTGTGGAGAATGGATGAAGTCAAAGTAGTGATCTATGCCAACAAGCAGTTTCACCTGGTCAATCTGACTACTTGACAAGTTAGGGTCAGCTAAGGTGACATTCCTGCTCTTCAGTTCAGAGACTATCTTACAGAGTCCACGAAGCCTAGCGCTCTGAGGTAGTTTAGGTACGACAATAGCCTTTAAAGTTACAAGGCTGTCATCATTTACCCTGACAGGTACAGTGACCGTACTATATTCTCAAGGTTCTTTGGTATCCCAGAACCCACTGATACTCAGTTGGACAGGATTGTCTCGTTCAAGTTTACACTCTTCCACTGCCTCTTGTGTGATGAAGGTGCGTTGCTCCCCAGAATCACAAGACAATCTGTTGTCTTATGGTTAGGTGAAGTGCATTTCACGCAACAATTTTGTGTGGTAAGCCTTGAAATGCGTTCATGCGTGGTCTTGTAATTGCCACACTGGTAGGTTTATGTTCTGGTCTATCACAGAATACACAACTTTGAGTTCTAGGTGTCTTATTAGGCTGACCCGAAGTGACAGAAATACTCAGATTCATGACATCGTGTTTCTTGGGAGTGTAAGAACTAACCTGAGTTTTGGTCTGATTCTGGTCTATTAGAACTTTGGTTAGGCTTGGGTTTTCTATGGGAATAATCCCTATTCTTAACCCTGGGTTCAAAATCCAAAGAGGACAAGGTCAAGATTATCTTTCTTAGCCCCTCTCTAATATCTAGGAGTGAGGGGTAGTCCCGTCCACACTTGTTTTGGATTTGTTCTTTCACCTTGCCAGGTAGTTTTTGGAAAACTAAAGGACCAAGTATCCAGGTACAGTGATTCGAATTGAGTTTGTTTCTTTCTATGCCTCTAACATATTGTTCAAGTTTAGCCCAGAAGCCACATAGTGAATCCAGATCTGCAGAAGGCTTAGGCAGGCCTGCTAGTTGACAAATTAGAGATGAGGTTATTTTCTCTGGATCAGCATAAGTTTTCTTCAACATGTCAATGGCGTCTAAATAGTTTTCATTCGTGACAAGGATATTTTTAATCAGAGCTAGAGCTTCACCCTTCAAACATCCCTTCAGGTAATTAAATTTGTCAACAGCTCTCAAGTCTGGACGAGAGTGAACATTAGACTCGAAAACATCCCAAAAGGGGGGCCATTCTCCATCTATCCCTTCAAATTCTGGTAGTGATAAAGACGGCAACTTAACCTTATGCAATGGCCTAAACTCTTGCAATACTCTGGGGTTTGGCTTCCATGCAAATGATTTTTAGTTTCTCAAAAACTTCAGTGCTTTGCATGATGACTTGGTTGGCATGACGCCGCTTTGCAGTAAACTGTATTCTATCAGGGTCTTGCTCAGAGAACCCTTCTTCTCCAAGTTGAACTAAGTACTTAAAGTTGAGTTCTTCATACTTCTTTATTTGAGACTCTAGCCTAAGACGATATGCCTCCAAGGTCAAGGACTTAACATCACTTGCCCTTTGAATTATGTCAGCAGCGCTTGTGCATAGATCCTTGCAGGTTTCCTCATAAAGTTGGAGGGAATATGCTAATTGTGTCGCAGACAGTTTATGAGTTTAAAAGGTAACAAAGCAAAAAATCCCAGGACAACAACAACGGCCTTAAAACATCCTGCTGGGGATGCCAATCTTCCTTTGTGGGAAATTTGTTTCACTCAGTGGGAAGATTGAAGGAATGTACTCTACAAAATTACGAGGGTAATTCCTTCGATTGAGTGTTCTCTAGTAATACAGTAAATTGTATGTAACCAGCTGTTAAGCACACAATTCTTCCGTGCGCCTAAGGTGTTTTCAGACTTGTGTCAGAAAATCCAAAGGATTAATAATTGCTTTGTAAGTTAAAGTAGGCTAGTTAAATTCAGGTAATAGTAATTTAGGTAAATGCAGTTAATCTAATAAGGACTACGAATAAATTAAACCAAGGCCATAAAATTCCCAGGGCAGTTCAGTTTGGTCCCAGATTTCAATTAAGTTTCGACCCGGTTAAAGTAAAATTAAGGTAAACTAATCCCAAATAGTAATGCTAAGTAAACAGACAGATCTAATTGACTAAATTTTCCACTACGCCCATGTAATTATATAAACCCCTGTAAAATTGTTCAATCTAAGTCTATGCCTAATTAATTCTCACAAACTCCAATATTACCATAGCCTAACTACGTAACAGGGCTCAAAATTCAGTTAAGGTAAAGAAAATGGTGCATTACGTCTTAAATAAGTAAGTTAAGTTAAATAAGTAAGTTAAACATTAAAAGAACAAACCGCTTCCTAACGAATGACCGTTGGCTCAAATCAGCTGTCCAATCATGGCGGCCTAGCCTTTGTGGAAAATTGGTATGTTGACCTACCTTTTTAAGTTGGCCCAGTTTGGACACACAACCTTAATTCACTCCTAAACTAAAAAACAAATCCTATATATTTAATCAGCAAACCCAGCGACCTCTAATTATATTCGTGGAAATAAATTGGTACGTTGACATGAAATGTTACTTTACTTACCGAATTTTCCGACAGCAGATCAGTGTGAATGGCCGTTTCAAATTTTGGTTACAGATAAGGATTCGGATAGGATATGGTTTAGGATAGGTACAAACAGGAAAGGAGATCATAAAAACCAATTATCTTAAGGGTTATTAATTTCTAAAACCCTACACTACGTAAATTAAACTCAAGACGAAGTTTACAAAACAAGTTGTCGTCCGTCTTCCATCCTGTCTGTTTGAACAAGGCCCCAAAAACCTGCGCTCGGCCTATTGCTACCCCCCGAAAAAAGGCCTATGTCAGGTCAATGGTTCTTGTCACTCCCTAAATCAATTAAATAATTTCTTAACTAATTTGAAGGGACAGTTAAATCTATTTATTAAATCTATCTATCAAATATTTTAAATGCTAAGTAATATTAATCAGATTATTCAAAATATAATATAATTTCTGCAGAGCTTATACTAAAGAAAATGGGGTATAGTTATTTTGTAGCTCTTAGCAGTGACTTCGTTAAAGGTTAGAAAATGGATATGTACAAATAAATTTACAACACACATTATGAGTGAATCCGTCCACCACCCAAAACCTGTTATTGCTACTAATGTGAGGGTATCCGTCCATTACGGTTAATATTGCTGGTCCTTAATACTGCATATTTATAAAAAGAACTCTGCTGGGAGGAATATTGTTCAATTAAGTGTTTGTGGTTTTAAATTACCAGCACTAATTATTCAGATTCAATCTCCATTTGCCAATATATTCATCCACCAGGAAATATGACTCTAAAGATGCTCTAAACATGCCTTACAATCTACCAACTCAATCTCTATCACAAAAAGAAAATATGTTCATGTATAGTTCATAAATATTTCAAAATCATCTTACTACACAGGAAAATATCACTATACATAAAATGTGCGCCCAGTGCTTTACAGTGTGAGGGTTTGAAGAAAGAGGCAGGCAGTGTACTGACTTTATTACAGGGAAGGGAAATTCATATATACAACATGCGGGCGGAAATGTGGTGTCCGACCCGTGAAAGAGTAAAAATGGGTCGGCGACAGCCGATTCGTGTTTCTTTGGAGACATATAATTATAAATATAAAAGTATACAGAGTATGATGTTGCATGATTTATGCATTAGCAGAAAGCCCAATGAATGCTCTTTCGAATGGATGTAAGAAGAACGCGACTGTAGATCCTCAACCTTGGAGTCCTCGGTGGGGTTCGGAGATGGGATGCCTCCCCTGGGGTAATCCTCGGGGGTTCAACCGTCTTCCGAGGGCGGCCGTGGCCACGTCTGGGCGGTTTGGTGATTACTGGTGTTGATCTGTGTTGGGGCGGCGGCGTGTGGCGCCCTACAGGATCTGCATCGGCGTAGTCTTCATCTATCAGGAAGGCAGGTTTCAGTCTGTCTATAGTAATCCAATCCTCGCAACTATTTATGGAGATGAGTATGCTTTGTCGGTGTGTTGCAGAACGCTGATGGGGCCTCGGTAGGGCCTCCTCAGCGGCGGGCACAGGAGTCTTCCCTGATGAAGACTTGTTTGAAGGACGATAGGGCCTTCGGAAGGAAGTGTTTGGCTCTATCGGAGAAGGTCTTGAGGCAGGGCGGGAACTTTCTGGTGGTCACCTGAAGCCTGGCGATGGAGACGTCTGCGTCATCGCCGTTGGTTGGGAAGAACTCGCCTGGGACTGCCAATGGTGCTCCGTAAACCTTCTGTGCTGGTGATGCCTCGCTGTTCGCCTGAGGGGCGGTCCAGAGGCCGAGGAGGACCCATGGTAGTTGATTTTTCCAGTCCTCACCGGTGCAGCGCACCATTAGGGATGCCTTTAGTGATCAGTGGACTCTTTCCATCATTCCGTTAGCCATGGGTTGTAGGCGGCGGTAGCGTGGAGCAATGTCCCCATCACGTGGGCCAGGGAGATCCACTGCTTCAACAGGAAGACAGGTCCGCGGTCCATCGTGATATCATCTGGCACTCCAAATCGGCTGATCCAGCTGGAGAGAAGGGCTTCGGCGCATGCTTTGGTGGTTGCATCCGACATCGCCGTTGCCTCTGGCCACCTGGTGGAATGGTCAATTATCGTCAGGAGGTATCTGGCGCCTTCGAACGGGGTTAGGGGACCAACGACGTCTACGTGAATGTGGCCAAACCTTTGTTTCGGCTGAGGGAACTCCCCCATGCCCGATTCTGTGTGCTGGCTTATTTTGCTTGACTGGCAAGGCATGCAGTTCCTGGCCCACTCTCTCGAGTCCTTCTGAATTCCATGCCAGACAAACTTCACTGTCAGGAGGCACATCGTCATCCGGCCCGAGGGGTGCAAGAGTCCGTGTATGACGTCGAATATGGCCCTCCTGCGGGAGGCTGGGATCAGCGGGCAGGGGCAGCCAGTGCTGGTGTCGCAGAGGAGCGTCATCCCTGAGGATCTGAAGGGCACGTCCAACCACATGAGGGAGGTGAGGGCTGTGCAGTATGCGGCAGTCTCCGGGTCGGTGGCCTGTTCCCGGCCGAGGTCTTCGTAATCAATCCCGAGGTGGACAGCATTGATCTCTTTCGTCGAGAGGGCGTCAGCCACGGGGTTCTTCACGCCTGTGACATAGTGGATGGTGCAGCCGAATTCAGTGATGGCTGCCAGGTCTCTGTTGTCTTGCTGACCAGGCATCGCCCGCCTTGGTGAAGGCGTGAACCAAAGGACCATGATCTGTCCTGATGGTGAAGGGAGCACCCTCGAGGAGGTAACAGAAATGGCGCACTGCCAGGAGCTCGCGGTCAAACGTGCTGTACCTTGTCTCAGAGGGCGACAGTTTTCTACTGAAGAAGGTGAGCAGGGGGGACACCCTGGACCATTTGCTCAAGGATGGCCCTGCAAGCGACGTTGCTGGCGTCAGTGGTGAGGCGTAAGGGCGTGGTGAGGTCCTGGTGGGACAAGGTGATGGCTTTGGCGAGGGCCATCTTCGTGTTGCAGACGGCCTGAAGCTGCTCTGCTTCCCACATCAGGTTCTTTGGTTTGCCCTTCAGGACCTGTGTTAAAGGGGACATGGTTCAGGCGGCACCAGAGATAAACCGGTGGTAGTAATTCACCATTCTGATGAATTCTTGCAGGGCCTTGACAGTTGTTGGGGTCGGGAACTTCTGCACTGTCTCCACCTTCGAAGCTATGGGGCGCACTCCTGCTGCAGAGATTTCGTGTTCGAGGAAGTCCACCCTCTTGGCGCCGAAGGTGCACTTGTCAAATTGGACGACCAACCAGTTTTCCTGCAGGCGTTTCAGGACTGCTCGGACATGATGTAGATGCTCCTCTAGGGACCTTGAAAAAATAAAAATATCGTTGACGTAGCAGACGCAGAAAGGCAGGTCCCCAGGATGCTGTCCATCAGGCGCTGGAAGGTGGCCCCTGTGTTTCTCAGGCGGATGGTGGAGTAATGGAAGACGTAGGAGCCGAACGGCGTGATGATTGCAGTCTTGGGAACGTCCTCAGGATGTACCGGAACCTGGAAATAAGATTTTAAAGAGATCCATTTTTGTGTTGTGAAGATTTTTGCTCCTCGAGGGCCCCGGTCAAGTCCTCCAGGTGCCGTCAGGTTTCTGCACCATGTCGAGGGGAGAGGCCCAAGGGCTTGATGCTTTCCGGCAGATCCCCATTAGCTCCATTTCTGAGGACGCCTTTTTTGCATCCTGAAGGCGGCCTGGATGGAGTCATCGGAACTTTGCATGTGTCGGGGTGGCCCGTGGTGGTGATGTGGTGGAATATTCCGTGTTTGGGAAGAGCCATGGCTACCTGACGAAGTTCCGGCTTGAAGACTTTGGAGAACTCCTGCAGGAGGTTACCATATTTGCGGGGGGCGATGGTGCAAATTGTGGGAATGCCTGGGCCCCCTGCAAGTGGTGGAGAACGGCATGTCCCTGTGTTGAGGAGGCACTTGCAGCCCACGTCCACTAGGAGGCCGTAATGCACCAGGAAGTCCACCCCCAGGAGAGGAACCCTAAAGTTTGCAATGGTGAAGGACCAGACGTAGTTGCGCCCCAGGATGGGGATTTCAAGGGACTTCGTGCCGTAGGAGCGGATGGGGGTCCTGTTGGCAGCAACAAGGGCAGTTGGGCTGTCTGGGCCGCGGCTGCAGTCTTGTCCTGGCGGCAGGAATATGGAATGTATTGCCCCAGTGTCCACCAGCATCCTTCAGCTGCATATTGCGTCACAGACATAGTATCCTACAGCGTGTGGTGAGTAGCACCAGGAGTTCTCGCCCAGCTGCTGGTGGGAGGTCTTCTGGGTCACGGCACTGATCTCCTGCGTCGGGTCCTCTCCTTCTACTTCTTTCTCTGCTGCTGGGCATATGGCAGATGGGGGTGGGTGGCAAGCTTTGCAGCCTTGGTCGACATGGTTAGTTTTTCTGCTTTCTCCACGAGCTCATCATTGGGGAGGGTATAGGAGTCGGTTATCTGCCCTCGGACATCTGGGGCGAGTTTACAGAAGGAATATTTCGCGACCAAGGCAGATGAAGCGAGGCCCATCACCATGTCCCAGGCATCCTCAGGGTCGGCATCTTGCATTGGGTTTGTGACGAGGTCGAGGGCGCGGGCAGCTCTTTTAGCGATAGGAGTGGCGTAGGTTCTCACGAGTTTCGTCTTGAGTTTGGCGTGTGTGAGTGGGTTTGTCTGTGCGTTCAGCCAGGAGGTTATTTGTTTGTATACGTCTCCTGGAAGGGCTGATATGACAAGGTCAGCCTGCAGCACCTCGTCCGAGAGTTCCGCGAGTCAGAATTACCCCTCTGCTCGGTAGAACCAGGCAGGTGGGTCGTCTGCTGTAAAAGAGGGCAACCTGACAGCAGAACTGTCTGCTTCCATTGTCCACTCTCACAGAAACGGTCAACGGGAGTCGTAAATGGCAGGCCAAACCATTTGAGGAATGCCTGAACACACCTGGGGAAGGTATGCCGTTTTGAGTCTGTTAAGGCATTGGCTTTCCGCAGCAGGACCTTTCAGAGATCTAAACTGAGATACCGTGTGAGTCCGCTAAAAATCTCTGAAGGTGAGCAGCAGTAGTTAGTCCTTTAATGGCTTAGCCAAAACCGCTTGGGTCACCATCCAAACCGGGTCACCAGTTGTGAGCGTGTGAACAAAGAGGCAGGTGGAAGTGTACTGACTACTACAGGTAAGGGAAATTCTATATACAACATGCAGGCAGAAATATATATTCATTCCTTATCAAAATTCTCAAGTTATTTGGCTGGTGTGGTGAGGGGGGTGCAAAGGAATATTAGCCTGGAATAACCCGCCCCAGGTGCCAAATACTCTAGGAACGCCTCTGCTTGTCTTAGAAGGTATTGGTGATTTCATACAAAAAAATTTCATAGGTATGGATTTTAGGAAAAATAATTCTATAAACACAAAATACTATCAATTACTTAATAATTTCAAGTATATATATACTACTTGCAATTAAATGAGTAATTACCTATGTGTATAACTTTTTGTTATTGTGATAAATCTTGAGATTTAACGTCAGAATATCCAGGATTGGTACTTAATATATCAAAGCATAGAACTATTTATACAGTGAGGAATAGTATTAAAGTATCTATGTTATGAGATTACAGCGCTCCACCATTTTTACACAGGAATAGGTTTCAGAACCTACCGTGAAAATGCAAAAATCCTCTAAAAAATGCTCATAACTGCCAAATATCTTGTATCCTTTAAACTAACATGGTTATAACTGCCTATTTTAACATTTTCACTGGTTAATTTGGTAGTTCAAACAAAAATATACCTTAGATTATACTACTAAAATAATTTAATATAATTTCAAACAAAAATGCAGTCTAAACCATTATCCCAACATTACCTCCCACTACTGTCACTGTTAAGTAGGCTATATACGCCCCTATTTTTCCATCGGCAATCTTGACAGTTCAAACAAAAATATACCTCAAACTATCGTCCTAGAACACCTTAATATCATTTCAAAGTCATGTTGTAAAATTATGTAACAGCTTACAACTATTACTTCTAAGTATCCCCATCATTCAGAAACGCACGTTTTCTTTTGCTGATGTAACTTTGCACATCGTTCTCCTCATACTGTTGTAAGGACAACGCTTTATCTCCAAATTTATTGTACACGTTCCTACAGTCGCGTTGTTCTTACAAACATTCGAAAGAGTGTTCAGCGGGCTTTCCGCCAATGTATAAATCATGCAACATCATTGGAAACATCAAACAGAGGAATTGGATATGAGCCTTTAAGACACTCCCCATCAAGCTGTCACCCGGGGCGGACCACCCCCCATTTAGTACGCCACTGAAGACAAAAGACACTACAAATCAATTTCTTCCTAATTAAATGTATAAAAAAAACTCGTAGCTATGACACACTGGGATCCACACTTCATTCTGTACATTAAACGGAAGATATCGCCCCATTTGTCTGTGTGTGATAGAGATCGAGAGAGAGAAAGAGTTGGTAGAAACGTGATGAGACAATATGAGCTGGAGAGTAAACTGATTAGAGCATCTTTATAGGGTCATATTTCCCGGTGGATAAATGTATTAAGGCAAGTGGAGATTAAAACTAAATGATCAGCGCCAGTAATCTAAAACTTGAACAATATCCCTCCCTGTATAAATTGAGCATTCTTTTTAAGTAGATAATCAATTACCAGTGACATCTCATCTCGACGGACCGCTTGAACAGTCCTCGCACAAGTCCAGATATAACTCAATGGGTAATTTCGGAATGCAATACCCTAACACATTAAATCTCATCCAGTATCAAGATAACAAGACGTTATATAAATATTCAATTATTTAATCACAAATTATAGATACAAAATCTCATTCAGTAATGGATAGTATTTTGTTTATTCACAAATTTATTTCTAAACTCTGTGACTATTAGAGGTAAGTAATCTCCCAAGTTGCGTCCCGTTAATATACGGGTATTCAATCTCGATGAGCCTCTTCCATCTACCTTTGCGCCGAGCTTCTGTTTTCCTCACAGTCTCTCCATCTCTTTCTTGGTCTTCCTGGTCTTCTTCCGCCCTGCACCTCCATCTGCATATGCATACTGGTCTTCCGTTTTCATAATCACTTTCATCTCCCTAGGACTGAATTAAGACTCCTTTCCATCGCCCCACTTTACGTTATCTATGATGCTACTGTCAAAATTAACAAGTTATTCTTTATGAGGTGTCATGTGATTAATAACACCAAAATCCAAGTTCCATATTGGTTTAGAACTTTCCTCTTTCACCGATGACTTGCTCACAATTGCATTAATAACTTTATCAGTCTTTCTACTTTCATTTTCAATTACAGCAACAATTACCTTTAATTTACACTCATTCTAGATTTGGCAACTAGCTCCTCTTCCTCAGATTCACTTTCACTGTTTTCATCACTGTCATATTGTGCTTTCTTCCCTGATAATCTCGTCTTGCTTCTTCTAGTTTGTTCGTCTTCTATCTTTTATATTATATTTTTCTTCCTTATCTCTTTCTTCAAATTTTGGACAGTTTCGATCTTGCTATATGTCCAGGCTATAGCTACAAGCATAGCAGAAAATTAAATCTTTTGTCTTCTTATGTTTTGGTACCTCTTGCTCCATAGCTTCTCTTCCGTAATTTGTGCTCGAGTTTCATCTTCTTGGATCTCTTCTGAAGTTTGGTTTGGCACATACCGGGCCCATAACCTTTTAAAGTAGTTGTGTGTTAGAGTGATAACCTAGCCACCTGGGGGGGCAACCAAGTCCTTATGGGTGCCGGTCCCAAGCCCGGATAAATAGGGAGGGTTGGTGTCAGGAAGGGCATCTGGCTGTAAAAATCTGTGCCAAAACCAAAAATGGAATGAGCCGAAATATGGAAAGAGGTATTGCTAGGGCGTACTCCGTAAACGACGCACAGAGACATCGCCCTAACTCTGTGGTAAGGCGAGGGCTACTGCATCAGGAGCGGGTGCAGCTAAAGAAGCGAGCTCACATTGGGTTCAGAGTATGTCAGCTAAATGTGGGGTCCATGACTGGGAGAGGTAGAGAATTGGATGACTTGATGAGAATAAAAGAGAAAAGAAAGTAGATGTCGTGTGTGTGCAAGAAACACAGTGGAAAGGAAATAAAGCGAAAGAGTTGGGAGATGGATATAAGCTATATTATAGTGGAGCAAATAAACAAGGTAGAAATGGAGTTGGCATAGTACTGTCTAGTGAACTAAAGAACTCAGTAATAAAATTGCATAGAAAGAATGACCGTATCATCAGATTGAAGATATGTTATGGAGGAGAGATTCTGAATATTATAAGCGCATATGCACCACAAGTTGGTTGCACAGAAGAGAAGGGAAATTTCTGGAGAGACATGGATGGAATAATGCAAGAACTGGAAGAGCATGAGAGGGTGATAGTTGGGGCAGATTTGAATGGCCATGTCGGAAGTGAAAATGAGGCGATTGGGCGGGTGCATGGGGGCCATGGAATTGGGGAGAGAAACCCAGAAGGAGAGAGTGTAGTGGACTTTGCTGTGTCATTCGACATGGCAATAGTAAACACATTCTTTGAGAAGAAAAGGGAACACCTAATAACATATAGGAGTGGGGAAAGATTCTCCCAGATAGACTATTTCTTGTATAAAAGGATAAATCTGGTGGAGGTCAAGAACTGCAAAGTTATTCCAGGCGACCATGTAGCCCCCCAACACAGGCTGCTATGTATGGACCTGAAGTTGAAAAGGGAAAGAAAAACCAAATCTAAAGGGATAAGGAAAATTAAATGGTACGAATTACAGAAGGAAGGGGATAAGAAGAGAGAGTTTAAGAGGAGGGTTTTGGAGGATATTGATATAGGGATTGAAGATGTTCAAGAATGGTGGGCACGAAATGCAGCAGAAATAAGAAGGCATGGAAAGGAGCTGCTAGGAGAGACATCTGGTATCATATGGGAAGAAAAGGAGAGTTGGTGGTGGGATGAAGACATTGAGAAAGTAGTAAAAGATAAGAAGGGGGCAAAGAAAAGATGGGAAGAGTCACAGTCAGTGGAAGACAGAAATAGGTACAGAGAGAAAAACAAGGTGGTGAAAAGGTGGTAGCCCAAGCTAAAGCAAAGTCGTATGATGATGTGTATAATGAGCTGGGGACAAAGGAAGGATTAAAGAAGATGATCAAGCTATCAAAGGCTAGAAATAAGAGCACCAAAGATATAACTCATATCAAACAAATAAAGGATCAAGAGGGTGTAGTGCTTAGAAAGGAGGAAGACATTGTGAAGAGATGGAAAGAATATTTCGAACAGTTGTTAAATGAAGAAAATAATAGACTAATAAGAGAGGATGGGCAAGTGAACATTGGCATGGTAATGAGGTTTTCTAGGCAAGAGGTACTAAATGCACTGAAGAAGATGAAGAATGGGAAGGCAACCGGACCAGACATGATCCCGGTGGAGGCATGGAAAGCATTAGGAGATGAAGGAGTGGATATACTGTACGATCTTATGATAAAGATCCTTGAACAGGAAAAGATGCCAAATGAGTGGCGTGGGAGTATATTGATCCCAATTTTTAAAGGGAAAGGCGATGTCCAAGAGTGTGGTAATTATAGGGGCATTAAATTGATGTCCCACACTTTGAAGATACTGGAAAGGATGATAGATGCTAGACTGAGAGAAGTACAAATAGGTAAAGAGCAGATGGGATTTATGAAGGGAAGGGGAACAACAGATGGTATATTTTGTCTGAGGCAAATAATGGAGAAATTCGGGGAAAGACAAAGGGACCTACATATGGTATTCATTGACCTTGAAAAGGCTTATGACCGAGTCCCGAGACAAGAGGTATGGAGGAGCCTGAGGGAGAAGATGGTGCCAGAGAAGTATGTGCGATTGATACAAGAGATGTACCGGAATGTATTTACCAGAGTGAGGAGCAGTGTTGGGGAGACAGAAGGTTTTGAGGTGAGAGTAGGATTACACCAGGGGTCGGCTCTGAGCCCATTTATCTTTAACATAGTGATGGATGTTATAATAGAGGAAGTAAGGGAGACAGTACCATGGAACATATTGTATGCTGATGATATTGTTCTGTGTGCAGAGAGCAGGGAAGATCTGGAAGTGAAATTGGAAAGATGGCGACAAGTACTGGAGGACAGAGGAATGAGAATAAGTAGATCCAAGACAGAATATATGTGTACCACCACTGAGGGGGATGATAGAGAAAGTATTCAGCTTGGTGGAGAGCAAATAAGGAGAGTTGATAAGTTTAAGTATTTGGGATCTTTTGTTAACGCTGGAGGAAGTATGGAAGAAGAAGTAAAACATCGGGTACAGGCAGGCTGGAACAACTGGAGAGCGGCCTCGGGAGTTCTTTGTGACAAAAGAGTGCCGCTTAGGTTAAAAGGAAAATTTCACAAGACGGTGGTAAGAACAGCAATGCTGTATGGTACGGAAACAGCAAGCATGAGAAAAGCAGAGCAGAAGAAGATGGATGTGGCAGAAATGAGAATGCTTAGGTGGATGTCTGGGGTAACAAGAGTGGATAGGATCAGAAATGACTACATAAGGGGGTCAACTAAGGTGGTGGAAGTATCAAAGAAAGTGCAGGAGGGGAGGCTGAGATGGTATGGACACCTGTTGAGGAGAGATGAGGACCACGCTGGGAGACATACTATGGGGGTGGAGGTGCAAGGAAGAAGAAAAAGAGGGAGACCAAGAAAGAGATGGAAGGACTGTGTGAGAGGAGACTTACATGAGAAGGGAATTGATGAGGCAGAAGCACAAGATAGAAATAGATGGAAACGGCTCATCCGAAACGGCGACCCCATATAAAAATGGGAACAAGCTGGGAAGAAGAAGAAGAAGAAGAAGAAGTGTGTTAGAGTGATATTCTTCATTAATTCAACTTCTACATTCTACCTTCGCGAGTCGGAATAACAAAAACACATTCATTTTTCTGAAGTGTGTAGGACAGGCTGATGAGAAAGCAAAAGTTGCTGGGCCGATTACCAGGATAAATACAAAGGCAAAAGGAGATTGGGCTTAAACGATAAGTGCTGGTAATCTTATACATAGATACCTACTTATATAATAATCATCGCTGTATAAATATTTCTGAGTTTTGGTATATTAAGTACCAATGCACTTTAATAAGCTATTGAAAGTTTATATACAAAGAAATGATTACATGAATAATAAGTAGGCAAATCAGACGGCCTACAGATGTGGCTTGATAAATGTCTACACGTTACCACTGAAATTTGTTGCAGTCCTGGATATTCTGACGTTAAATCCCAAGACTTATTATAATAACAAAAAGTTATACACAATTACTTATTTCATCGCAAGTTGTATAAACTCAAAATTATTCAGGAATTAATAGTATTTCGTTTATAAAATTTTTTCTCTTAAAATCCACACCTATGAAATTTAATTTGTATGAAATCACCAGAGGCAATATCCAATACCTTCTAAGACAAGAAGACAAAGGAATCAAATTTATGCTTCTCAAATATAAAAGAACTCGAGGGTATGACATACTAGGATCCATAGTGCTCTGTACAATGAACGGAAGACATCGCCGCATTTGTCTGTGTGTTATCAAGATCGAGAGAGTTGGTAGATTGATTGCAAGCCACGATAAGGGAATCTTTTAGTCATATTTCCCGGTGGATAAATATAAAGGCAAATGGAGATTGAATATGATCTGTGCTGGTAATCTCATACCAAAGACACTTGAACAACATTCCTCCCTGCATAAATTGAGAGTTCTTTTTATAAAAATGTACAATATTAAGTACCAGTAAAATTAACAAAGATAATGGAACTATGGAATAACAGCAGAGATTATTTTCCTGCTTTTATCAGGACAGTCTCTGACCGGGACCTCCAAGGTCCAGCTAGAATAGTCCTTCCAAAGTTTGCTAACCAACTGGTTACACAAAGGTAACGCATTTTAGCACTGCTTATTACAATACCCAAACACATTAAATCTCATCCAGTATCAAGGTAACAAAACGTTATATAAATATTCAATTATTTAATCATAAACTATATAAATACACATTCTCATTCGGTAATGGATAGTGTTTTGTGTTTATTAAAAAATTTATTTCTAAACTCCATGACTATTAGAGGTAAGTAGTCTCCCAAGTTGCGTCTCATTAATATACGGGTATTCAATCTCGATGAGCCTCTTTCATCTACCTTTGCGCCGAGCTTCTGCTTTCCTCACAGTCTCTCCATCTCTTTCTTGGTCTTCCTGGTCTTCTTCCGCCCTGCACCTCTATCTCCATATGCATACTGGTCTTCCCTTTTCATAATCACTTTCATCTACCCAGGACTGAATTAAGACTCCTTTCCATAGCCCCATTTTAAGTTAACTATGATGCTACTGTCAAAATTAACAAGTCATTCTTTATGAGGTGTCATGTGATCAATAACACCAAAATCCAAGTTCCACATTAATTTGGAATTTTCCTCTTTCACCAATAACTTGCTCACAATTGCATTAACTTTATCTGTCTTATTACTTTTATTTTCAATTACAGCAACAATTACCTTGTGGCGGAAACAAAGCTATATAAGCAGTTACTTTAATTGTGCCGGCTTACAAATTTTCCGACAGCCACTCCTACCCCATTATGTTACTTTTAAGTGCAGGACAGTTGATCCAGCAAGGAAAACAAACAAAACGCTCACATTCATGTAATCACCAGATTCGAGATACTCAGGGCTAGGCGCTGTGCTGTTCGCTGGATATAGGCTAGGCTAGTCGAGACACAACCACCGCCGAATATCACAACACAAACTAACGAATCAAGTACTACAACCATACAATAGCCTAACAACACGACAAATCACTGCGCAGACGAACACCAACAGCTGGAAACAACAGACAACCATACAACAAATTGAACCCAGCACAACAAACCACCAACACCAACATTGTCCCCAACCACCAACTCACAGACACCAAAATGCACAACCAGTACAACCAACCTCTTCAACTTCACCACAACCAGACATGCACAACAACCTAACAATATCAAAATCAGTCAAACCACACAATATCAATTGACCATCAATGGATAAGACAGCTGCCATAACCAACTCTATGACTAACTATCACGACTCTCCATAACAGACTCTTGCCACTGACTTGTTCGGCGATCGCCACAACAGACAATACCCATACGCTTACGCCCGCCAACCATCACACCACTCCCATTTATCCCTCCACCAATTTTGCTCTCTCTCTCTCTCTCTCTCTCTTTAATGCAACCCTTGAAGACGTTGTCAAACTTTAACTACCATTTTACTCGTCTATAACCTTTAATTTGCACTCATTCTGGTTTTGGCAACTGTTCCTCTTCTTCAGATTCACTTTAACTGTTTTCATCACTGTCGTATTGTGCTTTCTTCCTTGTTAATTTCTCCTTGTTTCTTTTATTTTGTTTGCCTTCTATATCTTCCTTTCTGTTCTTTCTTCAAATTTGGACAGTGTCGACCTTGCTATAATGTCCAGGCTTGCTACAAGCATAGCAGACAATTAAATCTTTTGTCTTCTAATATTTTGGTACCTCTTGCTCCATATCTTCTTTTCTGTAATTGGTGCTTGGGTTTCATCTCCTTGAATCTCTTCTGAAGTTTGGTTTGGCGAATACCGGGCCCATAACCTTTTAAAGTAGTGTGTTGGTGTGATATTCTTCATTAATTCAACTTCTGCATCCTACCTTCGTGTGTCGGAATAACAAAAACACATTTATATGATGAGAAAGCAAAAGTTACTGGGCCGATTATCACAATCAGGCTTAAACAATAACTGCTGGTAATCTCACACCATAGACACTTTTATACTAATCACTGTATAAATACTTCTGTGTTTTGATATATGAAGTACCAATGCACTTTAATAAGCTATTGAAAGTTTATATACAAACAAATGATTGCGTGAATAACAAATAGGCAAATCAAAAACAGCCTATAGGTGTGGCTTGGCAAATTCGAAATTTGCTGCAGTCCTGGATATTCTGACATTAAATCTCAAGATTTATCACAATAACAAAAAGATATACACATAATTACTTATTCACTTACAAGTTGTATAACCTCAAAATTATTCAGTAAATTGTGTTAATAAATGTTTTCTCATAAAATTCAACCTATGAAATTTAATTTGTATGAAATCACCACAGGCAATAATTAATACCTTCTAAGACAAGAAAACCACGGAATCAATTTCATGCTTATTAAACATAAAAAAAAAAAAAAAAAAAAACTTGTAAGTATGATACACTGGGATCCACACTTTACACTGTATATTGAACGGAGGACATCGCCGCTTTGTCTGTGTGTGATCGAGATCGAGAGAGAGAAAAAGTTGGTAGGTTATAAGGCACTCATAATTTGTGTACTGAAAAGGGGCTTCAGCAGCTCACCCTAAGAAGTAGAAACGCGATAAGACAATACAAGCTAGAGTAAACTGATTAGAGCATCTTTATAGAGTCATATTTCCCGGTGGATAAATATATAAAGGCAAATGGACATTGAATGTGATCAGTGCCGTAATCTCATACCACAGACACTTTAACAACATTCCTCCCTGCATAGAGTTCTTTTTATAAACACAGTACACTCAGTGACAGCAACGTCAACCAAGGCAATAGAACTGCTGAATAACAGCAGAGATCAAGTTCCAGCATTTGATCTGGACAGTCAATGACCAGGACCTCCACTTTCTCAGTGGTCCTACTACAACAATCCTTTCAAATTTAAGCATAAAAATCTATTATACTGTAAGTGATATACAACTGATTAGCTCTGAATACAATACCCAAACACATTAAATCTCATCCACTACCAAGATAACAAAACGTCATATAAATATCCAATGATTTAATCACAAATTGCAAATCCACAGTCATTCAGTAACGGATTGTAATTTGAGTTTATTCACAAATATGTTTCTAAACCCTATGACTATTATAGACAAATAATCTCCCCAGCTCAATCACGTTTATATGTGGCTCTTCATTCTTGATGATCTGCTTCCATCCAACTTTGTGCTGAGCTTTTGCTTTCCTCACACAGTCTCTCCATCTCTTTCTTGGTCTTCCTAGTCTTGTAATTTTCTTTCTCCCTCATCTCTTCTTCAAATTTTGGCCTATGTAGATCTTGCTATCTGTCCAGGTTGGGTACAAGCATAGCAGACAACTCTTTTATCTTCTTATTCCTTGGAACCTCTTGTGCCATATTGTCTCTTCTGTAACATGTTTGAGTTTCCATTTTCTTTCCTGAATCTCTTCTGAAGCTTGTTTTGTAGACTGAAGACTCCTCTTCCTTTCATTGCATCCTTTGGGTAGTTTACAGTTTAGTTGGCCAGGCCGCTTAACACTTTTTGCCAGGTTTTATATTACTACACATATTTTCGAAACTGGCGCCAAAACAAACGGCCGCCATCTTGCTTGTATTCGTCCGCCGATTACCTAGCAGATGAAACCCATGGCCGCTTAACACTTTGTGCCAGGCCCATAATCCCTCCGCCAAGGTAAGTAGTTCCGTGACCCGACCCTGCCCAACCATGCCCCAACCCTGTCAGCGACCTTGCGACCTAACGTTCTACCTCAGTCTTTCCCAGTTTGTCAGGATGTCAACGTCCGCATCGTCCACCTCGCATACCACACAAGCAATTTGCCGCCGCCAATCCGGTGACAATACTCGATCTGGCAATTTTATGCAATGACGAAAGGTCATTGCTGGTGTTTTTAATGAACAGTGGCCTTCTCGGTGACTTTAGCGGTTCTTGTGACCAGTGCAAAGAAGGCACCGTCGGTCTTGTAAAACAAGGGGACAGTTTTCAATGGCGGTGTAACGCAAGACATTATCGGAATACACATCTATTCAGAGTGGCTCATTCTTCTCTCGTTCCCAAAAGAGAAGAAGAATCAAGTTTCCTGAAGTCTCCGATAATTCCGATTTTGAATAACGTTTACTTTTTTCTAAGGGGATGCTAGGGCCGAGCATGAATTTAATGCCTCCCAATAAGAAGGTAAGTTAATAATTGGTGTATATGTAGGATAAGGTAAATGTTCCTTGGTTAAGGGTAAAACCGAGTAGGTAATATATAGCAGTAAGTGTTCTTATTGGCAAGAGGAGGACAGGGCCGGTCACCATATCCGAACATTCTCTTACTCTAATAGCCCACGTGTTTGAACTATGAACTCGGCCATAACAGTAACCCGGGCATTCTAGGAATTATTAATTGTGTTTACATATGCATAAGAAGTGACCGGGACCAGTCACGTCCGAACATACAAGTAACAACGGATGTTAAAACAGCGTGTCAATAACGGGTAGTGTTTCTTAGGTAGGCAAGCAATATCCTATTGTAGCCCCTCGTATGTAGTGTAGGGGGTTAGCTTCTAAGTAGTGTTCTTGTTAGCAAGTGGGAGACAGGGCTGCTCATCATGTCCAAACGTCCACTTAAGCTAACAGCCCATATGTTCGAACTACGAACTCAGCCAAAATAAATAGACGTCCTCGGTTTCTATGAAAAGTTAAGTTTATATACATATACATAAGAAGTAGACTAGGCCAGTTATGTCAGAATGTACAAGTCATAACAGATGTTCCAAAAATGATTGTTAAAAAAGCAATGTTACCCTGCAGAGTAGTGGGTCAGCCACACAACCATTCAGTGGATTTCCTATTGTTAATTGTCGTCATCTTTGTTTCCCCCTATCCCAAAATCCCCGGTTTCCCAATAGGGGCCCCTTACCGTTTTATGAAAATTACGCCTGAAAATACATTTTGTATTGGTGCTTGATCTTATTCAGCATATCCTGGGTCTATACATAATATCCACCATCTTTTCTGTTTGAGCACGGCTCTAGTTATGTTTCCCTGATGGAAATCATTCAATCTCGTGACTTTTTGCCTTTCTGTTTTGGCCCGCCATTTTGTATATCTCACTGCGTCATGGCACCCTCGTAGTTGTCACTGCACTCTTGAGGTCGTTCGACTTCTAAAGTTCTTGCCTAAGAAAACTTTTCTCACTGTTTGCTCACTTTTGGCGCATACACTGGACTCATACATGACCTTTAAAAGCGATTAAGTGTTAGTTTGATATTCTTCATTAATTCAACTTCTACATTCTTTCTACCTTCGTGAGTTGGAATAACAAAAACGCACATCTTCATTTTATGCATTTTATTTTCCAACTAACTACAGTCCCGGCATACAGTGTCTCGCCATCTTGGGCTGAATTTGTTTATATTCTGTTATGTGACAATCTACCACCTCATTCGCTAATGCTAGACAGTAAAAAATCAAACAATTATAAAAGAGACAAAACTGAGAATCATGTTTTAAAGGGATGGATGGAATTAAAAGAAACAAAGAGTAGACTAGTTCAAACACTTGGGACTTATAGTAGAGGCTGGTGAAAGAATGGATGAGGAAGTATATTTATATATATATATATATATATATATATATATATATATAGATATTATATATATATATATCTATATATATATTATATATAATATATATATAGTATATATAATATATATATATGAACCACCAAGGATCAGATATCATGATCATAATAGGCTGTACCTGACACATTTTATAGATCCAAAAGCCTGGTAATTTCACTGGTACATACGAGATCACCGATATTGATGAGAGTAATACTAATAGGTGGAGGATACTACTTAAGCATATAATAAATTTATCAGGGACAGCCTATGGCTATCCTTCCAAAGGTTGCTGAAATAAAGAATATTATTATGGTTCTTTTCATATAATTATACCACCTGACACATTAAATCTCAAGAGTTATCAAGATAACAAAACGTTATATAAATATTTATTTATCTTACCACAAATTATATAAAAACAAAATAATTTATTTACTGAATATTATTTTGTGTTAATTAAAATATTTATTTCTAAACTTCACATCTTTGAAAGGAAGATAATTTTCTCATATCAGTCCCAATCCTATACGGCCGGGGGAGGGTGGGGGGTACTTCGTTTCGAATGAGCCGCTTCCATCTACCAAAAATTTTGCTTCTGCTTCCTCACCTCACACAGTCCCTCTATCTCTTTCTTGGAAATATTGTTTAGAAATACCACCGAAATTGACCGACAATAAACCCCAAGCATAGTTCAGTCTCTCTCTCCCTCATCATATATAAGCATTGAATTCATCTGTGTGCAACCATTTCTACCACCGATGTAAAGATCACCTGGATGGTTAATAAGGTGTTTTATTATTCGGATGACTCGAGTTCATTATTACTGTACAGAGAAATTTCCATCTCTGGTGAGACAGCTTGAATAAAGAAATTTTGAGTGATACACCGCATGGTAGATCTGTTCCTTTATACATAGGGATGTCTATTCATTTTTCCCCAACCCTTCTGTATCATACCCTGTCAATGGCTTTCATAATTGCTTTAATGAAGTTATGTTTATAGGTCGTTAGATTTGCCGTTCATAATCTCATCACTTTATAAAATAAGAGGATTATGTGAATCGAAAGTGTATTCAAATAATTATGTTATGAAATTGACCTCAAATATCTAATGTGAACTCAAATTGGATTTCAGCACCCACACCAGAATGTAACGAAGGTTGATGATGTTTGATTAATCAGGACTGAATTTGAATTTTACTACTCTGTTACCACATTATATTTCTATTTATTTAACTAAAACTCATTTCACTTGCAATTTGAATTATTATTCTTATAATCATTAACATGTTGTCTACAGTGGTGTTTAGAAAATATGAGCAACATGGCATACCAATAGCTCGACCATTAACATCAGTCATTACAAGAGAAATAGGATTTCATTTGGAGGATTGCGGGGTTGACATACCACTTTAAAAAAACACAAGGGAATACTTTGAGGAACTGTACTACCTACCCATTATAAACAGAATTCTATTCAAACGGGAATGAATACTATTAGGTACATGTGAATGGGAAATGTATCGGGTACAGCCTATAGCTATCCTTACAAAGGTTACAAATTGATAAGCGGATGTAATGTTGTAGTTTTAATGTTGTTGTTGTTGTTGTATTGAGCCAACACATCTTGTTCGGCCCGTAGGTGATCTGAAAAGATTCTTCAAGTGCATAGTTAGGTTTGTGAAGTTGGAAATACTTTTAGTTGTAGAGATAAGAGTGAACAGGGGAAGGATGATGGTATCAGTAAAAGAGGGCCATTATGTCATATTGAAGTATAAGTTTGAAAAATGTAAGGCTTTCGAATATTAGAGAAACTGTGCAGGTGGGGTTGTCCAACCCTTTACTCCCTTGGGTCCCTGCGGGAGGATTTCAGTGGTAGGTAAAGTTTAGAAGAATGATAGTGGATGATGTGGATAGAGCCTTACAGTGAAGGGGTGTGATGAGGGTGAATGATGTCACTTTAGCTTATTTTTACCTTGGAGGAGGTAGGTTGTAGAGAATCTGGGCATGCTCTTCTAAGTTCTCTATGATCGTTTTTGCGACTGTGGCAGCTGCATGCACTGCACAGCATCTTGCGAGTTTAAATCTATTTGTGCTACACCTTTTAGCCGTGCTGTTTCTCTGCACTCCAGCAGGTAGTGAAGGAGTGGTTGCTGCATTTCTTCCTCACAGTGTTCGCATGGTCTGACACTGTTTTCCACAATTTCCCAGCAAGTTTTGTATCCTAGCCTGAGTCTGTGGATGAACACAGCAAGTTTTCTTGGTGTGTGCCTGTTTATGGGAGGAGGCACTGGATCAGTCCACCACTTATACCATCTGGCGGACGGTGAGTTCTTTTCTATCCACTTGTGATGGTCTTTTAGCAGGTTTTCTTGCAAAGTGGTTTCATTGCATTCTTGACTTGTTGCAGCGCAGGTTGTATGTGTATTTGCACTCTGTCAATGTGCTTTGTGCTTTTGGCTAGCTCATCGGCCCTCTCATTATCTGGAATTCCTATATGACTGGGTATCCAGTTTAAGGTGACAGGTCTTCCTCTTTCACTGTGCTGATGCAGCAGTGTCTTAATTCCAGCCAACAATGCCTTGTTTTCCTTGTTTTGTTGTTGTTGCAAGGCTTGCATTGAGGATTTTGAATAAGTGTAGATGATTACGGCCCTTCTTCATTCTCTAGCGAGTATAGCAGTGCCTGTCTTATTGCTATTAGCTTTGTCTGCATAGTGGAGGCATGGTTGGAGGTCCTCCAGCAAGCTGTGAATTTGCTTGAATATACTGCAGCTCCTGTAGTTTGATTTTCAGGATCTACAGTGCCATCAGTGTAATATGTTTGTGCCCCCATGAGCTCAGTATTCCTGATTGACTCATAGGCTGCAGCTCTTAGCTCTTCTCTTGTGCAGTCTTCTTTTGCTCTTGGTAGGTTTGTATATTTATATGTTGCTGTGTCCTTCTTCCAGGGTGGGAGATGTTGTGTGCCCTGTGTTGTGTCTGGACTTAGTTGCAACAGTATCTCTGTCATATCTAGGCTCTTAATGTTGTCGCTTTGGTCCTAACCATAGGAACTTGGACTTTGAATCTCTGGATGTTTAGCAAGTTCCTCTCTGGCTCTTTTCCTGGAGATGGAGTCTCTTTCTGAGAGGAACATCTTGGCCATTGTGCTTGCCTTTCTCTGTGCAATCCTATCCTCTAGTTTTGGCAAGTTACTTTCAAGCCTGAGGTTGCACAGTTTTGTCCACATGGGGGCTCCTAGCATGAGTCTCATTGCATTGATTTGAATGACCTCCAGTGATTTTTTTGAGCCTCCATCAGCCTCATCAGAGTGGGGGCAGCATAGTTCAACAGTGTTCTGGTTTAGCTGCTGGTCTATGACAACTCCCAAGTACATGTAGTTGTCTACTCACTCTATGGGCTCTGCTACTATTGTTAGTGGTTGCAGTGGTCTGTGGGCTTTTGTTGTCATGGCCTTAGTTTGATTTATATTTATTTTAAGGCCCAGCTCATTTGACTTATTGCTGATGTCATTGAGTGCCCTTTGCATTCTAGGCATTCTAACAGCTCCTCTTGCTACTACACACACATCATCGACAAAGATAACGATTTCTATGCCTTCTGGAAGCTGAAGTGTAACACATTAGATGTAAATCATCAATATAACAAAACGTTATATAAAAATTTAATTACTTCATCACAAATTATATAAGCACGAAATAATTCAATAACGGATATTATTTTGTGCTAATTCAAATATTTATTTCTAAACTCCATGTCTACCCTTTTGCTGTGCCTTTGCTTCCCTCACAGCCTCTCCATCTCTTTCTCAGACTTCTCGTCTTCTACCACTCCCCATCTCCATTGATGCCTGACTGGAAGATCGGGGGTTAATGGTTTGATTACACCTAGGCTCAGCCCTTAGACCATTTATTATCAACACTGTGGTGGAGAGCATGACAGGGAGGGAGGTAAGAGAAAGAGACTGCGAGTGTACTACTGTATATAGATGACATTGAGTTATGTGCAAAGAGGAGGGAGGTTCTGCAGGGGAAGTTGGGAGAGGCTGAGAGTAGCACTGTACAAGAGGGGCATGAGGATATAGGCAGGTCAAACACGGAATAGTATATGTTTTCCACCATTGAAAGGGGAAGCAGGTTGAACATAAGGTTGGATGGAGAAGAAATGAAGAGTAGACTCGTACAAATACTTGAGATCTATAGTAGGGGATAGTGGAAGAATGGATGGTGAAGTAAAACATCCATTACCAGCAAGTTGGAACAATTGGAGAGCTGCCTATGGTGTCCTTTGTGACAAAAGAGTAATACCATTAACACTAAGACTACAAGGAAAGTTCCATAAGGCTAAGCAGCATGGTACAGAAACAGCAAGTATGACAGAGACACATGAGAAGAAAATGGACATAGCAGAGATAAGAATGTTAAGATGGATGTCTGGTGTAACAAGGGAGGATAGGATTAGGGATGTACCTATATAAGAGGATCAACAAAGGTGGTTGAAATGTACAAGAGAGTGCAGGAAGAGAGGCTGAGATGGTTTGGACATCCACTGAGGAGGGAGGAAGCCCACATTGGAATGCTGAGATGGAGATAGAATTGAAAGGTTGAAGACAAGGAATACCAAGAAAGAGATGGAGAGACTGTGTGAGGTGAAGGAAGCAGAGGCATGCTATGAAGATGGAAGTGTAGGTTAGAGGGGGAGAAGACTGAGGAATAGATGGCGAAACTGTGTGAGGTGAGGGATTCAGAGCATGCTATGCAGATGGAAGTGCAGGGTAGAAGAAGACAAAGAAAGAGATGGAGAGACTGTGTGAGTAATGAAAGAAGAAACATACTGTGAAGATGCAAGATAGATGAAGATAAGAAGACCAAGAAAGAGATGGAGAGACTGTGAGGGAAGCAAAAGCACAGCAGAATGGTAGATGGAAGCACTTCATCCAAAACGAAGACCCATATAGGATTAGGACTGATGTGAGATTACCTACCTTTCATAGACATGGAGTTTAAAAATAAATAGTATTCTATTAAACATAAAATAATATCCATTACGAAATGGCTTCATTTGCCTAGAAATTGTGATAAAACAAGCAAACTAATAAATAGGGTTTTGTTATCTTGATAATTCTTAAAATTTCAAGTGTCAAGCTGTTATGTTATGGCAATTAAGAACAGCTATCGGCTGTACCTGATAGATACCCTATTATACATTTTGCACTCCCCCCCCCCCCCAACCACAAATAGAATTCTGTTTATATTGGGTAGAAATATCTCTGGCCGGTAATTGAATTGGTCTCAAGTCAAGTCATCAATAACAACACCATATAATTTCAGTACATAAGATATATTGAGTTTATTCTCTGTCAATTTGACAATGGATTGTAATCAACAAAGAATCAGCAACAGGAGCAGAATCCTGAGAATTATATCGGCATGAGAGACTCTTGCACATATCTTACCGACGCATTGCAAGAAAATGGGAAATTTCATTGCCAACCACACCTCCATGTTGCTATCAATTCTACTTTTTTGGTGTCGACGATGGGAGGAATCTCGAAACCTTAATGACAGGTCAAGAGCTGGTAGGCCAAGAAGAACAGGCCAAGAGCTGGTAGGCCAAGAAGAACAGGTCAAGAGCTGGTAGGCCAAGAGCTGGTGGGCCAAGAAAAACGGACCAAGAAGAGGATGGGGCAATTACGGAAGTAGCCACTAGCCACACAAAGCCGACTTACAAATGCAGTTTCCATAATCAAGGGGACACACACTGAACTTGTGTGCTTCAGGTAAGAAATTTACTCCAAGCAGACGGTACAGTCCAATATAGGACTCCGGCAGTCAAACTAAAGCTGGAGGATCGGCATAAAGTGGCACGGCTGGAAATTGCTCAAAGTTATTTGGGATATGGGTTAATTAGACTTCTGGGGCTGAGTAATTTTCAGTGACAAAAAGACCTTTCCCTCTAACGCGCATGTTCATCTGCTTTGATGGAGGCGTGATAACAACAGTGGCCAGAAGAGGCTATGTCATCAGGAACGGTTGTTTTTGTATGGTGTTGTTACGTTGCGCGGAACTAGTGGTTATTCAGCAACAGGCCGGACGGCTTTACGTGACTTCCGAACCACGTTGAGAGTGAACTTCTATCACCAGAAATACACATCTCTCACCCCTCAAAGGAATGCCTGAGAATCGAACTTGGGGCCAGCAAAGTGGCAGGGCTAGACCATACCGATCACGCCACTGAGGCACTATCAGTAACGTTTGGGGGTGGACTCACCAGCATGGCGTTGGTCAGTTGGCTGAGATCAGTTGAAGGTCATTCAGCGCTGAAATGGAAATTGACAGTAAAAAGGTTAGAAAGGTGTAACACGAAGAAAACCTCGCAGTCACAATATGAATCAATTGTTAGAGAGGGCGGATAGTCAAATGGAAGAGAATATGAACGGAAGTATAGTAAAAAGAACGAAAGGGGTTGCAGCTTCAGGCCGAAGGGACTCGATCTTGCAAAGATCCATAAGTAAAGCCTACAGTAGTGCACTGATGGAACTATGCTGTTAAACAAAATTGGCAAACCACCTTAAGGCATTTGAGCCAACTATAAACTACTTGTATGTTGATATTTCTTATACCTTAACCAATGTTTTCAGTTATTGTGACTTTTGTTTCTCTTCCTGAAAGAGGAAGAGATTTTACTCTCCGATAGCTTAAATAAAAAAAAAGAAAATTTCTATTTTTAGTGGGTTTCCTCACACACACACACACACACACACACATATATATATATATATATATATATATATATATATATATATATCTATATATAATATATATATATATATATATATATATGTGTGTGTGTGTGTGTGTGTGTGTGTGTGTGTGTGTGTGTGTGTGTGTACAGTTTGCTCCCTCTAGGAAAATATGCCTTGCATATAGTACTGGTAGTGACATTAGAAATATAGTTTTGTGCAGCAGCCATATCAAGAAAGTAAAGAGGAATTGATAGCTAATATACTGAAAATTGGAAAGAATTCATAAAAGATTCATGACATTACAGAGATAAAAAAAACTTAAACGAGACAAGGAGCCGTTTCAAAGGCACTGCCAACTACTACTACTACAGACTTGTGACAGTGAGACTGAGAGAAGACGACAGAGACCAAGTTATCTAGTTTATTCATAATAACGGGAAAATTTATGTCTCAAGTAAATAATATCTTTGTGTCATTTATGGAATGCTGACCATAAAAGGCCGGGGATAGTGTAGGTGTAGTTTCGATTAGATTAGCGTTATTTTTGTCACGTCTAGTAATTGAAACATTATGGTGTTAGGTAGTTTACTTGAAGCTGTTACTGTTTGATTAGGGTATTAGTTTTTTATGTTGTTATCTCAAGTTGCTATTGGATATTTGGAGTATTTATTCTGTGATCTCAAGTCTCCTTAAAGTGATAAGTTTGAAATTCGTGCTCTAAACTATCGCAAACTTATTGTTACAGAGATATTTACCGTCTTTTGGATATGTTTTCCCATGCATTCCAATGGTGCAATTATTGTAGGTAGTATACTGATGACAGACCTCATGGGATTGGTGCTGGTGTGATATATAAAATATTATATATAAAAAGGGGTTATTTCTACAGAAGCTGTCTGCACGGACTGCAAGGAGAGTAACCGCGGATACGACAGCCACTAGGGATTGGGGCGTCCAATGTATTTCGCCGTGTTTAGTACTGGCCCCTTGGGGTTAATTACAGTTGTTCGAATATATATTACTTAAAATTCTTGTTCAGTAGTTAAAACTGCTTAGGAAAACCGCAACTTCCATAGTCTAGGCCGCCGCGGATAAGTACCCTAGATCTACCAAAAAGGGTACCTATTGCAGAATGACAGGACATAGCTATAGGGGAAAACACCGCAGTTGAATCATCATCATCGTGTGGCTCAGCCTTATGCACTCGATATTTAATTGGTGAAACAAGAATACAATTACATCTTTAAGCATACCATTTAAAAGATTTTAGTTTCGTCAACATAATGTGATATATGAAAGCACCATTAGAACTAAAATAAGCACATGAGGTCTTTGTAAAATATGTTTTCAAGGCAGTTTTGAAATCCAATATGGCGGCAATCGCATGACTTGCCGTTTGTAACCACAGCCAAGCCACCATTTTTCCCAGCCTTCCCAGCACTCATTTGAACAATGTTAGTGTATATATGTAACGTTTATTGATCTTACTCAAGATTGCAGTTGTAATCAGCACAATAAAACAACATTTTGTTGCCTATATTAGTGAAAGTGTGAAACTTTTTATTACTGGGGTCATGGTTTGAACTGAAATTCATTTTTACCTTGTAATCGGTGGTTTATCCTCACTGCCATCACAACTGAAACTCCACGGTGCTTATTTGATTGTAATTATACATATTTTGGTCTTAATTCACTCCAAATTACACTTGAACTACGCTGCGGTTCCTAAGTTCCGAAGCGCTCACTCCATAAGCACAGTTACGGGCAGCACATGAGTACACGGTTTATGAGGTGCAAAGCTTTATTCCCTTAATTGTTTACTTTACTCATTATTTAGTTTAACTATACATTTTTACTTCCAAATGTTTATTAAATTCATGTCAATTATCCCTCTTTTGCAACCAAATTAATCCCCAAAAATTACAGATATTTCAGAAGTACATACGAGCAGATGACGACAAAATGACTCATCGTTGCCAATCTAGTGGAGCTTCACACATACACCGATGCATTTACAAACTGTTTCCATGAATTCTAGTTGTCATAGTAATGCAGTAATGATATAATTATTGTAATATGTGTATATACTACAAATAGATACGCTAATTTCACTTATTTCCCCGGTTTTGTGTAAGTCTTATACCCAGTTTGGAGGGTAAACACATACGTACCAATCGGATACACTGATAAACAATTGAAGAGCGCGAAGAACGCTGGAGGTACCGTTCACAAGCAAAACTGTTGATATTTGAATCGGGAACCTAGTTACTTTTTCAACAACAATATTTTCAAATTAATAATCATGAATGTGTAAAAATATTTATGCAATTCATGACCTTATACTGCTGTTTAACTATTTATTTAAATAATTATCTAGTGCACGCTTCTTCTTCTTCTTCTTCTACCAAAAATCGTAGTTTCCTTTAAAAAAGTAGTGGTTGAAAGTCGGTGTTTACAATTGTTGTAATGAAAGTGCCCAAACGTCTATGGGTACAAGTGGTGTGCGGATTTAGCACAGGAAATTTGAAGTTTGTTGAAACAAGCGACTCCACAAGCATTGAGATGGCGTCAATCTTTGAAATATTTATAGTTGTAAGTAAAAATTTTGAAAGTGTCATGGAGGTAGTGTGCACTGCATATGGCTACACTTTTCATTACCCTCTGTTTAATCTTAAAATATGGCCTTAATTTTTAACTTTGGAGAAAATACTTACTTAGAAAGGAGAGTAGAGGTCTCGAGCTGCACCTCTCACCACCAACAACTCATGACTGATGACCATCTCCGGTGTCAGGACATGTTAAAGTACTTTATCGGAGGGTGCCCACAAACGCGGTAGTCAGTGGCTCGGCTAGTCCAGTCGGTTGTTTACCCTATTCCCGAACTGTAACCTTCCCTGAAAAAAGCTTGACAACTAACCAAAGAATTTTCTTGAGAATAATCTCATTATATAATGTTTCCCCCACCCAAATTACCTGCAGGACACTTCTTTGAACTATCCTAATCTAACGCAACCTAACCTAACCTAGGGGCATGGCAGAAAATTCAGGGCTGGTGCAATACTAGTATATGTCTTGGGAACTTGCCGACGGGACAACCTCCAAACCAAAGCTCAGTCGTTAGAACTATAGAACAATTCTGCACAGGTTATTACCTTGGAAGTTGATTTTTCCTACACTTTTTGTGTTGCTGATGAAGGAGGTGGTGTTATTTATCAGTGGTTAATTATTATTAACCTTACATTTCCATCGGGGATCCTTTGGGAATGGGCAGTTTTGGGTGGGTTAAAACACAGGGGTAGAGAGAGTGCAAATGTTATTGTTACGATGGCCACCCTGGAATGGTTCTGTGCATACGTATGGTATATGGGAGCCATATGATCAAGAAGGGATTAGCTACGGAAACCTATTCCTAAAGGAATTATACTAACCTAACCTAAGCTAGTAGGCTGTGTTACTTAGCTGGGGGTTTGCCCCCTAGTGAAGTTAACTACACTTTTTACCAAAATTAGCCTAAGCGTAGCCTCATTTTAATTAGCTTAGCCTAACTGGTGCTCACGATCTAAAATTTTCCAAAATAAGCTTAGCCCATAATTGCTTATGACCTTATGAATTCTAAAGCCTGTGATCCATTTAATTTTGTCAATTTGCACAACTTCCGTTGCAAATGATATCAAACATTACTGACCTATCCTTTTCATATTTACCTAATCACCTTGTTCTCTCGTTTCAGATAATATCATCCTGTTATGGGCTTCTCATGGAACAAAGAGCCTTGCAGACCGTACCTAGTCTTACTGGACTGCTAGCAGTGTACATGTACCTTAGTATATGGTTATGAATATGATTAATTGTACTGAAAATCAGTACATCAGGCCTAGTCTATATAATAAGGTAAGCAATTCAAATTAGTATATTTTCATTCTTTACATTTTAATTTTTGCAAAATGTATAATTTTACTAGCCTAGTTATCTGCAATTGATATAAAACATAATGTTTGTTTCTGAAGAATTTGAAAAATTCTCTCATGTTACAAACAGTTTTGATAACTGCTTCTGCTCTAAAGAATGGCAAATTACATGGATACATCCTAACTCATCTTAGTCTAACAAGGTATGTCAAAAGGTGTATCATTCAGTTTCTGCCTTACTTTCCTTTATCTCATCTTCAGTATCTCCACTACTTTGTGACATTGTCACCACATAACTCTTGCTCAGTAAAATAACCATTCATGTTATTAAATAAATGGCAAAACTGATCCAATCTATATACGTATAGCCAAATATATCATGATATGAGAAGTGCTGTTTTGTCTTGATTTTCTCAATACAGTTGAACCCTCCTATTTGTGAAGTCACGTATTCACAGATTTTTCTAAGGACTGTATATACCCATTATTTGTGGAAAATTTGCCTAATTGCTTTATTTTTAAGTGTATATACCCATTATTTGTGGAAAATTTGCCTATTTGCTTTATTTTTCACTAAGAAGTGTATCCACAAATGCACTTTTTGTGATAAAACTATGTATTGAAATACTCAGCCATAAGCATTTTTTTTTTCTTTCTTTTTGGCTTAACTATCAAAATAGGCAGTTCTAAGCATTTTTAAGGGGGTTTTAAGTACTTGTGGATTTGCTATTTGCAGGGGGGTGTAATACCCAACCCCTGCAGATACTCGTAGTCTACTACTATACTAGTATCTTATTTCATAGTTTTGCACTAGTTATACAAAATGGATCCTATAAATTACTATAAAATGTTATTAATACAACAAACATTTGGAAATATTGTGAGAAATACTAAATAAAAAAAGTTTTGTCAAGCACAAAATTCACAGTCCATGGGAAGACACAAAAAGGCAACAAAGGTCAGTTGACGATAATGAATTTAGTCGTTCCTCACATTTGGGGTGTAACTGAAGTGAACTTTATGCTAGGCATTTTTTTCCTCACTGCTGAGTAATTCTCAATGTATACAGTAGCCAACTATACAGGCAGGTGAAAAAATTAGGTACATCTAACATGTTACCTGGGTATGAAAAGCCAACTCTGACAAGAGCAGAAGGAAAAAAAAAAAAAAAAAAAAAAGACACCAAACAAAATATATATCTACAGTATATCTAGTATATACATAAAAATATAAGGTTAATATATATATATATATATATATATATATCTATATATATATATATATATATATATATATATATATATATATCAAACACTACCCTACTTACGGGATCACAAATTACAATTGTGTTCAGAATGCTCCCCTTTGTCACCCGCAGGTTCAAATGTTGTTTTGTGCTTCTATTCTATACATACAGCACTGTTTGTACAGTGTAGGCAGTCCCGGTTATCGGTGGACTCAGTTATCAGCGCCAAAAATTGCAGATTTCGTTACTGGTGCTATAAGTGCTACAAATCGCTGATTTTCAGTTATCTGCAATTTTCGCTTATCATCAAGCCTCCAGAACGGAACCCCCGCCCATACCCGGGGACTGTCTGTATTATTTTTTGGGATGAAAAATCATGCAGTATGTACTGTATTGAATTTATATCATGCTGTACATAATAGGCATGAAGAGTACGGTAACCAACTTACAAACAATTCAACATACAAACGGCCCTCCTTCGTAAAACACTTACAATCAGCTACAATCAGTAATCATGACTTCTTCACCAGACATATATGTATTACCTCTTCACTAGCATAGTAAAAAATCTCAAAAGATGATTTAAAAGAAGGACTTGCATGTGGGAAACATTCAAATGTTTTTATAATGCTTATTTACTAAGTTTATATACAAGGTTTAGCATTATGTTTGCATTGTTTAAAACACAGTTTATACTGCATGACAGATTTATACACTATATAGTAACCTATGTTGTCATCAGTATTGTGTGGAAAACTTACAGAGAAATTTTCTTGGAAAACTTTCTTGAGTTTTTGGAAGTGATTTAATTTGCATTATTTACTGTGATATTTAAGATTAAACATTAATTTTGCTTTAATAGGTACAAATTAATGTGATAACTATATTTCCAGGTAGGAGCAGCTCATGGTGTATATCTCAAGACTGCAGTAATCAGCATACCTAAAGTTGCTGGCTATTTGTCAAGATGATACAAGGCATTATAGCACATGAAAATGCAGTGCTAGGTACATATAGGAAACTTGCATGATTCCTGGTTTTGATAACTAGAAATAACACAAATCAAAATGAATGGAGTGGACAGCCCCCTTCCAGACGGACAAGAAAAGGCCTTACACAAGACCCTCAGTGGTTTTGATCATGAAAAGCAAGCTAAAGACAAGGCCCATAAATGTCATATTTGTGGAAGAGGTTTCACTCTTCAGGCTTTTCTCAAGACCCACTTACTTAGGCATGCTCCTACAGTCCCATACGATTGCTCTGTGTGTGGGAGAGTGTTTGGAAGAAAGTGTGATTTCAGAAACCACATGAAAAGTCATCAAAATGAAATTATGTTTAATGACTTACACTCAGACAATTTAGGCTTTGTTCAAAAAAGAAAAAGTGAAGACATTTCCAGTGATGATGAAAAGTTTTCATTAGAATCAGAAAGTGATAAAACAGGAAGTCCTGGGTGCAATATATCATTTCATTTCAGTGGAGATTCACATTACAGCCCACGTACAGAGAAACCTTATGGTAGCAGTGATCTCTTTGTATGCACAGTATGCAAAGATGTATTTTCATCTGAAGACTTATTTAGAAAACACCGTGATTCCTTAACACACCAGTGTGAAACATGTGAAAAGTATTATTCCTCTTGCCACAGTCTTAAACTTCATGAAAAATCCCATGTCACAAAGATTATTTGTAAAATATGCAACAAGATATTTGCATCAAAACAGAGTTTGAGGATGCACGCGTACTGCCACGCTGGAGAGGAGAAGTGTTGGATTTGTGAAAAGAGATGTAAAAATAAGAGAATACTTAGACTGCATATGACTAAAACTCACAAAAAAAGTTCGCTGGTAAAGTGCAAGGAGTGTGGCCAGAAATTTAAGCGGAGTGAACTTATTCAACACAAGTTTGTTCATAGGGGCCAGGAAACTTACACATGCAAAGAATGTGGTTCTAACTTTAATGCCTTGTATAAGCTTGAGAATCACATAAGGTTTCATAAACACACTAAAAAAAAATGGAAGTGTGATATTTGTGGGAAAGAATTAGCAACAAAGTATGCATTGGAGACTCATACATCAACACACACTGGAGAGCAAGAATGCTCTTTCTGTGGACTTAAGCTATTAAATGAAGGCTGTTTGAAACGACACATTGCAAGCACCCACGAGGGAAAAGTTGCTGATAGGAAGAGTGAAAAAAAAGTGCAGTGTGATATGTGTGGTAATATGTACGGTAAAAGTTATATAGAGACTCACTTGAAGATTCATGCAGGTCAGAAGGATTTTCACTGCTATAAGTGTGGAAAGAAATTTGTATCCAGAACTAATTTAAGAGAACACCAAAGAAGTCACAATGTAGAAAAGAGTTACTGCTGTACAATGTGTGATAAAAAATTTGTCACAAAAAAGTCCCTAACTATTCATACCAGGAAACACACTGGAGAGACACCTTATGAATGTTCCATTTGTTCAAAGACTTTTGTCACTTCCTGGACTCTGAAAAATCATCTCAGATTACATGACCTCGTGGAAGCATTTTCATGTAAACTTTGTGGGAAGAAATTTAGTCAGAAGAAGTCCTTATTAGCTCATTATGCTGGAGATTCCCATTCAAAAGAGGATTTGCAGCAGTTGGACTCAGAAACTTTAAATTCCATAACCAAAAAGTATGTGTGTTCAGTCTGTGGAAGAAATTGCTTTGAGAAGACAAGGTTAACATTCCACATGAGGGTTCATACTGGAGAAAAGCCTTATAAGTGCTCTGACTGTGGCCAAATGTTCCGAGTAGAATCAGCTCTCAAGATTCACAGTAAATTACATGGTGGAAAAATGCTATTTGAGTGCAGAGTGTGCAAAAAGCCATTCCCTCGTCAGTCGCAGGCATTAAAACACGAACATCTTCATAATGGTCAGAAACCTCACTTATGTACTATATGTGGGAAAACCTTCACCACAAAGAACAGTTTAAAGTTACACGTAGAAAGGCATGCTACAGAAAGTGTTTACGCATGTAGTACTTGTGACCAGGAGTTCCCTACAAAACGTAAATATAAGGCTCATCAGAAATCCTGTTCAAATGGAATTGGTGCCCAGCCTCAAGTCATTGAGTCTAGTAGTTTAGACTGTTCTGATATAACGTATTATGGAACCATGGAGAATGTTGACATCAAGGAGGATGTGCAAAGGCAAGACTTGAAAGAATTGAAGAGTGTTTTGGAAGAAGGTATGCAGTCTATTGAATGCTCTGAATATTACAGTCTATGTGAGGATATTGACTGCATTAAGAAAGATCTGGTTGTTCTTGAAATTGATCCAATAGACTTTGAGGATAAAGATGTTTACTGATACCGTAAAGCTTCATAAATACTGTTTAAAAGATACAGTGTATTGAGGTGTATTTACAAGAAATATATTTTATATACTTTTGTAGAAAAAAAAATAGTATGTCCCAATCATTTTAATTCTACCCTTGTTAATATCAACAAACCTATAAATTGAAAAAGAAGTACCTAATTGTAGTTTTGGGTTTGTCGGTTACTACATGTTATGAAGAAAATTGGTATCACTGTAGCCTATCTCAAAAGGTGAACTAGCATGGAGTTAAGTTGCAAATGTGCAACACATACAAGATATACTACATACAGTACTGTTGGGCAAGTTATGTTTTTTTATATTTTGAGCACATTCAGCAAATGCCGCACGAAAGTTGGGTGCTTTTCCTTATGAAGGAAAGTTCATTTTCAGGCGCTGTCAGGAACTAGCTAACCCAGAAGATATTGTTAATAGGATAGCTCTGGACATACTTGACAGAGCAGTAAGATTATTCTAATTGGAAGAAGCAGCAGGGTAAATTAATCCAAGAACTTTGGTGATAGAGCTCGTTCATTTCTGTCCGTGTCAGAGTTAATTGGACTGACTGAAGTGTCCAGGTTTAGCATAACAGGACAGTATCTTTGGTGCCATGTGGTTTAAGAGCTGACTTGCTGCCTGAAGGAAATTTGTGATTTGTACAGTTGTTTGTAGGTTCTGTTTTTCATTTCTCAGATCAGAGAAACCAAAATCTGGTCTGGTTAAACTATTGAATGATATTGAATAATCATGCTGATTGAATAGAGCCCTTGTATGGTTAACATAAAAAACAGTGGTCAATTACTTTTAACACAGTGCAAAACTTTGAAACACTAAAGGTGTCTAATCAAAAACAGCCAAAGCACAAAAAAATACATTAGCACAAAAACAATAGCAAGGAAGTATGATGGACCAAAACAGGGAAAACTGAAATAAATACAGAACACAGAACTAGGATGAAAATATTGGTTAAAAAAAAAAAAATTTTGGCTGGAGACATACAGAAGAAAGACAAGCCACCTACCTTGACTATATGAACACCATTAGTCCACATGGCCAAATGCATATTCTGGAATTAGCCAAGTTCTCCAGCCAGAAGCAGAGACCTGAAAAAGAAAAAAATATATTGCAATAAGAGGAAGCCAATTATTCTCGGACAAATGAGGGAAGAGGTTGAGGTGCGGTAAGTTCATGCTTTTTGAGGGAAATGCATTGTGGGTAATACACCTGAATTGGGTTAAAACCTATAAGTCTGGACTTACATCCAAATGCCAAAGGTTGTCTTTGATGTAACTAGTCTGTACTCTTAAAAGGATGTCAGTTATGAATGGTCGCTGTTTATGATATGGGCTGAAAGCTTGTCAGCAAAATTGCATAATTATAAAGTAAATACTTGGTAGTTAATCCCTATGTATGGCTTTACCTGAGATCTGTCATTTACTGTATTCCGTTTTCGTAAAGACACCTTATAAATAAACAAACTGAAATCAAGATTGGTTACTGCCATAAAAATGTGCTGAATGCATTGCCTTCTAGAGAGATGGAATTAGTACATCAGACTCTCTCATTTATTTTCAGTACAGTATCTGAGGTGATCACAGTGATTTGCAAGAGTTGTTTAAACAAGACAGGGGTTGTCAACATCAATCAAGCAGGTCTCAAAGCTAATGCATTAGTACCAGGTCATACCAACGAAATTCAGAGAGAGAAAGACTTAGGTCAAAGTAAAAATTACTCCTTGGCGGGAGTATGAGATAGTTAATTTGTTGAAGGAATAGTCATTGATTCGATCCCCATTGAGATGACTGTGAAGACAACACCCCAAAATATACATAAACATAAACAATACTCCAAACTGAGACAGATTCATCAAACATAATTCTTATTTTCCATTTAGATTTTAAGTATACATAAAAATCAGCATCAAAAGTCCAACCACCTTACAAAGCACTAAAAGCATAGTTTGCCATTCCCTCATCAACAATTATTCTACCTTTTGAAACAATCCCTGTGTTGCATGATCCATACTGGTCTCAAGACAAATATCTGTAGAAAAACAGACAACATAAAAAGTACCAAGTTGGCAGAGGAAGCGCTGCTAAGTTTTTATTTCTATATCTATTAAAGAAATACTACTGGGTAAATCTATATATATATATATATATATATATATATATATATATATATATATATATATATATATATATATATATATATTATATAATATGTTTTCAGATCATTAGTATTTTCGTTTCGATCTTTAACCATGAACCAGAGGTGAAAGACAAATTTATGTCAACAATTGAGTCACACAAAATGAATGAGTATCAGAGAAATTAAATAAATAAATAAATAAGTAAATCAGAATGCATATCTACAAAGAAGCAGCAGTATAATGTTTAGTATATATGAAAATTAGGGAAATGCGTCCTGAGGTGGTTTGAGTATGGATGGAAAATGGAAAAGGGTAAATAAATGAAAATGGTGAAGTATTTAGAAGATCTTGAAGACACTGGGCTTTAGACCACTTCTGCAATTTGTACTTTACCTCTGCTCACTGCTCCACTTTGGAGGAATATTTATCTCGGTCAAGTTTAAAGCCGTCATGGGCCATCCCTGTAGGGGGCTAGTGCTGTCAGTGCACCTCACTTGGCGCACTGCAGGCATTACTTAAGGTTCTCTGAGGCGTTTCATGATGCAGCTGCGAGGTTTTCCTCCTTTTACACTACTAAAATCATTCAACTTTTAATGACCTCATAGGTCACATCGCTTGGATTTTGGCCTATTTTCCACATTCTATTCTATCCAGACATCAAGGAAGTCCCTGTATCAAGGGAACTCACGGACACACACACACACTCAGACTTTTTCCTTATAAAGGCTTGTCAGCAAAATTGCATAATCATAAAGTAAATACTTGGTAGTAAAGACTTGGGAATGTACGGTCATAAATACCGAAGTTAATCCCTATGTATGGCTTTACCTGAGATCTGTCATTTACTGAATTCCGTTTTCGTAAGAAACCACGAATAAAATTTGGGAGTTCTTAATTATTTTCCTTTCTTTGTATGCTCTTTAGAAATAATAATCGTAGTTCTTATCATAATGCCATAATGCGTTTAATGCATTACCACGCTCCAAAATTATGGGGGTGGTTCAGCAGGAATGACTTTTCAAACCATTTATTTAATTACTGTCAATATTCCATTTTAGCAGTTTTTAAGGGTTACGCAGCTATTTATGGGTTACGTGACTATTTTTCCAGTGCCTCTGCAGGTTAAATAAGCTACCGGTGGGGAGATTTGGCTAACTTTCCCTAGGGCTATAAATAATGCGTAGTGACTCTGGCTGCTCGATGGTAACCCCTGGCCTTTCCAATGCCCTGGCTGACCACGTGTCAGGGAAACTGAGATTTGGCACAGCAGAGGTCAAAAATGATACTGTCTCTGTTTTTATGAAGATAAATTAGGTTTGTACGGCAAATGTGTGAAGCCAAATATGTTTCGATGTTATCTTTAAGTGAACAACAGTGTTTTTTTTTTATTTCACTTGCGCAAGCTCTAACGTGGCAGAACTTATCAAAACAACGAGACCGCCCCCAACCCCCTCCCACGAGCAGTTTGTGCATTGTGGTTACTGAAATAGCGACTTGTACATCCATACACCGTTATTCGGTGCTTCCGTCAAATTGTAAAGAAAGAAACGTTAAAACATTTTCTACACAAACAATCTCCTGCGTTGCAAGAGGAGCAGAGGAAACTCGAGGCATGAAACATTTCTGAAAAGGAAATGACACGAAAATAGCTCCGGAATCACTTCCTTTAAAAAAAAAATAATAAAGGAGCGTCATTCTAATCGGCGTTCGGATGATCGAACATAATAGCATCTGCCTCAAGGAAACGCTTCATGTCTTCCGCCTGAACGCGGCTGCACCTGTTTGACGTCTGACGTCAATAATACGTTCATTTCCTTTTCTATGTCCTTTTACGGTCTATGATAAAGACTCCTGCGCGACCTGCAGCAGTTCAGTTGCAAGTCAGCCTGCAGAAGGACAGAACGAGGGTGATCTTCCTGAGGAAACAGATTAGTGAGAATTTACGAAGCCTTGACCAGTGCGCTGCATCGAAAGTAAAATGGCCAATTCGGTGGCGGCGTCTTGTGTACTGTTAGCAGTCATGTTATCAAGAGCAGACATGTCTCTCGGACTTCCACCTCACTTCAAGGACCCGGTACTTCACCTTGAACAGCAAGAACGCGACCTCGAAGCCATTGGATGCCGACCCTTATTGCAGCCTGTGAACGTGAAGAGCATCTTGCACGAAGAAGACGCCCTTGGAGATGAGGACTTGTACCCTCATGTGGTGGCCGTCAGGAGATGCGTGGAAAAGTGTAGCTTCTGCGGGGATTCCTTCAAAGGCAAACGAAAGGGGCGGTGCGTTCCTGTAGCAGAGGACATTGCAACGAAGGAGTTCCTGGTGTTCTTCCAAGACCCAAGCGGCAAAACACAGTACAGAACGATCTCGACAGTGGAACACAGAAGCTGCGCTTGCACGAGAGAGTGGAGAAAACCCAAGGCGTGATGAGCTTCAAGACGAGATTGTCATTCGCTCTCGAGTTTCGTGTCGAAACATTCCAGTGTCTGTGATATCAACTTTTTCTATTTTGTTTCTACTATTTATTTATTTATTCAATAAAACAAAGTTCAACCTCCTGTGTTTCATTTTCGAACGAAGACCTCTCACATCTGGGATCGTTGGTTCCTTGTTTAGATTAAGATGGCCATATGCCAGCACGGGCAATGACCCTGAGCCGAGCCATAGGGAGTGGAAGGGAATAAGATGAAGAAAGGGTGTGAAAGATAATAAGAGATTTCTTGAGAGAGAGAGAGAGAGAGAGAGAGAGAGAGAGAGAGATGAGACGAGAGAGATATGACTCGAGAGAGAGAGAGAGAGAGAGAGAGAGAGAGAGAGAGAAGAAAAGGAAATTCTTGGCAGCCTCTCTAATTATAAATTTCATAACCCACAAGGAAACCGTAACATTTGGAAAGGGTCGATTACTGCCACTGAATTGAGCAAAAACAACTCTTGCATTCCTTTTAAGACACAAGAAACCCCACAGAGGAGTTATCTAAAGAATATCAAAATAATGAAGGCAGACAAAGGTGGCCCCATTTTTGTCACCGATAAAATTTATAATAAAATTAAATTTCATTGTACCATTTTTCCATACTGAGCTGCTTTCCTTATGGGGACCCTTAAGAGTTATAGCTTAGCTAATAATAATAATAATAATAATAATAATAATAATAATCTCGGAAGAAGACCCTCTCTCGAGCAAAATTCATTGAACAGTATGTCCGTCGATTAATTTGTACTGTATAGTTTCTCAATCTCTCGAACGAGTTTCTTTGTAGCTGCAAATTATACAGAAGCTGTTCAAAGTTCATTTATTCCTTGAAGTTTCGGTTAGAGCTTTCTACCACACTCGGAATGCGAATGAAGCCATGAGTAAAACTATGACATATTGATATCCGCAAGCGGGCCTAAAGAGTAGGTAAAAAAAATAAATAAATAAATAAGTTAAGTATATCGTAGTTGAACCAGACCACTGAGCTGATGAACAGCTCTCCTAGGGCTGGCCCGAAGGATTAGATATTTTTACGTGGCTAGGAACCAATTGGTCACCTAGCAACGGGACCTACAGCTTATTGTGGGATTCAAACCACATTATATTGAGAAATGAATCTCTATCACCAGAAATAAATTCCTCTGTTGCACGTTGGCCTTGCCGAGAATCGAACTTCGGACCACCGGATTGGGGTAGCCGAGCGCGAAAACCACTCATCCAACGAGGAACTAAAAACTATGGAAGAAAGACCTATATACCGAAGCTTCATGGAATAAAGAACTTTGGACACAGCTTCCGTATTGAATAGAATGGAATGGATAATTCAGGGCCAAGGGCAGGCACTGGGACCTATGAGGTCATTCAGCGCTGAAACTGAAACTGGGAGCAGAAAGGTTTGAAAGGTGTAACAGGAGGAAAACCTCGAAACAGCTGCACCGTGAATCAATCATTATTGTTAGGAGAGGGTTGAGAAAAATAAGACGGAAGGAAGAGAATATGAACGGAGGTACAGTCAAAGGGCTGAAAGGGGTTGCAGCTACAACTAAGAACCCCCAAGTAATGACGACAGGGCAGCGGAATTCGCTTTGTCTTGCTTTCAGAGGCCGATGTATAATGTCGACCGAAACTCGTAGAGCCAGAAGATACCGATATTGAAGGACAAGGCCACTTCGTGGAAATGGGCTTACTCAGCAGACAACTGAGCTGGCCAGGTGTGTAAATGTGCGTCGTCCACAATTGTTCATTGGTGAGGTATGCATGCAAAATCGTATACGAAATATATATACCATATATATTATATATATATATATATATATATAAATTAAAATAAATATATAAATATATATATCTATAGATATATATATATATGTATATAGATATATATATATATATATATATATATATATGTATATATATATATATATATATATATATATATATATTTATATATATATATATAGGGTTTATAAATATTCTATTTGGTGTATATATATATATATATAGATATATATATATATATATATATATATACACACACACACATATATATAATATATATATATAATATATATATATATATATGAATATATACACGTGTTTGTATGTGTGTGTAAATAATCAACTTATACGGGACGTCTGTCTCTCTCAGGCCCAATGTCATTGGGCCTGAGATAGAGAGAGAGAGAGAGAGAGAGAGACGTCACGTATAAGTTGATTATTCACACACACATACAAACAAGTGTATATATTCATATATATATATACATATACATATATATATATATATATATATATATATATATATATATATATATATATATATATATGACTGGTTAAAGTGTACTGTTACAACAGAATTCCATTTACTAAAAGGAGCCCATAAAAACACCAAAATATAGAATAATCTATATATATATATATATATATATATATATATATATATATATATATATCGTATACGATTTTGCATGCATACCTCACTAATGAACAATTATGGACGACGCACATTTACAGTCGTCCATCCTTCTAAGAAGCACAGGAGCACAGTCTTGTTCGTCAGGCACTTTGAGACAAGCAATTGAACTCCTCTCCTTCTTGGAAGCAGTCGAGGGAACAGGTGGCGCAAGCAAGACTCAAGAGTTGTATCAATCGGTAAAAATAACAGTCAGCTACGAGAGCTTGTTTACTGGCGGTCTAGTGCCCACATCTCGGGTCTATAGAGCGAACAGGCAGGAAGGAGCAGCTTCGGCCATGACTGTTTTCAATGCCGTCGTTATTCTGCTAAGGTCAAATACTGACTGATAACTTTTCTTTATGTTTTAACCTCGACCAAAAGCAGCAATAGCCATACGATAACAAGCCCCGCGAGATTGACCTTCTTTTGGTCAGCGGCGGACTAGTATAACCATGTACTACTCTATCAACCCTAGAGAATTCAGGGTCTACCCATCCGTGCCCAAAGTAGCCTTTTTTTTGGGGGCACCTCAGGACGTGATGTCACAACTTCTGCATTATAGGCTTTGGTCACCCCAGCCAAATCCCTTGGAGATGAATTAATGAATAAGCAGCGACAACTTCTCTCTCTCTCTCTCTCTTTATATATACGTATATATATATATATATATATATATATATATATATATTATATATATATATATATACACATATGTTACTAACCCCCCCCCTGTTCACTAAACTACACAAACTGGAACCTCTTACCTGTTGTCAGTAGTGCCTTCTGTCTGCAACATGTCATTAGGCTATTAAGATCTCGTAAGTACAAAAATAATACTATTTATTACCCAAAGCAGTAGATTATAAAATAGGACAAAATGATTAACAAGTCATAATGGTAGAAATCCCAAAACTGCCCATAAAGAAACCAGTAAGTTAACATTCTACCCTCCTGACTAAGAATTCTCTCCCATACCCAAAATGTCAATAAGTACATCGTATTAGTCAGGTTAGAGATTCCCGTCTCTAAATTAGCCATGGAATAGGACCCATCTGTAAAGATAATAATGCATAAAAGATATATCACACATCACCTTTTCAAAGTATTCACGTAAAGAGAGTCTTTCACACTTCTCTCTCTTTTTCAAAGGTAGCGGTTTTCTAAGTTTTTACAAAATATGTCCTACCTTTATGATGGGGCGTTCTCTCCCGACACTCGGCGTATAACACCTCTTAGCGTGCACCTAAAGGAAGTGACTTTCGCAAGTGCCTTGGACTATTAGGCCTGTAACACCCGTACAAACGAATGTACACGCCTCTCGACCGGGTGAGTGATCTCTCGGTTAAACTGCTTGCGTATTCAAATTCCTTTCTCATGCTGCCCCTACAGCTCAGCCTGTCTCCAAGCGAGAAGTGATATGTGACTTCACTTAACATTACATTGGCATTTTAAACATATTATTAATCATTGCCCTTCTTTTCATCTGACAGAGCTCGGCCACCTAAAATTGCTAGCTTCCGCCTAGCCACTGTTCACACAAACGGCTTATATATATAAAACACATTGGCCGGCTCAAAAAAAAAAAAAAAAGAAGTAGCGCACTCCCGTCGCACACCATATCGGCAACTAATGCACAATGTATCAATTTACCACATGACTTAGGGCCACCTCCGTTGCTGGAGCCCTTGTGCTTCGTCGAATACACAAAAGTTTAAGAACTCCTAGCACACAAATGGTGGTCAGTATAGCACCTAGCATGACCATTAATATTGGTATAGTGTAATGGTCGTCCAAAAAAAAATTCCTCTTCGTCACTATCCTCCAGCGGCGGGACTGTAACGGTCTCCACTGTAGGCGGAATTCGAACCGCCTTATGGTTTCCATGTAAGTGGACGAGTTGTAGACACGCCGACTAAGTACCATGAAGAAATCCAAGAGAACCCTGCAGGAACCATCAAACAGATGGGATCCCTGTAGGATGAGCGGATTGTTGTAGACGCAGGTCGAGTGCGTAAACCAACTCGAAATAACTCAGTACGCACCATTATTCAACGTCTGCGACCCTCGTGAGTGTATCCAACACCCTCTCGTCGCGAAACTGTAGATTCAACGTTTTCTACTGAAGGAAACGTGGTCACCACTCCGTTATCAAGGAGATATCCTGTGACTTCTATGCAAGTGCTACTCGCACCCGCCTCATCGAAGACTGTAGACTCCTGATTTATCCCAAAACGTATTTCTGAGACGAAATATCGAAGACCTCTCATCCTTTACAAAGGCAGTCCACAGAAACGCCATTCGTGTGTAGACTCGACTCGACCTCTGGTACTGTAGAAAGAAGTCGTCTCCATCGCCATCATCACGTAGAGTTGGGAATTCTCCAAAGTCATTGTGTCCGTATTTAAAAGGTCTACATGGTAATAAAATTACTAAAGTCTTGTTGTACCCCACAAATCCGTCATTAATTAATATACTCAATCTACTAGTCAAATATGAAAAAATTCCTCGCTAAACCAAATATAAAGCAGCAAGAATAAATATACAGATATAAAGCAGCAAGAATAAATATACAGTCCATATATTCACAAACAAGTGCGTGTAGGAATCAGCGAGAAATACTTCCCCCTTATTTTTCTATTTTACATATCTTCCATTTTATATATAGCAGCTTTAAATATTAATGTGACGTCACGCATTACACTCGCCAACCACAACAAAAAATTCCCCGCTCTATATGAACATTTAAGGGTTGCTGAAGAACAAGAGCCCGTGCCAGGACAAGGCTGGCTGAATCTAGATAGATACTTGTACATGGGTAGACTTTGTACTCTCTAGACCAAGGGTTCTTAACCTTTTGATGCCTCCAAACCCCCTAGTGAATTAATTGCCCAATATGGTTCCATACACCCTTTGCTCAAGTCCGCTTAAGTCCTGTTTGTTGACAATATAACTTAATATACTTTAGGTTTGAACAGCTAGGAAGAGAACATAAAAAAACCCAAAGGCATTTATAGTTTTGTATAGTTATTTACCTACAGAATGTACCCATATATACAATGACATTAAAATAAAAAATTTATACAAATATCCAGAGATCAAGTCCCATACCCCTAGCATGTGGTTCTCGGATATCCGCTGTTAAGAACCCCTGCTTTAGTTTAACCCTTCTTTTAACGGAATAAGGCCCACGAAGGCATTTCTTTGCTTACTTTGTTTTATTTGGTCTTCAGATGGTAGTGATTTGATGTAGAAGTTGTTGCTGCTTATTCATTAATTCATTTAGTCATTACCAATGCTTTAAGAGACACGCACACAAAATAAATACCACAGATGTGTCTTCTCGGCTTTAATTTTTTTCGGCAGAACCAAGAGATCCACACTAGGCCCCTTATTCCTCTTGTTAAGTTACGCCCTTTCTTCATCTTATTCCCTTCCACTCCCTATGGCTCGCCTCAGGGCAAGTGCCCGTGCTGGCATATGGCCATCTTTATCTAAGAAACCAACGATCCCAGATGTGAGAGGTCTTCGTTCGAAAATGAAACACAGGAGGTTGAACTTTGTTTTATTGAATAAATAAATAAATAGTAGAAACAAAATAGAAAAAGTTGATATCACAGACACTGGAATGTTTCGACACGAAACTCGAGAGCGAATGACAATCTCGTCTTGAAGCTCATCACGCCTTGGGTTTTCTCCACTCTCTCGTACAAGCGCAGCTTCTGTGTTCCACTGTCGAGATCGTTCTGTACTGTGTTTTGCCGCTTGGGTCTTGGAAGAACACCAGGAACTCCTTCGTTGCAATGTCCTCTTCTACAGGAACGCACCGCCCCTTTCGTTTGCCTCTGAAGGAATCCCCGCAGAAGCTACACTTTTCCACGCATCTCCTGACGGCCACCACATGAGGGTAAAAGTCCTCATCTCCAAGGGCGTCTTCTTTGTGCAAGATACTCCTCACGTTCACAGGCTGCAGTAAGGGTCGGCATCCAATCGCTTCGAGATCGCGTTCTTGCTGTTCAAGGTGAAGTACCGGGTCCTTGAAGTGAGATGGAAGTCCGAGAGACATGTCTGCTCTTGATAACATCACTGCCAACAGGACACAAGACGCCGCCACCGAATAGGCCATTTTGCTTTCAATAAAGCTCACAGGTCAAGGCTTCGTAAATTCTCACTAATCTGTTTCCTCAGGAAGGTCACCCTCGTTCTGTCCTTCTGCTGGCTGCCATGCAACTGAACTGCTGCAGGTCGCGCAGGAATCTTTATATAGACCATTCAGGACACAAAAGAGGAAATGAACGTCCTTTTGACGTCGACGTCAAACAGGTGCAGGGCGGAGCCATGGCCGGGCTAAAAACGTTGCATCGAGACATACGAATTATTCGATCATTTCTCGAGACGTTCCATGCTCCTCGTATCCTCTGCTTATTTTACAAAGCAGGAATAGGTTTACGTAGGGGATGATTCGTTATTGACGACAGAAGCAAATAACGGAATACGATCGTATCAGCCGGTACTTCGGTAATCAGCTTAACGCTGACTTACGCCAATTTAATCTTTTTTTTTTTCTTTTTTTTTTTACATTAGAACTGGAAGAACGATCTAGAAAAAAATTAAAGGTTGATGGTATCTAAATTGGGCTAAATGGCATATTCTGAGAGGATACGTTTTCTACAGCAACGCACAAACGGTACAAAAAACAAGCGTCCATGCACCGAGGTAGGACTGTCGAGGAATGCGTAATTGCGTCATCACCCACTGTATCCCGTTTTCTATACGGCATACGTTCTTAGGCTAGCCTTTACGCGTTTCGCTCGAAAAATTCATTCGTATGTGTGTGAGTGCGTGGGAGTGTCTGCGCTCGGGCAGGGACGTACAGCCTGCCTTGCGTCATACTCAACAGCTGGTTCGCTTCAAGTTCAAGTTTTTCCTGCTTTAGCTCGATCAGCGTTTGCTTGCTGCACTGTGTTAGTGACAGTATGTACATTTATGTACATAATTTAGTACAGTACGTACAAAATTTTGCAATTTTGCATACAAGCCTTTAAAGGGAATAAGTGTGTGTGAGTGTGTGTATGTGTGTGTTCCCTTGAAAGAGGGACTTCCTTGATGTCCGAATAGAACAGAATGTAGAACTTAGGCCAAGAGCCAAGCGATGTGACCTATGAGGTCATTAAAAGTAGAACGGTTTTAATAGTGTAAAAGGAGGAAAACCTCGCAGTTGCACCATGGAACAATTGTTAGGAGGAGACGAAAGTGAGATGGAAGAATGAGAACATAAAAGGAGGTACAGTACAAGTAATTTAAGTCGTTGCAACTAGGGGAGGAAAGAACGCCTCAGAGAACCTTACGTACTTAATGCCTACGGTGCATCAAGTGAGGTGCACTGACGGCACTAGTCTCCTACAGGGATGCCCCATGATGGCTTTAATCTACACCGAGATAAATATCAAAGTGGAGCAGTGAGCAGAGGTAAAGTACAAATTGCAGAAGTGGTCTAAAGCCCAGAGTCTTCAAGATCTTATAAATACTTCACCATTTTCATCTATTTACCCTTTTCCATTTTCTATTCATGCTCAAACCACCTTAGGACACTCTTACCTAATTTTCATCGATACTAAACATTATACTGCTGCTTCTTTGTAGATATGCATTCTGATTTACTTATTTCTTATTTATTTAATTTCTCTGATGCCCATTCATTTTGTGTGACCCAATTTTTAACATAAATTTTGTCTTACTTTTCACCGCTGGTTCGTGGTTAAAGATCGAAACACGAAAACAAAGCAGAAAGTAAGAACATAGCTAGTCACTTCAAAGAACCGTCTTTTAATCGTACGTCTTATGTTTTTCCTGACTCTTCCCCAAAAGGTAATAGGTCTAAAGCTTTCCTTGATGCTTGGTTCCTTAAAAGATAGGAACGCCTGTCACTTCCTTCGAAGTTTAGCTCCTTAAAAGGTAATCTTATGACTCCCTACTCGCTTCAGCTCCTTAAAAGGCAGGCCTTCCACTTCCATCGAGCTTGAGCTCCTTAAAAAGGCAGGCCTTTCACTTCCATCGAGCTTCAGCTCCTTAAAAGGCAGGCCTTTCACTTCCTTCGAGTTTCAGCTCCTTAAAAGGCAGGCATTTCACTTCCTTCGAGTTTCAGCTCCTGAAAAGAAAAAAAAAAGGCACAAAAAAAAAGGCCTTTCACTTTACCTTAAAAGGGGTTCCATCTTAAGCTTCCGCTTCCTTAAAAAGGAGCTTTTTATGGCTTAAAAGGCTGGCCTTAAAATTTCACCTTCTTCCTTCGAGCTTCAGCTCCTTAAAAACGGCAGGCCTTTAATTTCACTCGAGCTTCCAGCTCCTTAAAAAGGCAGGCTTCCACTCCATTCGAGCTTTCTTAGCAGGCCTTAAAAGCAGGCCTTTCACTTCCATCGAGCTTCAGCTCCTTAAAAGGCAGGCCTTTCACTTCCTTTCCCGACCATTCAGCTTCTTAAAAAAGGGCAGGGCCTCAGGTTCCATAAAAACGAGCTTCAAGCTCCTTAAAAGGCATCCTTTCACTTCCCCTTCGAGCTTCAGCTCCTTAAAAGGCAAAGGCCTTCTTTCATCGAGCTTCAGCTTCCTTAAAAGCAGGCAGCTTTCATTCATCGCTCCTTAAAAAAGCTACCTTAAAAGGCATGGCCTTTCAACTTCCAATTCGAGCTTTCAGCTCCTTAAAAAGGCAGGCCTTTCCTTCTTTTCCTTTCACTTCCAGTTCGAGCTTCAGCCATCCTTAAAAAAAAGAAAAAAAAAAAAAAAGGCAAGGCCTTTCACTTCCTTCGAGTCAGCTCCTTAAAACGGCAAGGGGCCTCATCCTCGACCGCATTCGGAGCTCCTTGAGCTTAGCCTTTCATTTCCATCGAGTTCAGCTCCTTAAAAAGGCAGGCACTTCCATCGAGCTTAGCTCCTAAATGGAAGGCCTTTCACTTCCATTCAAAAGGCTTAAGGTCCTTAAAAGTTTTTGCAGGCCTTTCCAATTCCACGAGGCCTTCAGCTCCTTAAAAAGGACAGGCCTTTCACTTCCAATCGACTTCAGCATCCTTTAAAAGGCCAGGCCTTTCACCGCCATCAGCCCTTCAAAAAGCGGCCTTTAAAAGGGCAAGGCCTTTCACTTCCCATCGAGCTTCAGCTTCCTTTAAAAACCAGGCAGGGCCTTCCTTTCACTTCCATTTCGAAGCTTCAACCTTCATTTAAAAAGGCGGCCTTTCACCTTCCATTTGAAAAGGTTCAGGCTCCTTTAAAAAGGCAGGCCTTTCAATTCCATCAAAGCTTCAGCTCCTTAAAAAGGCAAGGACCGTTTCACTTCCATCAAGCTTCAGCTCCTTAAAAAGGCAAGGGGGGGGCCTTTGCACTTCCTTCCGAGTTTGTCAGAGCTCCTTTAAAAGGCAGGCCCTTTCAATTCCATTGAAAAAGGTTCAGCCTTTCCTTAAAACGGCAGGCCTTTCAACTTCCATTCGAGCTTTCAGCGCCTTAAAAGGGCAGGCCTTTCATTCAATTCCCGAGTTTTCGAGCTTCCTTAAAAGGCAGGCCTTTCACTTCCATTCGAAAAAGGTGGTCAAGCTCCTTTAAAAAGGCAGGCCTTTCACGCCCATCGAGCTTCAGCTCCTTAAAAGGCAAAAGGCCTTCATTCCACAAGGCCTTCAGCTTCCTTTAAAAAGGCAGGCCTTTCACGCCCTCAAGCTTCAGCTCCTTTAAAAAAGGCAGGCCTTTCACTTCCATCGAAGCTTCAGCTTCCTTAAAAAAGGCAAGGGCCTTTTCTACTTCCATTCGCAGCTTCAGCTCCTTAAAAAGGCAAGGGGCCTTTCACTTCCTTTCGAGTTTCAGCTGGCTCCTTTAAAAGGCCAGGCCTTCAATGCCATCCGAGCTTCAGCTCCTTAAAAAGGAAAAAGGAGGCCTTTCCTTCCATCAAGCTTAGCTCCTTTAAAAAGGCAGGCCTTTCACTTCAATCGAGCTTCAGCTCTTAAAATGGCAGGACTTCTGTTTCCATCGAGCTTCAGCCTCCTTAAAAAGGCAGGCCTTTCACTTCCATCGAGCTTCAGCTCCTTAAAAAGAAAGCCGTTCACTTCCATGAGCTTTCAGCTCCTTAAAAAAGGAGAGGCCTTTCACTTCCATAAGCTCAGCTCTAAAAAAGGCAGGACTTTCACTATCCATCGAGCTTCAGCTCTTAAAAGGCAGGCCTTTCCACTTCTTCGAGTTTCAGTTTAAAAAGGCAGGCCATTTCACTTCCATCGAGCTTCAGTCCTTAAAGCAGCCTTTCACTCCATCAGCTTCAGCTCCTTAAAAAGGAAGGCCCTTTCACTTCATCGAGCTTCGCTTCTTAAAAAAGAAGGATTTTCACTTCCATCAGTTCAGCCCCTAAAAAGCAGCCTTTCACGTCCATCGAGCTTCAGCTCCTAAAAGAAGGCTTTCACTTCCATCAGAGCTTTACTCCTTAAAAAAGCAGGCCTTCACTTCATCGAGCTTCAGCTCCTTAAAAGGCCGGCCTTTATCTTCCACGACGCTTCAGCTCCTTAAAAAGGCAGGCCTTTCATTCATCGAGCTTCAGGCTCCTTAAAAAGACAGGCCTTTCACTTCCATTGAGCTTCAGCTCCTTAAAAGCAGCCTGTTGTCACTTCCATCAAGTTCAGCTACTTAAAAAAGGCAGGCCCTTCACTTCCATCGAGCTTCACGCTCCTTGTAAAAAGCGGCCTTTCAATTCCTTTCGAGTTTCAGCTCCTAAAGGCGGCCTTTCACTTCCATCGAGGCTTCAGGCTCCTTAAAAAGCAGCTGTTCACTACCTTCGAGTTTCAGCTCCTAAAAGCAGGCCTTTACTTCCTTCGAGCTTCAGCTCCTTAAACAAGACAGGCCTTTCACTTCCTTCGAGCTTCAGCTCCTTAAAAAGACAGGCCTTTCACTTCCTTCGAGCTTCAGCTCCTTAAAAAGACAGGCCTTTCACTTCCTTCGGCTTCAGCTCCATTAAAAAGATAGGTCTTCACTTCTCGAGCTTCCGCTCCTTAAAAGACAGGCCTTTCACCTTCCGAGCTTCAGCTCTTAAAAGGCAGGCCTTTCACTTCCTTCGAGTTTCAGCTCCTTAAAAGGCAGGCCTTTCACTTCCTTCGAGTTTCAGCTCCTTAAAAAGACAGGCTTTCACTTCCTTGAGCTCAGCTCATTAAAGCAGCCTTTCACTTCATCCAGCTTCAGCCCTTTAAAAAGACAGGCTTTACTTCCTTCGAGTTTCAGTCCTTAAAAGGCAAGGCATTCACTCCTGCGAGTTTCAGCTCCTTAAAAAGAAAGCCTTTCACTCCCTTCGAGGCTCAGCTCCTTAAAAAGGCAGAGCTTTCACTCCTCGAGCTCAGCTCCTTAAAAAACGCAGGCCTTTAACTTCATCGGGCTTCAGCTCCTTCAAAAGGCAGGGCTTTTTCACTTCCTTCGAGTTTCAGCTTCCTTAAAAGGCAGGCCTTTCACTTCCTCTGAGTTTTCAGCTCCTTAAAAGCAGTCCTTTCACTTCCATTGAGTTTTCCAGCTCCTTAAAAGGCAGGTGCCTTTCAACTTCCAGCGAGCTTCAGCTCCTTAAAAGGCAGGCCTTTCACTTCCTTCGAGTTTCAGCTCCTTAAAAAGGCAGGCCTTTCACTTCCATCGAGTTTCAGCTCCTTAAAAGGCAGGCCTTTCACTTCCATCGCGGCTTCACCTCCTTTTAAAAAGGCAACCTTTCATTTCCTATCGAGTTTCAGCTCCTTAAAAAGGGCAGGCCTTTCACTTTCCAAATTCGAAAAAGGCTTCATCCTCCTTAAAAGCCAGGCCTTTCACTTCCATCGAGCTCAGTCCTTAAAAAAAAAGGCAGACCTTCACTCATCGTAGCCTTCAAAACTCCTTAAAAGGCAGGCATTTCACTTCCATTGAGTTTCAGCTCCTTAAAAGGCAGGCCTTTCACTTCCATCGAGCTTCAGCTCCTTAAAAAGGCAGGCCTTTCACTTCCTTCGAGTTTCAGCTCCTTAAAAAGGCAGGCCCTTTAACTTGGCTTTCCGAGCTTCAGCTCCTTAAAAGGCAGGCCTTTCACTTTCCATTCGAAGCTTCAGCTCCCTTTTTAAAAAAAAAAAAAGGCAAAAAAAAAGGCGGCTTTCAATCCATCAGGCCTTTCAGCTTCCTAAAGGCAGGCCTTTCACTCCACCAAGCTTCAGCCCTTAAAAGGCAGGCCTTTCACCTCAATCGGAAGCTCAGTCCTTAAAAAGGCAGGGCCTTTCACTTCCTCAGCTTAGCTCCTTAAAAACACGCAGCTCCCAAAAACGGTTACATTGAGGCCTGTCAGCTCCTTAAAAGGCAGGCCTTTCTTCCTCAGCTCCAGGCTTTCCATTAGCCAAAAGGCCTTTCACTCACGGCCTTTCAGCTCCCTTAGCAGGGCCTTGGTTTCACATTCCATCGAGTTCAGCTCCTTAGGCAGGCTTCACCTTCGGCATCGAGCCTTAGCTCCTTTAAAAAGCAGCCTCACTTCTCGAGATTCAGTCCTTAAAAACGCAGGGCTTTCACTTCCATTGAGCTTCAGCTCTTAAAAGGCAGGCCTTTCCCCTTCCATTCAAAAGCTTTCACTCCTTAAAAAGGCAGGCCTTTCACTTCCATCGAGCTTTCAGCTCTTAAAAGGCAGCTTCACTTCCATTGAGTCAGGCTCTTAAAAAGTAGGCCTTTCACTTCCATCGAGCTTCAGCTCCTTAAAAAGGCAGGCCTTCACTCCTTCGAGTTTCACCTTAAAAGGCAGGCCTTTCACTCTTCGAGCTTTAGCTCCTTAAAAGGCAGGCCTTTCACTTCCATCGAGCTTCAGCTCCTTAAAAAGGCAGGCCTTTCACTTCCATCGAGCTTCAGCTCCTTAAAAGGCAGGCCTTTCACTTCCATCAAGCTTCAGCTCCTTAAAAAGGCAGGCCTTTCACTTCCATCGAGCTTCAGCTCCTTAAAAAGGCAGGCCTTTCACTTCCATCGAGCTTCAGCTCCTTAAAAGGCAGGCCTTTCACTTCCATTGAGTTTCAGCTCCTTAAAAGGCAGGCCCGAGCTTCAGCTCCTTAAAAAGGCAGGCCTTTCACTTCCATCAAGCTTCAGCTCCTTAAAAAGGCAGGCCTTTCACTTCCATTGAGTTTCAGCTCCTTAAAAGGCAGGCCTTTCACTTCCATCGAGCTTCAGCTCCTTAATAGTACCACTGTCCTCCCAAAAACGCTTCCTTTTCGCACCTCATCTTATGCCTGGAATAGATTTCGACACTGAATGTTCCATGTCTTGTGTACATTCTGAGAGCGTCAACTGGAGAGTGAGAGTGAGAGAGCAGTGAGGAACCAGACTCAGGAATGCACAGGCCACAGGGACACCATTTCACCAGCACAAAACTTTCTAGTGAGCCTCTCCTCGTCTGACATGGCGTCTCAGTTAACAAACTTTTGTCTGGTGCTTGATCTCTCTCTCTCCTCTCTCTCTCCTTTCTTTCCAAATTATTATTACCTATGAATTTTCTCCATGACATCTGACAAGTGGGTATGACCGCAGTCCCCTGATTATGTAGCCCAGTACTTATGACAAAGACTAATTTCTGTTTCCACTCTAGATTTGTTTGTATGTCTGTATGGTGTTTCTAAGTTGCATGGAACCAGTGGTTATTCAGCAACGGGACCAACGGCTTTACGTGACTTCCGAACCACGTCGAGATTCGTGAACTTCTATCACCAGAAATACACATCTCTCACACCTCAATGGCATGCTCGAGAATCGAACTCGCGGCCACCGAGGTGGCACGCCAACACCATACCAACCACGCCACTGAGGCGCTCTCAGTTATTAGATTTTAAAAAAATGAAATTAACAAAAACTAGATAAACTGTAGGTAAATTATTAAAATGCAAGGAGAACTTCCTTGGGGTAGTATATATCTTAGTTTTACCAGACCACTGAGCTGATTAACAGCTCTCTTAGGGCTGGCCCGAAGGATTAGATATTTTTACGTGGCTAGGAACCAATTGGTCACCTAGCAACAGGACCTACAGCTTATTGTGGGATCCGACCACATTATATCGAGAAATGAATTTCTATCACCAGAAATAAATACCCCTGATTCCGCGTTGGCAGAGCCGAGAATCGAACTTCGGACAACCGGATAGGTAGCTGAGGGCGAAAACCACTCGTCCAACGAGGAGCTTCTTGGGGTAGTAATGCGTTGCATCTTCACTCGCATTTCCGAAGTTTCAAAGAAAAATTTCGGATTTGATTATTCACA